>NC_133324.1:317772290-318110290 GCF_042186555.1 Aquarana catesbeiana | reverse complement strand
TGGATGTTATAATTGTCTAAAATAATTTTGCACTCAAAATTGTGTATACATATCAATTGACAGTAGTGGCTAAATATGTTTGGCACCTGCTTGAAATAATTAGGGTGTCTGATTAGACTCTTTTATTAAAGAGATGTATTCACATTGAATTTGCTATTCATGAGAAGCAAACTGTGTGTCATTGATGAACCCAAAAAAATATACTCAAACTATTGTCCTTTTTTTATACACAGGATGAGTCCATCCAGGAGGAATGTGGGGAAAGTGGCAGGCAGGAGGAGACCGGGCCCATGGACAGCCTGGAGGAGGCCAGATTCACCATCATCCTGGAGGAGGCTGGGCCCAGTGTCAGGCAGGAGGTGGCTGCTCCCAGTGAGGTGGCTGCTCCCAGTGAGGTGGCTGGGCCAAGTGAGGTGGCTGGGCCCAGTAGGAGCCTGACCGAATCCCAAGTGCCTCCCCTCCACCTTCCCAAAAAAAGGGCCAGGAAGGGGATGGTCACACAGGACGCATCCCTGCGCCTCATGCAAGAGGCCACCCGTTTTTTAAGGAGCCCCCCCGAAGCGGAAGAATCCTATGGCTGCTACTTAGCCAGCAGGCTTCTTCAGATGGATTGGGAGCAGCGCCTCATTTGTGAGCGCCTATTTGGGGAAACAATCCATAAGGGGCTGCAGGGCACGCTAACACAAAACACCCAACTACATGAGGCAGCCCCCCCCCCTCCTCCTCCTCCTCCTCCTCCTGCCACAACTGAAACATCAGAGCCACAGCCTCAAAAGCAGGCTACAGGGAAGGCTGCAGGGAAGAGAAGAAAGTGATGACCTGGGTTCAGTCTGGTCTGACAGAAGACGCAGGCTGTTGTAGGACCACAGTCTGGGGACATCTAGATCATCTGCTGGTGCTGTTGATCTCTGGGATTCTTGGACCAGATTGTGCTCCCTCTTATATGGACTCCGCAAGATCCCAATTTTCTGGTACACCTACTTTTTCCAGCGTTGACTTCCTCTTTATTTTATTTTGACCATGAATAAATGGATCTTTTTTGAGTTTAGCAAAAGACTTTATGTGTTTTCTTTTAAATCATTGATTTTACACACAATGTTAAATTAACAAGGGACAACAATCTCATTGAGTTTGTAAAAAACACACCAAAAATACATTACTAATGTTAATAATGTTCAAGTGGTAAGTCTTGAAAATAAAAAAATTTACATAACCAAAAACGGTGCTTTGGGTTAACTTTATCTAAAAACTAAAAAATAATCACTATAAAAAAAAAAAAGAATAATGGGTTCTTTGTGGTAACTTTACAAACCTAAAAAAAAAAAAAAAAAAAAAAAGGGGAAAAAGTATTATTAGTATGGAAACATTGTTTTTAAAATGCATACTATATCATTCATGAGATCAAAGAGAAAAAAGAATCCAGAAATCAGTTTGGGAGAACTCTGATTATGAACAGCAAAACACCTTCGTTCTTTAGAGCATTCGTAAAGAAGAAATAAAATGCGCTGCATTCAACGATCACAGATTTTGCAGCGTGATGAATGTGCTACCTACAATACGAACACTAGTTTTACTAGACCGAGTGCTTCCGTTTAGTTTTTGCTTATGAGCATGCGTCGTTTTTTTGTCCGTCGGACTAGCATACAGACGAGCGGGGTAGTTACGACGTAAAAGAGCATGCTTCAAATCTAAAGTCCGTCGGATTTGAGGCTAAAAAAGTCCGTTGAAAGTCCGGAGAAGCCCACACACGATCGGATTACCAGCCAGCTTTAGTCCGTCAGCGTCCGTTGGACTTTTGTAGACGAAAAGTCCGACCGTGTGTACGCGGCATTACATGTTTTTCCCCACTTTCTTTTCTTATTTTTCCCTTTTTATTTTTATATTTTTTTGATTTATCATTCCTTATTTACATTTTTGTTTTTTTATTATATTTTTTCATTTTTCATTCTCATTTTTTATTTTTACTTTATTTTTATTATTTATCATTTATTATTTTTGGTTTTTAGTTATTAGTTATTATTATTCTTTTCATATATTTTTTTTTCATTTATATATATTTTTTTCATTTATTTTTTATATATTTTTTTATTATTATTATTAATTTTTTTTATTATTATTATTATTATCTTTTAATCATTATTTTTTTATTATTATTTAATTTATTTCAATTCTGATTGTCATTTTTTATTTATCATTCACTTTTTATTTTATTTTCACTTTTAGAATATATACTCTTCCTATATTTCCCATTCCTTTATTATTTCCGTTATTATCTTTCTCACTTTATTATGTTTTTCTACCTTATTTTCCATTATTCTACTTCTTCATGCCTTTTTGCCTTCTTTATTCAGGTATGCATTTTACCATCATGAATTTTTTATTGTTAGATTTCTATTCGCCATCTATTCTATTCTAGTCGCCATCAATAATTCTCATCCTGCTGGGGTAGAGGAGGCTGAAGCAGATGCCCTTTTCTCTAAGCCTCTTGCGCACTTCTGTGAAGGATTTGCACCGCTGCTGTATTTATTGGAAATAATCTGGGAACAACAGTAACTTGGTATCCTCATACTGAATGTCGGATTTGGCTCAGGCCGCAGCCAGGATACCATCGGTAATTGAGGAATCGCAGTAGGAAAGGGCGTGACCCCAGGCCTAGGCGGGGTCAGTGGGACTCTGTGGATGCGCTCCACAACAAATGTTGGCAGCAGGTTCGTTAGGCCAAACAGGTCAGTCAGGAGCCTTTCAGTGAATTTGGTGGGCCCAAGATGCGGATATTGTTCCGCCTTAGACGGTTCTCAGTGTCTATGGCCCGTTCTTGTAGTGCCCTACCTGTAGCTGCAGGGCATGGAGGTCCCTGGAGTCCGACTGCACCATATCTTCTACACTAGAGACCCGGTCCTCCACCTATGAGACCCAGGCCCGAAATTTGTCAAGGTCCTGGCGAATGAGGCCAACGTCCATCGCCACATAATCTATCTTGGCCGTTAGGGACATTTTGCTCTCCGCAATCGCCGCCAGGATGTCTGCTCTGGAGGGGTAGGCCATGTCTCCTGCCTCCTCTGTGGTCTGGCACACATGTTGCCGGCTGGCGTGCGTGTGGTTAAGATGGCCAGGAAGAGCGCTGAAATCAGGCTCTATGGAGCGGGTCTTAGGTGGTCCCATCCGAGCGGAACAGAACTAATGGCTGCAGTCCTGAGGTGACTGGAACTGGACAACGGACAGCGGGGTGAAAAACGAGGGCTGGAACTGCTGAAAATCGCAGGTAGAAGGGTATCAGGATCAGAGCTCCTGTGAAGCAAGTCCGCTCTGGTTCACATGCTGGCCACGCCCCCACGTGAAGTATACTTTAATCAATTGATCCATTCGTCCTAGGGTCCCACTTTAAATAAGCTCTTTATAGTTTAAGTTAAAGTGTATTTAAACCCAAAAAATGAATCGTTATATATTGCAGTTTACAAAACTTTATATGTGGTGGCTGAGTAATTGTTATTTTTTAACCCTTTATTTTCACCTGGCGATATGGCCAGTAGCACACTTCCTGCAACATTTTTTTTTCTTCTTGGGATAAATAAATAAAAGCTAACCATTGTAAGCACCCTTGTCAGTATTTTTGTCTCAATCTTTTGAGGTAAAAAAGTAACAAACTTACTGGCAGGATCAGAAGATGAAAAAAAAAAGAATATTATTCAGACCTCTTTAGGGCACCTGATACCTTGCTGCTTACAAGCTGAAAGTGATGAGAGGCACCACATTGGAATGGAATTGGCATACTCTTTTAATTGGACCCTGTTAGTGAACTGCTTTTGGGTGCTTGGAGGACATTTTATACACATGTATATTCTTTTGCCTCCCCTCTTCTTTCAGCGGGATTGAATAAGCCTTGGTTTACTGACTTTGATGTTTTGTCACCTGCATTAGTCCACACCTGTGTCTGCCCCCAGGGAGGGATCTTGCCCAGGTCTATATCTGTATAGTTGCAAAGGGATGGTCCAAAACGACTGCGTCCATCAAAGACCAAACAAGTGAGGTGCTCCTTGGATCTATATAGAATTTACCTCCCAGCACCTTAGCCAGAGTGCTCTGCGCATCTGTCTAGACAATGGAACCATAAAACACACGGTTTGATGCATCTAAAAAACTTTTACAATTGAAAAGTAGGTCTCCCAACATCTGGTATACATGCTCTTGCAGGAAGGCCTCACAGGAGGCCAAGACATACATGTACCTCAGTGCAAGAAGTCCAAGGATAGGTCAGCAGAGCCCTGTCCTCCTATCTACTTCTAGAGTAGACTAAACAAATCCATACCCATTAAGCTTGATTCTTAAGCAAACCACAGAACTTTTCTAAGTGGGATGATGGTTAATAATGTTTGAGGATCTTTGGAAAGTTTGCCCTTTGGGCATTCTGGTGTAGAGGACACTCTTTCAGGCTATTATGCTAATCACTTGCTTCTGGCATGCTCTTCAGCTACTCACCCCCTTCTCCCCTGTCCCAGGAGTCTCCAACCTAAAGGTTCTAGCTCTAATTATTTTGTCATTTTAACCCATGGATCTGTGTCTAATACAGGTCATCATCCCCTCCCTCTGGGAAATACTTTTCCTCTGGAGCATGTAAGGTCATCAGTGGTACCTAGTACCCCTCAGCGACAGTCCTCTACTTTTCTAGAGAGACACCCTTGATGTGCCCAGTCTACTGGGGCCAACCTTGGCTGTACTACACCCTAACAGGTTTCTAAATGCTCAGTGTTACCCCTGGCAGCTAATACTTCTCAGAGTTTGGGCTGTTAGGCACTGTCCTAGTGCCTTGTTTTTACATCCAAATTGTGGGACACTCAGACAACCTCCTATGAGGACAGCTGTTTCCGTGAGCAAGAGTAGACAACTTCTTGAGAGGCTTAACACCTACCAGATCCAGCTGGTTCTTACATCAAGTTTCAGAGGTAATTGCCTGTTACCAGCATAGCTCTGTTGTTGAGGGGTCCCTCTTAGACCCCTTGTCATCAGACAGGAAATTACCCATCTCTCTTTTTTCTTTGCAGGAGCAGCGGATGTTAAGGGGTATAAGACAGCAACTCATTACAAAAAATGATTGGCTACATATGAGCATTAAAAAGCAAGCAGTTGGCGCGTTTCGGTGTGAGCCTTAGTCATAGCAAGTTTACAATGAGATAATAAAAACATTTATAGAGAAACAGATTGTCACGGAACGTCCCACACTCCGCTTGAGTGCTTCCGTCATATACCACTTCCTCCCAGTCTGTATACAGATATCCCAACCTCTCTGAGCACAAACAAGGTGACACTTGCTTGTTGCTACCAAGAACTGACTTTATTCAGAACCAGAATACAGTCTTATATACACAGGAGAAGATTACTCTAACAATACAAACGGAACCTAATTAACATGAGCTAATTATCTAATCCTTTATACAGCCTAGGTGACTGAGACATGACCTTTCGCCCAGACTTGTGGTCACCGAGCTTCATACAGTTATATCAACACAATGGCAGTCGTCCCGTCTCCTACATTGTATAGAGGACAATGTCATCAGCTCATTCAATTAACATAAACACAGGTTGATGACACCAGCATCTCCTCACAGGATGTGTCCCAACAGAATGAATCCATTGAAAATCCAGGGCCCATAATCAAAAGGCAACAGGCTTGCATACAGTCCTCTCCAACAGCCTCTGTTCTGGCTGGGTCTGTGACACAGATACAAAACTCCACCCTCTTCTGAGGCACAAAAAGGGCTAATTACCTCCTTATCTTTCAGGAGTGTACCCTATGTATGAATGTGATCTCTGGAGGGAGGGGAGAAGGGAAAACACTGGGTCCTAAAGGAATAGTGTAAATTGATAGTACAATCTGCATGGTTGCTTAACACAGGAAGAGAAATTGATACAAACAAATGCTATGGAGATAGAGGCCTTGAGGAATCTCTCAAACTGTTCCACTCTCTCACTGCATACACTGATCTGCAAAATGATTTGATAGAACATATGGACAAACTGGAACATGAGATTATGGACACTAAAAGGCAAAAATATGCCTGAGATATTCAGGATTATGAGCAAGGATCTGTGTATGCTTACAAAAAAAAAAAAACGGGACAACCTCAGTCCATGCTTAGGAACAGGAGGAAACACAGAAGAAATCAACAGAGAGAGACATGTTAGTTTCTGTTCTCCAGACCGGTCTGACACAGTCAGAGATGTCAGATGTCACGACTCCTGGATCCCCTACCATCACATGGGGTTCAGTAACCTCAATTTTTTCTAAAGATGATTCTGGTGCCGCATCTTCAAAAAATTTACCAAACCTGAACTCTACAAAAGGAAGACAAGGGGGGGCTCACATGGAAGAAAGGACAAACCGAACAAGATATTCACGCAAAGCATGGAACAAAAAGGACTAATTGAGTTAAATTTTTAATGTCATAAACCTGATCTGATGTTTTCCTCACACCATTTGAACTCTCCCTTCTCTCTAAGGGACTCTCCTTTGCTCCATCTACATATTTTGATGTATTGAACACAATTCTGGATGTTAATAGATTTGTGCGCAATATGTTGCTTAGAACACACTTTTTGACCTCCTCTGGGTCTCTAGTACCTTCCCCTATAGAGGAACAGGACATTGCATTATCCTTTGACACCTTTAATTTTCCTGATTTGATTGCCAGATCTGCTTTAGAATGTCTTCAGTTCGAATACTCTGGGGGCATGTATGGTGTAGACTCAGATACTACTTACACGGGTAATATTTTTTTTTTATCCAGTGCATTCTAGAAGTAATGACATAGATACCTTTCAAAACTTGGTGGAAAAGGAATTATTAACCTTGAAAAACACCATTGACACTACCCATACCCACTATAGGTATAAGCCCTTAGAAAGCTAAAAGCCTGCAAGGATATTGTTATCTGTGAGACAGATAAGGGGGGTGTGGTAGTTGTTTTGAAATCACAGGGTTAAAAAGCAGAAGTCCTACACCAACTAAGTGATGACACAACCATAGGCACTGACCCCAGACAGATCTTTAAATTGAAACTCTCACATCTTTTGGATGTGGGATTAGAAATGGGTGTGCTAAATAATAAGCTAGTGGATTTTTTGTTTGTTGAGTACCCAGTTGTCCCAGTCTTTCTGCCTAAGGTCCACAAAGCTGACAATCCTATACCTGCCACAATTGGATGGCCCTTAAAAGGAATATTACTGGAAAGATTGAGAGAATGGGTAGACCAATTTATACAGCCCCTGGTAGTTAGACTGCCAGGGTATGTTAAAGATATAGGTAGAGCCTGGCGGTGATATACGTGAGACTTGTTGGAATTTATATGCTGTTTTTATACCCTAATAAATGTGAGTTTAATGTTTGAAGCTGGGGTGGTGAGGTTTATTCCACTTAAGATTTGGTACTGCACTATTGGAATCACTTTATATTTTCATGTCGGTTTGTAGTTGCTGGGAAACTGCACGGAGGCATTTTTAAAGGAGAGGTATACGCAGAGCAGAGTGTGTTTGACCCCTGCAGGGTCTTTATAGGAGACATTGGAGATTAATGTGAAGCCATCGGTTGATGTGAATTACTTTGAGCTTGCGTGTGTTTGACCCGATTAGGGTCTAAAAAGGAGGCGAGCGTCCACTCGACCTGGTGAAAGGACCACATATCACGGAGTGTAGTTTTGATTCATGAAACACGTTTCTACATAGTGAAGCTTGCACTGCAAATTGAAAAGCAGACTTTTCAATTTTATATCATATTAATTTATTTCATCACATGTTCTACTTATCACATTATATTGCATTTGGATATATGCAATTAGCACTTTATTATTTATGATATATGGACACTGACTATTGTATGTACATATCATTTATTACTCATTTTATAGCAGTGTTATCACACTGTATACATTATACTTATTGCAGTTTGTGAATACTTTCAGGTGATGGCAGCAGCTTATTAATTCCAATGCACCCATTGTGGTTTTATTTATACACCACTAGGTGGCAGTGCGTAACTATCACAATACAAATTCTAAGACACACCAAGGACATTAGATGCCAAGACTCCTTTTTATGGGTCACGATGGATGTCAGATCACTATACTCATTCCTTAACTGTAGAAGCCCTTAAATTCCATCTATTAAAGTATAGTCTTTATGATAACACACTAAAGGAGTTCATTGTTCTTGCAGTGACCTTTCTGCTTGAATACAATTATTTTGTTTTTGATCAGGCCTTTTGACTACAATGCTGTGGTGCGTCTATGAGGGCCAATTTTTATATGGGCTGGTGGGAGGAACAGACTCTCTTTTATCAACATAACATATATATACTGTATACCTCATATCAAATGCTATGGAAATTATATAGATGACCTGATCCTCATATGGGATAGGCCTGACTCCACCTTGGCTTTTTTTTGCTTCTTACCTTAATAGTAACAAGCATAACTTGGAGTTCACCTATGAATACAATAGCATAAATTTCCTAGATGTCACACTTAGAGGCAGTTGCAGTACAGGAGATGTTAATACTGAAACACTTCAGAAACCTTGTGCTGGCACTTTGTTTCTTTTAGCATCAAGTTGCCATCCATTGCACACAATACGCACCATACCTGTCGGTGAGTATGTAAGAGCCAGGCGTAACTGTTTCTCAATAGAATGCCATATTATTTCTATGCGCTTAAAAGCTAATGGCTATTAAGACTGGCATATAAATAGAATGCTTATAATTACCAAAAATAAGAACAGTGATACTCTCCTGCAACAGAAAAAACAGAAACCACTAAAGAGGAATAAAAGTCAATATCCAGTCACCTTTGTTACGCGTTTTCTAAGGAACACAACCAGATTAGAAACATCATTAAGAAGCATCTTCCCATTTTACATGGTGACAAGGACTTGAATATATTTACTAATGGATGCAGGTTTTCTAGCATACGTGCTAGGACCCTGGGCAACTATTTATCTCCTAGCTCGTACCAGTCACCAACTAGAACAGACACCTGGCTCAGTACTTCTGGCTCCTATGCCTGTGGGTTTAGCACATGCCGCTACTGCGACAAACATAATAAGGAACACAAATTTGTTACCTCTTATAACAGTAAAAAAATTCTCATTAGAGATTTAATTGCAGTACCAGGAATGTGGTACTTCTACGTACTAGAATTAGTGAGTATTTCAATGGGGCAGCACACACTAATGAAAAAAGAATTTGTCTAATGTATCTAAACATTTTAAAATGACACATAGTGGAAATCGGAATTCTTTCTTTCTGTGCAGTCCAGATAGTGAAACAATTCATACGTGGTGGGGATTTGCACCGTAAATTACTGGAACATGAAGTCAGGTGGATTTTTTTCCTGGGGGACTAGGATTCCAGCAGGCCTTTAGGTGAGATATGGACCTTTTCCTCAAATGACTAAAGAACACACACAAATACACATGATATATATATATATATATATATATATATATATATATATATATACATATACATACACATATACACACAAGTTTTTTTATATTGTTTTTTACTGTGCTCAAACATCCCTGCACAGACATTTTTCCCCAGACATGTACTCATTTATCTAATTCAGGTTATATTTTTTACCCTTATATATGTGCATGTATTGAATGCTTTATCAAACACTTTTGTAATAATAATTTTATATATATATATATATATATATATATATATATTTTTTTTTTTTTGTTAAGTAATCATGCTGATTGCACTACCTATTAACATTATTCCTTTAGGAACCAGTGTTTTCCCTTCTCTCCTCCCTCCTGAGATCACACTCATACATAGGGTACACTCCTGAAAGATAATGAGGTAATTAACGCTCTTCGTGCCTCAGAAGATAGTGTAGTTTTTTTTATCCGTTTCTCTATAAATGTTTTTATTATCTCATTGTAGACTTGCTATGACTAAGGCTCACGCCGAAATGCGTCAGGATTTTGCTTTTTAATGCTCATATGTAGCCAATACATTTTTGTAACAAGGACTTTGGAGTTGCTGGCTCTTCTCTCTTATATATTGTATTTAGTGTGAGAAGACACACTGAGCCTTGGCACCTGTGCTGCAGACTGCACACTAGGATTGGATTGCTTCTGTTAAGAGTACTGCGTCTTTCTTCTTTCCTTACGGATGTTAAGGGGCCCTCTCTTTCCCCAAACTCCACTCTAGTTCTTAAACAGGCTTCTATGTCTGCCTGTAAGATCAGGTAGTTTCTGTCCTAATCTCTTTCCCAACAGACAGCTCATAAGAACTTCCTCCCTATCACTGGGAGTTCCTTTCATTGGAGAGTTCTTGTCCATGGGACTGCTTTCTAGATTTCCAGAACAGGTGGTTCCTTCTACATCAGAGGATTCTTCTTTAGTTAGGGATCCTGGCTCAGACACTGCTGGATGCCATTTAGGTACTGGTGTGTCTGGTCATCAGGAAGGGTAGTTTGGTTCCTATTGTCGAGGGTACTGTGGGTTTTAGTCTTACCTGCCCTCTTCCCCAGATAGCAATTGTTTGGAGGCCAGTTCTTCCCAACTGGTGGTTTCTGTAAATGGAAGAGAGATTCCCACACGAAGGTTAGACTCGGCTGTCCAGGACTCTCCCTCATTGGCTGAGACAGCAGCGGAGCAGCATTGGCTGTTAATCAAACTGCTGTTAATCAAACTCAGTGAGCCAATGAGAAGGGGGCGTGTGTGGCCACGGCTCCAAGTCTAAATGGACACACAGAGCAGCGACTTGCCTCGGGTGCCCCCATAGCAAGCTGCTTGCTGTGGGTGCACTCAGCAGGAGGGAGGGGCCAGAAGGGCCAAAGAGGGACCCGAGAAGAGGATGATCTGGGCTACTCTGTACAAAACGATTACACAGAGCAGATAGATATATTTATCTATCTAATTTTTTTTTTTTTTAATAAAGAAGACTTTAGTATCACTTTAATGATAAGTTCCAACTTCCATCCCCAGCATACCCTTCTTGGGTGCTGCCCATACACCTTACAGGTTACACTCCTGGTTTCTCTGGTAGATTCAGGAGTCATTTAAACATTTCACAGGTTGTTGTTTCTATTCAATTTCAGGGTTCTTCCCTGGCAAGTCTCACCTTGGTGAGGTGGTTGCTTGTTTTGACAATCTCTAGATTCAGAGTTTCTTAACCCTTATCAGGTGAGGCAAGCAGAGGCTTAGCACCTTTCTTTCTAGAATGGCTGGTCTTCCTTTTACAAGGAGTTTTTTCTAGGGGTGCGCCGAATGGAAATTTTGGTGCCAAAAATGAAGGATGCACTAGGCCAGAAACCGATACCGAAAATGAGTTTTTAAAAAATATTTCTATTTTTATATATAATTGTATTATATTCAACTTTTTAATTAATATCATCAGATTAAATTAATATGAATTTATTGTTGACCATTATTGGCACCTTTGGTGGAAGAAAGGTCAAGAAAAATGCAGTCGGCAGTCTCTAACCATCGCTTGTATCATGTCTGCAAATCTCTTGCTTAAACTTAAACACACTGCTAATAATATTAGCAAAATTTCCATTTGGTGCACCTCTAGAAGACATGAAACAAGAGATCAATGCAGCCTCACCAGTGCCCAGCAGCCTCACTAGTGCCTGTGCCCATCATATGCAGCCTGCCTGTGCCCAGGAGCCTCACCAGTTCCCGTCATATGCACCCTCACCAGTGCCCATCATATGCAGCCTGCCAGCGCCTAGCAGTCCCACCAGTGCCCGTCTTATGCAGCCTGCCAGTGCCCAGCAGCCTCACCATTGCCCGTCGTATGCAGCCTGCCTGTGCCCACATCAGCAGCGATCTCCATGTGTCACGGAGCTGGATTTGAATTGCCTGGGCCGCAGTAACAATGTCCCGCCTCCTGTAATCACGTCACGCTGATTCAATATCCCACCATTGGATCAGTGTGCCATATATCACAGAAGGCGGGACATTGTTACTGTGGCCGGGCAATTCAGCTCCGTGAAACATGGAGATCACGACGAGGGGGGAGAGGAGGAGGAGGGAGTGGACTGGGCAGCACCTGGGGCGAACCACGCCCCCTTTCAGTATTGGCTGTTTTTTTTTCATGTGGCCGAAAAAAAAAAAAACTGTTTTCGACTGATGATTCTGGTGCACCTCTACTTTTTTCCTAGGTTCAATTACCTACCAGATGCTTGACCAATTTCCTTTTGAACCATATTCGGTTATGTTTTCTTTCCTGAAATGAGAATGTGTATTTTAATACACCCTTTGGTAGGTTCAGGTTATCCAGCTTTTTGCTTAGTCTGTGCTTCAGTGCGCTACCGTGTTCATCCTTTATGGTTAATAACTTGGTCATCAGGTTGATTTTGCATGTACTCTTTGGTCATGTTAGCAGGTTCCCCTTTCAGGCAGGGGGTTCAAACTCTGGTGTCAGAGACAATGGTCCTTCAGGCAACTCTTGGGCTTGCATGCAGTCCCCCGTTTTGTTTTTTGTTGGGCCTGTTAGCAGTTGTTGCTTTTGCTCACCCCTCAGTTGGACTGCTTTTGGATGCCCTCAATGGATCAGAAAGAAAATCCAATTGTATTCAATTTTTAAATTCTTTTCACCACTCTGATCAAGCTTATGGTACTGCTTGCTACAACTGGAGGCATATTGAGTAGAGGAGGAGTTATGCTGGGCTGGCTTACAGATTTTATTTTTATTTGGTCAGCATCTAGTCCTCCTGGAGGCAGCAGTATAACCTGATAGTATATGAATTGCTGTGTTCCACAATGGACTCCAAAAAAAAAAAAAAAAAAAAAAAAAGGAAGAAGAAGGACATACTGCAGCTGCTGGCTTTTAATAATAGGACACTTACCTGTCCTGGAGTCCGGCACCGCAGCTGATGTTTCCATCAGCTGTCGGGTGCTGCAGCCATTGCGGGTAAGGGAACCTGGCAGTGCAGCCTTACAGCTTCACGCCGGGAACCCTACTGCGCATGCGCGAGGCCCTGCTCATCTCTCCTACTGGCCCAGCGACAGGAGGAGGAGGAAGCCCCGTGGTGATGTCATGGCCGCGGCACAGACTCCCGGAATTGGGAACAGGATACCTGTTAAAGATATCCTGTTCCTCCCCCCTCCCTCCCCCCCCAAAGGTGCCAATTGTGGCCCTGAAAGGGGGGGGGGGGGAGACAAATGAGCAGAAGTTCCACTTTTGTGTGGAACTCCACTGGAACCATCTACTACATGCAATCAACTGGTATTTATTTTGAGGTTATCTGTTGCAGCTTTAAATCCCATAAAAAGCCTGTTTGTTTTGATGATACACGTCACAAACTTTTGACTAGAGAAAACCACTTTGCAGTACAATCTAAATGATCTCCAATTTTCCAGTTTCTGTTTATTTCTGGCTCTGTGACATAAGTTGACGGAAAGTTAAATTAACTCTAGGAGTGATCACCCTCTTCCTTACAGGAAGGCTGTGATACCAATAAACATTGGTTGGGAAATTCATCATAAGCAAGCTTCCATGTTCTAGTTCTAGCTTCACAGGCTGAATATGACATATAGAATTTTTGCTGCGGGAATCTCTGTGGCGGAAGACAAAATCCCTGCATGCTCCAAAAGACACAGAAGCAATAGGGCTCTGTGGGACAAGCTCCTTCTCATCATCTCTGTGGTCACCTATGTGATCATTCCCATCTTTATACCTTACGAAAATGAAAAGAGAAAAAAATTATTACCCTCCTAGATAAAAGGTACTTTTCTATGTATTTTAATCCATACTCTTCAAAGAAAATGTGACAGGCTGAACTTACAGTTTTAGGTTTTTTGAC
This sequence comes from Aquarana catesbeiana, assembly GCF_042186555.1. Classification (NCBI taxonomy): domain Eukaryota; kingdom Metazoa; phylum Chordata; class Amphibia; order Anura; family Ranidae; genus Aquarana; species Aquarana catesbeiana. The sequence goes on along the minus strand of NC_133324.1, from coordinate 318,096,479 downwards.
AATGAGTATTAGTATAATTCTAGGAGTGATTTACAAAATATATAGAAGTCTTGACAGATACAACATCTCTTTAGCATTTTTTTTTTTTGTTTTTTATTGCTTATACAACTGATCCAAAGTGAATGAACATTCACTTTGAAAAAAAGGAATACTCTAGAAAGTCGCACAAAGGGCTGCCCCTCTTGCAGTTTATTGTTTCCCCACGATCAGTCACCATCTACCTCAGTCCACATAAACACCTTACCGATTTAAATTAACATCCTCCTGGGCAGTTTTCTGTGCTGAAGCACTTTAAAGTGATTGTAAATATGTTAGACCACCCTGGGGTCCTCCTCTTCGCCGTGTGCCACCATAGGAAGCCGCTTCCTATGGTGGCATGCATGTGGTCTCAATTCTGAGCCAGCTGTGTGTGCCTATTGACACACATAGCGTGGTTCGGCCCCACTCCCTATTCCCTTGTCACTAGATTTTGACAGCCAATGGCTTCTGTTGCTCTCACTGAGTCAAGTGGGGAGGGAAAGACTTTAAAATCTTTCTTCTGCACATCAGCACCCACTGAAGAACTTGCTGATCTCCAGGGTTACACGGTGCTCTGGGGGAACCCAGAGACTTTATCCATAATCTATTCTGGATTGTTACTGATCAAATTATGAGCATTTTTAAACCTTTCAATGCTTCTACTATAAGTCTTTGAATATTTAGTTTAGCTGTATCAAAAAGGCACTTCATTTGCACAAGACATGCATAAATGAGCAAAACTGTTAAAAATCATTGACCTACATTGGTCAGTGGCATACTCTGCTTTCATGAGGCTCATCAAGTGTAGGGATCATGAAGGGACCTCCCATTCAAAGGGTTTTTTTTTTACTTTAATGCACGGAATGTATTAAGGTAAAAAACTTTCAGCCTTTAGAACCACTTTAATTTTGTGGGTGCATAGAGTTTTGAGACCTGGCACATTTGGCATCTATTGCCTCAAGGCAACCTCTTTTTTTTTTTTTTAACACAAAAATTGGGAATTCAATTTTGTTTGTCTTCACTAAAACTACTGTACAACACAAAAAATTGTGAACACCGTGTTTTCATTCTACAGGTAATGTGCTTTTAGAAAATATAAAAATGTTCTAGGGGTTTTAAGTAATTTTCAAGGCAAAAATGCAGATCTTAAAGCGGAGTTCCACACAAAAATGGAACTTCCACTTTTCGGAACCCTCACCCCCTCCGGTGTCACATTTGGCACCTTTCAGGGGGGAGGGGGGGGGGGTGCAGATACCTGTCTAAGACAGGTATTTGCACCCACTTCCGGCATAGACTCCCATGGGAGTCTACGCCTCTTCCCGTCCCGACCGCGCTGTCTCCTGGGAACACACAGCTCCCAGGAGAGAGCGGGGACCACTTGGGATGCGCAGCGCGACTCGCGCATGCGCAGTAGGGAACCGGGAAGTGAAGCCGCAACGCTTCACTTCCTGATTCCCTCACCTAGGATGGCGGCGGCAGCTGCCGAGAACCGAGCGGGTTCTCGGCGTCCCCTGCCGACATCGCTGGACCCTGGGACAGGTAAGTGGCCATGTATTAAAAGTCAGCAGCTGCAGTATTTGTAGCTGCTGGCTTTTAATATTTTTTTTTTTGGCGGTGTGGGTGAACCCCCGCTTTAACATGTGTGCTAAAATGAATACATTGCTCCATGCAAGTATTATCCATAGTGCTAAAAGGCTATGAATAATATGAAGGTCCTATATTTTGCTCATAGTAAATTGTGAACTGATAATGTAATACAAGGTGAAGCGTTCATGACTATATTCACCTATAATACCTGTTAATAAGAACAAAGTTGAAGGAGTGTCCTGTGGCCAGTTTCACCCTGTCTCTTATACGATTCAGGACAGGAATCCAAGGCTTTGGAGACAACGTGATCCCAGAAAAGGTATAGGTCAATCCCTCATCACCATAAGTTACTTGTTTTCTGGGTACAGTATGCCATTTTCCAAATACATGAACTTTACTAAGAGTCCCTGTGAATTAAAAAAATAAAAACATAGATAAAACTTATTGTAATATGAATTATTCTATTTGTGCTTTTTATAGCTTATATAGTATCAATGCTGCCTAAACTTAAAGTGTGTTCTCTTGCTTAGTGTGGTCAGTTTTGGATAGGAAAGCAGAGGGACTGGCAGGAACACCAGGGATTTCACACAAGGAAATCAATACAAAGAGAAGAGGATACTTTTTCATACAAGTACATGGTACAGCAGACACATATTAGAAATATAAAATGCTGGGGTAACAAACACTTTAAACTTGCTGCAAGCCATCAAAACAGTATTCTCCACATTAGTGGTTTTCAACCGCTGGGTCGTGACCCAACTCCTGTGGAGTGATCATGTACTGTATAGACACTGTACACACTGGCCACAACAGGCCCATGTTCACATTCCCTGGGGTTAAATAGCACTGCCACTAGTGCCAAAGGGGTTAATAGCACTAAGGCCTGGTTCACACTAGTGCCATTTCTGATGCGACTTGGGTCGCACAGGATCAAATGACAACGGAAATCACATTGTTTTTAATGGTGCTCATTCACATCAATGTGACGCATGGAGCGATTTTGGAAAAGGTTCCAGCAGTACTTTGGTGCTATTCCATTGCAAATTTGGCCCCACAGTTTTTTCAACCCAAACTCACCTTCTAGGAAAGTCCCTGGTCCCTTAAAGAGTATTATTAGTAGTAGCAGTCGACAGCATCCAAGCCATAAAAATGTAATAAAAAATGCACAGGAGTAAAATCAAACAACTTTAACTACATAAATCACATTAAAATTGCACTACACTAGTGTGAACCAGACCTGACAGTGACAACCCGTGTTGGGGGGGCTAGTAGTACTGCCAGTGACACCAATGCAGGGAGTTACTGACTCCAATGCTGAGAGTTACAATTACTGCCATTGACACCAATGCTGAATGTTAGTATTGCAGTCACTGACACCAATACTGGTGGTTAACACTAACACTGTGGCTTATTTTACTCCCACTTTCTCTTTCATGTGTTTAATACACTTTAAATACTTTTATAGCATACTATTTGCAGTTGAAGACAATTGTGGATAGATCAACAGATGTCAATGCAATCAGCCCCGACATAGAAGCTAACACTAAGTTTTTAAAAACAGTGGGTCAGAACCATTGCCACAAAGTCCCCCGCCTGACTGCCAACCTATAAGTGCTATCAGTAATTATCCTACAAAGAATCTATCTAAACAGCATGCCATGATACGTTTTCATGTGACATTGAAGGTAGAACATGTTTAATCAACTGCACCCTCATCTAGTGGTAGAGTAAAATGAAAGTCTAGGGCACGTATCAAACACAAGGCCTGCAGGCTGAATCTGGCCCTCCAGGCCATTTCATGCAGGCCTCATACCGAGGGCTTTTCTTTTAGCTGGAAAGTAGCGGAACCTGCTGTCACTTTTAACCACTTCAATACCAGGCACTTTCGCCCCTTCCTGCCCAGGACAATTTTGAGCTTTCAGTGCTGTCGCACTTTGAATGACAATTGCGTGGCCATACAACACTGTACCCAAACTAAATTTTAATCATTTTCTTACCACAAATAGAGCTTTCTTTTGGTGGTATTTGATTCCCTCTGCGGTTTTTATTTTTTTGCTAAACTAAACAAGACCGACATTTTTTTCTTTGTTTCGGTTATAAAATTTTGTTTTCTCCTTCACTGACTGGCACTGATGAGTTGGCACTGATAAGGTGGCACTGATATGTAGAATTGATGGGCACTGATAGGCGGCACTGATGGGCACTGATAGGTGACACTGATATGCAGCACTGATGGGCACAGACAGGCGGCATTGATGGGCACTGACAGGTGGCATTGGACACTAATAGATGGCACTGATGGGCAGCACTGATTGGGCAGATACTGACAGGTAATAATGCTGGGCACTGATTGGCACTGTGGTGGGCATTGGTAGACTTTATTATTGGGGCACTGATTGACAGCTGATTGGCACAGCTGATGGGGCTGTGCTGATAGGGCTGGGCTGTTCAGGCCCCCAAACCCATCCCCGCTCTGACAGGTAGAGCCTCCCTGTCAGCGCGAACCAAGGAATGCTGTTAACTGGCACTTCCTGGTTCTCGCGATGATCAGCTGTGATTGGTCACAGCTGATCATGAGGCTTCTTATCACAATCAGAGATGTAGTGTGTCAGACTGACACGCCGCACTCGTGATCGCCACGCACCCCCCCCTCGGGCGTGCGCCGGCATGTCATCCTGCTGGTTGTCATATGACACCCAGTCAGGATAACAGAACCACTTCCCGGCCATCATTCTGTTATAGGCCGGGTGGGAAGTGGTTAAACACAGAAGCCTTCTGTGTTTACAAAGGACAGCTTTCCTCTCAACGGCTCTTACGTATCCCTGCCTGTTCTACACCGATGGCAGGGACAATGAAGATGCAGGTGCAGTGTGGGATGGGGCATCACAGGGTAAGCTGCATTGTGATCCCCATCTGTGCCCAGGTGCAGAGATGCCAACCAATGATCTTCCTGCAAGTGAGAGGCAGAGCTGCCTATACTGCCCGGAGGTCCTAGAGTCGAAAGGGGTAGATAAGATGTGAGGAAGCTTTGGGGGCTGGAAAGATGAGGGCTGTGGAAGGAGATGTGTGCAGAGGTGGGGGATAGGGGAGAGTGGAGATCAAATTATATAAATAATAAGGAATAAAATAATCAAAAGAGTGAAAAGATAAAACCATATACAATATAAATCAAACAATACTGTAGTAGAAATGAAAGTTCAGGGCTCTACTGGGGGGCCAATCTATTCAATCATGTGCGAAAATAAAAGTCCACTCCCAAAGGAATACTTCAGGGCTCCACTAGGGGGCCAGGGTAGGATCTTGAAAAAACAAAACACCACAGTTCCATGTGTTTACCTGCTTGCCGTGTTATACTGCGGCAACATGGCTCGGCTGCGCAAATCGCCATCATGTTACGTTGGTAACATATTCGGCCACTAGGGGGCGCGTGCGCGTTGCCGGAAGCACGCTCGCCCACGCAGCCGATGAGAGTTCCCACGATCGCTCAGGGCACACCGAGAACGGGGATCTGTGTTTGTAAACACACAGTTTCCGGTTCTCTGAGGGGAGAACAGACAGATCGTCTGTTCATATAGAGTATGAACAGCGATCTGTCATCTTTCCTGCACAGTCCCATCCCCCCTTTGTATTCAGCCCCCTTTACTCTTATACCCCTAACTAAAATCTAGTGGATCCCAATTGCCTTCAGAAATCACCTAACTAGTAAATAGAGTCCACCTGTAATTTGTGTGTAATTTAAACCCAGTATAAATACAGCTGTTCTGTGAAGTCCTCAGAGGTTTGTTAGAGAACCTTAGTGAACAACCAACATCATGAAAGCCAAGGAACACACCAGACAGGTCAGGGATAAAGTTGTGGAGAAGTTTAAAGCAGGGTTAGGTTATAAAAAAAATATCCCAAGCTTTGAACATCTCACGGAGCACTGTTCAATCAATCATCCGAAAGAATATGTAGAGTATGGCACAAATGCAAACCTACCAAGACATGGCCGTCCACCTAAACTGACAGGCCGGGCAAGGAGAGCATTAAGCAGAGAAGCAGCCAAGAGGCCCATGGTAACTCTGGAGGAGGTGCAGAGAATCCACAGTTCAGGTGGGAGAATCTGTCCACAGGACAACTATGAGTCGTGCACTCCACAAATCTGGCCTTTATGGAAGAGTGGCAAGAAGAAAGCCATTGTTTAAAGAAAGTCAGTTTGCAGGAAGCCATGTGGGGGACACAGCAAACATGTGGAAGAACGTGCTCTGGTCAGATGAGACCAAAATTCAACTTTTTGGTCTAAAAGCAAAACGATATGTGTGGCGGAGAACTAATATTGCACATCAACCTGAATACACCATCCCCACAGTGAAACACAGTGGTGGCAGCATCATGTTGTGGGGGATGCTTTTCTGCAGCAGGGACAGGAAAGCTAGTCAGAGTTGATGAGAAGATGGATGGAGCCAAATACAGGGCAAACTTAGAAGAAAAACTGTTATGCCGCGTACACACGGTCGGACTTTTCGTCTACAAAAGTCCGACGGACGCCGCCGGACTAAAGCTGGCTGACAATCCAATCGTGTGTCGGCTTCCCCGGACTTTCAGCAGACTTTTCCAGCCGCAAATCTGACGGACTTTAGATTTGAAACATGCTTCAAATCTTTACGTCATAACTACGCCGGACCCAGAAATCCGTTTGTGTGCTAGTCCGACGGGCAAAAACCCACGCTAGGGCAGCTATTGGCTACTGGCTATCAACTTCCTTATTTTAGTCTGGTGTACGTCATCACGTACGAATCTGTCGGACTTTTGTGTGATCGTCTGTAGGCAAGTCCGTTTGTAAGAAAGTCTACCGCAAGTCTGCCAAAGGTACGCCAAAAGTCCGCCGAAAGTCCGCCGGCCTTTTGTAGCCGACAAGTCTGACCGTGTGTACGCGGCATTAGAGTCTGCAAAAGACTTGAGACTGGGTCAGAGCTTCACCTTCCAGCAGGACAACGACCCTACACATACAGCCAGTGCTACAATGGAATGGTTTAGATCAAAGCATATTCATGTGTTAGAATGGCCCAGTCAAAGTCCAGACCTAAATCCAATTGAGAATCTGTGGCAAGAAAATTGCTGTTCACAGATGCTCTCCATCCAATCTGATAGAGCTTGAGCTATTTCGCAAGGAAGAATGGGCAAAAATTTCACTCTAGATGTGCAAAGCTGGTAGAGACATCCCCATAAAGACTTGCAGCTGTAATTGCAGCGAAAGGTGGTTCTACAAAGTAATGACTCAGGGGGGCTGAATACAAATGCACGCCACAATTTTCAGATATTTGTTAAAAAATTTTGAAAAACATTTATCATTTTCCTTCCACTTCACAATTATGTGTCACTTTGTGTTGGTTTATCACATAAAATCCCCAAAAAATACATTTACGCTTTAGGTTGTAACATGACAAAATTAGGAAAATTTCAAGGGGTATGAATACTTTTTCAAGGCACTGTAATTTACATTATATACATACACAAGTTGTTTACCTGTCCCTTCAGCATTGGACAATATCTCCTGCTGCAAGGTGATTCAATCTGGATTCAATGGAGTACATCATCCATATGCAGCAATTGGTAATCCTGCTGCAGCAAGAGAGGTAGATTGTAGATTGTATCCTTTCCTGAACAGAACTTCATATTCTAACCTTGTCAGCCATGTACATTACAGTTGTGGACAATTTGCAGGATTTCCTTAGCTGAAAGCACCTAGACCCAGGGGAGTGGTCTTTCTAACCAGAGGTGTTGAAGGACCTGTATTGTAGGTGGACACCGCATGTGGACCTCCTGGTTTTAAAGGTCCATCATCATCAGGTATAGAAGGAATACTTCACTTGGTGCGAGTCTTGGGGCTTCCACCCTGTAGCTGCTCCATGGGACAAATCCTCTCATTCCTGCTAGCTGGGTTTGGACCAACATTTGTCTCTCTGATCTATCAAGGGTCTGCCATTCCCAATCTGTTTCAGAGACCATTGGCACTTTTTCATGAAGACCTTTGCACTTCAGAAACCACTATTTAAACCCATTAGAGACATTCCTCTCTTTACTCTGACCTGTGTTGTATTGTATAGAAAGGATTGCTTTCCTTATCCATCTGGATTTGAAACCTTGGAGACTTTGAGTCCCTTATTCGGCCACCAAAAGAGAATTAGAAGAGGACTATATCTTTTATTCTAAAACAAACTGAACTGCTCTACCTTCTGATTCATACTGCAGAAAGTTAGGACAACCACTACTTGTACTCTACAAAAAGACCAAGATACCTTGGGGAGATGCCTAGGGATTGGTTTAAGGATTACCCCATCTTTTACACTGATCAAGTAGGGGTACTGAGTTACAGGGTTTGCAAATTCCCTATACCCTTAACACATGTAATAGCTAAAAAGAACATCTTCTTTAATGTTGAGAATTTTAGTAAAAACATGGATTAACCATCTGTTTTTGCCACCCATATGAGCCTAGCCTTGTAGCACTCAGTTCTGAATACAAATAAAAAAACACACCTTCCCAAACCAAGTAGAGGTGTAACAAGTTTATTTTAAATCTTTACAAAGAGGGGGGTGTGTCCAGATGTGAACAGCGATGGACGTGAGTGAGGAGCTCCGGGAATCCTAAATCTCATCCTTAGCCATCCGTGCACCTAATTGACAAAAAACAGCCAGTTCACCTGCCTGCTTGCTCCTCCGTACACCCTGCTGCAGCCTGTGCCCATATTATGGCAAATCCGTCCATGATCGGCCAGGGAGACACCGATCTTACACACCCGCGGCCACCGGCATCTTTCCGGCCTATACCCTGCAGGAGGGAGCCATTCCTGGCAGTGAGGCAAGGGACTCCCCTCATCAGGCCTGCCCTTCTGTGTGCCTGGTGGAGTCTGGTGGTCTGTGGGGTTGCTGAGATCGCCCGTCGCGGCCTGGTCCGGCCTAGTGAACACTGCTGCCCTCAGCTACCCCACCATCCTCCACCTTCCTGCTAGGCACCATTAAACTGTCCAGTGGAGACTGCCTGTGTGGGCTGGCTGAAGAGACCCGGGGCCCAGCATCCTTACCATCCTCCTGCCTCCATCCTGGCTCCCTGGGCCTTCCCTGCCTGGTACCCCCAGCCGGCCACCCTCATAAGACTGCCATCACCTGCGGGTTTAACGGAGGGTGGAGGGCTGCTGGTGAATACAACCCACCTCTCCAAACTGTGACCTCCTGTGGCTCATTACCTGCAGCCGCCTGGGTCCACCTTTAGTAGCCTCCTGACCGCTGTCCTGGGCCCTGAGAGCTGCCCTCTATTAGGATCCCCTCTAGAGCCTCATCAGATGTCCTCCTCCTCAAAAAAAAAAGGGGGGGGGGGAAAGAACTCCAAAAGCTGCTAAAGTAAATTCGCCACTCCAGCCCCTTTCCCCTCAATCGGATTTCTCGTTGGTCGGACGACTACGGGCCTTGTTGGCGGATTTGGAGATTGGTTCTGGTGGGGTCCTGGCGGCAGAATAGCCGGCCCCGCTGCTCCCGGACAGCACTGCCATGATCCTTGCCGCAACTGAGCAGAGTAGGACCTCTCTGTTGGTGCGCATAGACTATCTTGCTGAAAAGTATAATCTTATAAGGAACAACCTTGACAAAAAAAAAAAAAAGGAGGGAGAATGACTGAAACTGAATCTAGAGTGTCAGTCACCGAAGATCTTACAGCCACACATGCCACCTCCATTGCCAAAATGCAGCGCACAGTGCAGTCCCCTGTCGCAAAGTCTGACGATGTTGAAAACCGCCTCAAGCGTAACATCAGAGTCCTGGGGCTGCCTGAGAAGGAAGAAGGGGATCACCCTACTGAATTTGTGGAGGAGTTCTTTAAAAACCTTCTAGGTCTTACAGAAGTCCCACCCACCTATGTGGTCAAAAGGGCCCATCGGGTGCCCACGGGCTGTGCCATCCCAGGGAACCTTCCCAGGCCTTTTCTGGTCCACTTCCTTAACTACCGGGACAGGGTCCTCTCTGAAGCTCAGGAACATCCCACACTCAAACATGGCAACGCCTCTGTTCTTCTCTTCCCTGACTTCTCGGCTGACTTGCAGCGGAAGAGAAAAACCTTCAATGATGTTTGTAGACGGCTCAGAGACAAGAACATAAAATATAGCATGCTTTTTACCCTAGCCGCCTGCGGATTCAACATGAAGGAACAATCCGATCCTTTGACAATCCAGCAGATGCGGACGACTGGCTGACCAACTTGCATTGAAGGGCTCTCCCCACAAAGTTATCTGATGCAGGGATTCCCCATATCCTTGCCTGCTCTATCCTACCAGATGTCCTATAAGCACCAGAGCCACCTCAATGATACATCAACACGAGCACCACACTTGACCCCCACGGTCTGCTTGTTTTAAGTGGGAGGACCCAGTGTTCTCCATTTACCTGGAAGAATTCCCACCCGGTCCCTTTAACCGTGAAGGGATACGTGTCCCCCCAATTTCGCCTACTGTTACAGGTTGCACACGAGCTGGGAATTCCCCTGGAACTCTGAGCCTCAAGAAGATGTTTTCTACTATCAAGTTTTGGGATTAAAACTGCTTTGGCAACAGTTGAGGATATGTCAGGCAGTAGGGAGTTATATCTAGTTCTGATTACCCAGATTTCTTACATTGTTTTGCTTGCTGGACTATGTTTTTCTCCCTCCTTCTCTTTCCCTCAGAATGCCTGGATAGCTGCATCATGTGGACTGCCTCTCCCCCTGGCCTCCGGGCAGGACACTGCTGGGTATGGGCCTTCTTAGCTCCTAAGATTATCAAATTACTCTATTTTGAATGGGTACAAACCTGAAGTTGATCTCTTGGAATATCAGAGGTCTGAATGACAAAGTGAAAAGATCTCTGTTTAAGTTTCTGCACCATCATAAACCTCATGTTCTGTTTCTGCAAGAAACTCACCTCATGGGCAGCAAGATCCTGGCTCTTAAAAGGGCATGGGTTAAAAAGGGGGTTTCATGCCACATACTCCTCCTATGCGAGAGGGGTGACCATTCTACTAAGCAAGTCACTACCTTGCTTGGTGGAACAGGTTTTTCTCGATCCTGGGGGGGCGCTATGTTATTTTGATTCTTGATATGTATGCTCAACGCTGGGCAATGGTTAATGTGTATATCCTTCCTCCGTTTGACCCCACCGTCCTGTATACCATTTTCACAAAACTCACCCCCCTCCAGGTCCACAAAATTATAGTTGGGGGGACTTTAATGCCATTCTAGAGCATACCAAAGACACGTCTAACCCCTTTAGATCTGCCCATCCAGAACTGGTGCTATGGGCAGACACTCTTGGTCTTCAAGAGCTTTTGCGGTGGAAACATCTGGAGGACAGGACTTATTTGCATATCTCAGCTACACATAAATCGGGATCACGTATAGATTTGTTGTTTGGGTCTGTTTCGACTGTCACATGTTGGGGTGGCCTCCTCCCTCCCGGCAGGCCTTTCCGATCATTCCCCGTTGGAGCGGTGCCTGACTCTTGGCACCTCTCGCGAGCCGGGATTCTGGAGGCTAGCGTTACATTGGATAGATAATCCTCAAAACCCAGGAAATAGTGGGACCCAAACTTCCCGAATATTGGGCGATCAACAAGGGTTTGGCTTCTCTCGATGTGGTTTGGGAGCTTTGCAGCACAGACCACCCAATTGGAGCAGAATGAAAAAGCGGCGATGGGGCTCTTCATGGCGCATCCATCGCCTGAGAACTATTCCTCCCTAGCCCAGGCGAGAAGAGCCTTAAGGCTCCATTACACCTCACTGGTGCAGTCTGACATAATGAAGTCGCCAAACTGAGTAGGGGGACAAGAATGGAAAACTATTGGCCAACCTGGTAGCAGAACCCTCACTCCAAACAGTAATTCCTTGAATCCAGACTTGCATGGGTGATCAAGTTACAGACACTGGAGGACATACTGAAAGAATTTCATCTCTTCTATAGAAAATTATACGACGACCCAAACCCTACTTCTGCTGAAGCTATACTTGATGTATTGGGGGGGGGGGGGGTCACTTTGCCTTTTCTCTCTCTGAAGAGGACAGGGACATACTAGATAAGCCCCTAACACGCCAGGAGATAGAAAGTGCGATCTATTTCCTACCCAACAACAAATCCCCGGGTCCTGATGGACTGCCCGGGGAATGGTACAAGACACATGCGACTTTACTGGTTCCCAGGCTTACTCAACTTTTTGCGGAGTGCCTGGAAACCGGAGGGTTGCCAAACAGTATGAATCAGGCACACATTGTATTGCTACCCAAACAGGTAAAGGACCCCCCTCTGCTGTTCATCTATAGGCCCATCTCCTTACTGAATTATAGCCTTAAGATACTCACCAAGGTGCTCGCCAATAGGATTATGCAGGTGCTACCGTCCCTTGTCAACATAGACCAGACCGGTTTTATGCCTGGCAAGTCCACGGACAAAAATTTTAGACGAGTTTTCACCCATCTCCAGCTCCCGGCCGAGGAGAATGCTGCTCGGGTCTTGGTATCCCTTGACATAGAGAAGGCATTTGACACAGTCAGATGGTCATATATGATGCAGGTTCTTGAATGTTTCGGCTTTGGCCCAACCTTCCGGAAATGGATCGGTCTACTCTACAAATCCCCCACGGCCTATATTAAACTGAATGGTAAACTTTCGTCCTCTTTCCCAATAAGGAGGGGGACGAGGCAGGGGTGCCCTCTCTCCCCTGCACTGTTTGCCCTGGTGATAGAGCCTCTGGCGGAGGCCCTGCGGAGGTCGGAGGAGCTGTCTGGGATCCGGGTCAGATCAATAGTCGAGAAATTAGCACTATATGCGGATGACTTCATCCCATTTCTGCAAGATCCTGGCCCCTCACTTTCAGCGGCGCTCCAGATTCTGGACCGCTTTGCTACTCTTTCTGTCCTCCACACAAACTGGAGCAAGTCACTCATTCTTCCCATATACCCAGAGGAGAGGCAGCAGAGTCATTCTAACTTACCTCTACAATGGGCAAATACCATCAGATAACTAGGGATCAATATCTCTCCCAATACCCGGGATTTCAGTAAGCTTAATCTGTCTGCAATGGTGTAAATCTAAATTGAAGGCTTGGTCAAATCTCCCACTAACACTTATAGGAAAAATTAATTTAATTCAAATGAAACTGCTCCCGGTGCTATTGTATACTCTAAGGCACTCCCTGGTCTGGATACCCAAAACCCTCTTCCAACAATTAGACTCCCTAATAGCTTCCTTTCTGTGGCAATCACATCCTGCCAGATTTAGCAGCAAAATTCTATGCAGGGGGACTTGCTTGCCCTGATTTTCACGTGTACTATTTGGCAGCAATGCTCACCCATGTCCACTGCTGGCTGGTCTCTAAAGGACACCAGTGCGTACGTAGTCCTTGAGGCAGCACATCTGGGATCTTATGAGGCCCTTCGCAATGTCCTCTACAGGGGGATAGGAGGTTCACAGATACTCCTAACACAAGCTATGAAAGCGGTTGTCAGGGCTTGGCACACGATGGTAATAAAACCTAACCTGGTGAAAGGCATATGGTCCCCTAACACACCACTTTGGTGTAATGCCAGGCTGAAGGAATTTCATTCTCTACAAGTCCCCGGACAGTGGGACAGCAAGGGCATCAAATATTTGAAGGATACATGCGATGTTTTGGGGTTGTTTACGTTTGACAGACAAACACAAATTCCAACTTCCAAATTCTTTTTTCAGGTTCCTGCAGCTCCGTCACGCCTTTGACTCACAATTTAAATCGGTTCAGCTCCGGGTGGAGCATGACGATCTTGAAACTCTGCTAAATGATACTACTCTCTAAGCCACTATCTCAAATATACCGGGCACTGCTGGCATCCATTCAGGTTGGATTTGATGGGCTGAGGGACCTGTGGCAGGCGGAGGTGCAGGATCTGGACAGCGAAGACTGGGAAGACATATGGGATTACCCACTACAACCACTAGTTGCAACTAGGGACAAGTTAATACAATTCAAAATCCTGCACATAATATACTATACGCCCCAGCACCTCCATCGCATATACCCAACCTCATCGGCTGCTTGCTGGAGATGCTCTGGCATCCCTGCTGGTTTCCTACATTTATTCTGGGATTGCCCACAGGTTCAGGAATATTGGAGGGAGGTAACCCAATTTATCCACGGATTGACTACTATATCTATTTCCCTGACAATTAGTGTCTGTCTCCTAGGCCTTGTAGAACAGTTAGCGTTAACTAAAGCAATCCTATTTTATGCAAGGAAAGCCATAGTATTAAACTGGAAGTCAGCCAACCCCCCCACCTTGTCATTGTGGAAAACATTAATTAACAGAATGATACCCCTATACAAAGCAACATACTTATCCCGAGGATGCGGGATGTGTGGCACCTGTGGACAGACTCAGAGTATCAGCCTGTTGGGGACTACCCTGGTTAGATTCCCTGAATATCTACCTGACCCTGTTGAGAGTTGGGGTCCAGGCCCAAAGCAAGCTAGTGGGGGTGTTAGTCCAGAGGTTGAGTGATTTCACTCGATCCTAGCTGTCCTTGTAACATCCAGCTCTGAGAGATGAGAGGTCCTATAGGAATAGATGATATATCCTGTCACTATCCTACCATGTTGAAACTGGGTACTAGTTATGTTGTTAGTTAGTAATTTTAACTATAGTTATATATGTTTAGATTTGAGATACACAGCGAGTTGTACGCTGTTATGCACAAAGCTATGTACACCAATTGGCCAGTGTATGCCCCAAGGGCCCTGTTTTGTACCTTCACCGTGAAATTTTTCAAGAATTTGCAAAAAAAAAAAAAATTATCTTTACAAAGAATGCATTTTACACATTCACAAGTTTGGTTTTAGATGTGCCCATAGAAATATTCACTGTAAGTACATACCTGAAAAATATACTATTTCTTGTTCCAGCTGCTGAAAGATCTCATTTGCTTCCATCTTAGTGAAGAAAATAGTATAATCACAGCTCAGGTTAGCTGCTCTTATCCTTTTCCAAACATAGCATTGCTCCAGTAAAGAATCAGACACTTCATTTTTATTCTTCTTTGCCAGGCCTTTCTCAGAAGAACCAGGATCTGAGGGTTCTGAACATTCTTCTATATGACCCCTTTTTCTAGAAGATGTAGATTTTTTAACTACGAATTTATCCATAAAAAAAAGCCACAAAGCATCCACTTAAAAGAAGAACGGCATTTTGTGTTTCAGTTTAGATAGGCCTAAAATAAAAAACAAAAGTCTGATAAATCACGGCTTATAAATACAAAGGAAATAATCTTATACTACACAGAGAAAAAATAATGTTGCCATATAGAAATTCTTTACATTGGGCTTATAAAATTAATAAAGATTGAAAGATAGTCAAAAAACATGGTTTACTGGGAACTGTGTTTCTGGGAATCATCCAGGTCAGCTATCCGAGAGGCGAGCGGCTCCACCTTTTAAGGGTCTATGCACACTGGGCTTAAAAAAATGCCAGTTCTTTTAGCAGAATATGAACGCTCATATAAAAGGCAAATTTGTACAGGCATCATTTTTTTCTGCCAGAAAACTCATCTCAAATAAGCAAGCCAGAAGGGGTTTTTTCTGCATCTAAACATCCTATGCTCATGGACAAAGGATAAAATTG
Organism: Aquarana catesbeiana; assembly: GCF_042186555.1. Taxonomy (NCBI): domain Eukaryota; kingdom Metazoa; phylum Chordata; class Amphibia; order Anura; family Ranidae; genus Aquarana; species Aquarana catesbeiana. Next base: position 318,081,228 of record NC_133324.1, on the reverse strand, counting down.
AGCTGCTTCAACAGGCAAACGCAAATGTAACGTACCTGGAGATGGAGCCTAAAGTGTAGAGATAGGACTCTTACAGCTCTGGCTCAGAAGTCCTGGTAAGGCAATAGGAGATTGCCGAAGCGCAGAGTGGCACGAGTGCCAGTAAAGATTTCTGCCAGCAGATGTATGTGTGCATTGTGACGTGCAGAGGACACTGATGAGAAGCACACAGGTGGAAGGACCAGTGGGTGCAGATGCAGGCCAAGACAAGGTCAAATAGTCCAGGTTGGTCACATTCAAGCAGATCAAGACACAGATTGCAGACAGCGGAATAGTCAGGTGGTAGGCCAGGGTTGGTATCAGCAAAGCAGGTGATCCAGGTGATAAGGCAGAAGAATAGTCCAAAGGCAAGTCAGGGGTCAGTGCGGACAGCATTCAGGTTCAGCAAAGTCAGTAACAGAGGATCAGATCTGCAGATGCTCAAGAGCAGATAAGACCAAATGGCACTGACACAATGCAGTTTAAATAGTGCACCTGGCACCAATGCGCACCCGTTCCAGCATGAGCACCAGCTATATGACCACAGAGAGAAGTACTGCGCACACGTGAATGCCAACGTCTTTCCTGACCGCAAAACACCTGTAGAAACCCCATGTGCATGGACCTTTAGAGAAAATACAACACCAAAAGCAGTTAAAAGACTTCTCCCACCCCGTTGACCTCAGTTATCAAAAAAGTAAGAATGACCACCAATGTGCAAAGGGAAACCCTATAAAAATCCCCCAAAACACAGTCCAAACAGAATAAACCCTGGGTGGGAATATAGACACTGTCCTTGAAGATTCATGGAAATAATGTTACTGGTAAGGCAACATGTAGTGTTCTCAAGCCATTTTCAAGGGCAACTATTGAGTATAAACAAGAAATGATCTTACCTTAGGGAGGGACAACAGCCTTCTTTTTGGCAAATTTGTCTGGAAAGAAGTTCCGCGCAGTAATGCTTCACAGTGCCCAGGTAATACTGTGAAGCACAGTAATGCTTCCCAGTGAGGTGAAAATTGGGTCCAGTTATATTTTATATGCTTGCTTGTAAACCACATTCTAATGTGAAAATAACAAAATGTTTAAGGATTTTATATCCATGCTCTAATTTATCTGCATTTAGCTGAATCAATCTGTGAATCAATGACGAGGCCCAACCTGCATGACCACACTCTTTGAATTGTGGCAGCAAGAGCACGGAAAAAATCCCTGGCTCATTGCCACAAGGAGGCGGGGGAATGGGGTCTGATGAGGGGTCTAAATATAGGTGAAACATGTAACATGTTCAGAAAGGTGAACTTATTCTTTAGAGCCTAACTCAGGGCAAATAAATGAATGGGTAAAGTAAATCCCGTTATTGTTCCCCTGAGTGTAAATGAGCAATTAACTCTTGCAATGTGAGCACAGCCCCACTGCAAGGGATGATCTATTTATTTTTTGCCTGGAGTTGGGCTTTAACTACTTCCTGCCCACACTATAGCCAAAAGACGGCTACAGTGTGGGCTTAGTTTGCTGGGAGGGTGTCCATGGACACGCTCTCATGATCGTGCTGCCCGCATGCTTTGTGATGGCCGAGTCTTTCAGAGATCGAGGTAAAAGACCAATCACAGCGGCCCTTTACCACTTGATCTGCTGTCAGCCAATGACAGCTGATCACAGGATGTAAACACAAGCCGGCTATCTGCTTTTCTTTCCTCATGCTGACAGCATGAGGAGAGAAGAAGAAAGCTGATAACTGGCTTAAAGCGGAGTTCCATCCAAAAATTTAACTTTCGCTTTAAGTGATGGTGACCCCCTGACATGCCACATTTGGCATGTCATTTTTTTGGGTGGGGGGGGACCGGATACCCAGTTTTTATGGGCACCCAGCTCCCACTTTGTCCCCAGGCTACGCAGCACCAGAAGTTCATCCCCCCCCCCCCCAACAATCTTCTGGGACACGTCACAGGTCCCAGAAGATTGCCGACCAGTCACAGCACGCAGGGCAGCTCAAGCATGCGCAGTGTGCACCCGGCTGTGAAGCCATGGCCGGACGCCCCCAGTTAGAATGACGGCGCCTCAGAGAGGAGAGGGGCTTTGTGAGCATGCATCGCTGGACCATGGGACAGGTGAGTGTGATTATTAAAAGTCAGCAGCTACACATTTAAAAATGGGTGGAACTCCGCTTTAAGTTAAAGGGATATCGGCACTGATAATCAGGGCATGGATTATCAGTGCAGTCCCACCAGTGCTGCCAATAAGTGCTTATCGGTGCCACCCATCAGTGAAGGAGAAAAAATACCCGTTTGCAAAATTTTAAAAAATGTTTTTGTTTCGTTTAACAAAAAATAAAAAAACTCAGTGGTGATTAAATGCCACCAAAAGAAAGCTCTATTTGTGTAAAAAAAAAAAAAAAAGATAAAAACGTCATATAATTATAGGGTTGCATGACCACGCAATTGTCATTCAAAGTGTGAGCGCTGAAAATTGGCCTGGGCAAGAAGGGGGTAAAAGCGCCCAGCAGGCAAGTGATTAAACCAGTATTTTTCCAAGTGCAAAAAAGGGACTAATCCCAACTTGCATGCAGAGTCACTGCCAGATACATGTGCTTCCATCTTGGATCTGTGAGCAGGCAGCCTATAGAAGCAGATGCAGTGGCTGCATGGACACAGTCCCATATCAAAATATGACATGTGCAGGAGTGGGTGCAAGGATCCCAACATAGGCACTGTGTGCAGCGCCAAGGTGGATGGAGACCCAGCAAAAAAAAAAAAAGAAGCACGGCATGGAGGACTGGCTCAGCGCCTGTGTGAATGAGCCCCTAGCGCCGTACACTTCCCTTCAATGCCCTTACATAAACTGGAGCAATAGTGCATTATTGTTCCCAAAGATAAAACCTGTTGCCATAGGCAATACTTTCAATCGAGAAAGCTGTGCCCCAGGTTCCATGGTCCACTCACTTTCTTTGGGTCTCCCCCCTCTTAGGATTGCACAGTGCTGGCTGTCACCCTCTTCTCATGGACACAGTCCCATATCAAAATATGACATGTGCAGGAGTGGGTGCAAGGATCCCAACATAGGCACTGTGTGCAGCGCCAAGGTGGATGGAGACCCAGCAAAAAAAAAAAAAGAAGCACGGCATGGAGGACTGGCTCAGCGCCTGTGTGAATGAGCCCCTAGCGCCGTACACTTCCCTTCAATGCCCTTACATAAACTGGAGCAATAGTGCATTATTGTTCCCAAAGATAAAACCTGTTGCCATAGGCAATACTTTCAATCGAGAAAGCTGTGCCCCAGGTTCCATGGTCCACTCACTTTCTTTGGGTCTCCCCCCTCTTAGGATTGCACAGTGCTGGCTGTCACCCTCTTCTCCTTTCAGTGACTGAGGAAGGTTAGATTAGGCGGTAACTATGGTAACCGGTCCAGGCGGATCCTCCTCTTAGAAGGCAGGTCAGAGGCAGCGAATTTTGGCGCCAAATTCCCGAGCCAGTGAGGAACACACCGAATCCCGGCAGGAGCGGCAATGCTCGGGCAGAAAACCATCAACGCCTTCTTCACCCCGGTCTCTAAGAAGCGCTCTTCCTCGGAGGCCTGGCCAGGAGAGGATGCTGACCGGGTAGACATCAAGAAACTACAGAGCGGCGAGGTATGGTACTGCGGACAACGTCCTGCTTGGCAGGGGTGACTAGACCCCACATAGACATTCATATTATACGTAGGAGTTGTACGGGGAGAGGGAGCGGTGTACCCCATAATAGTACAGCGTGTATAGAACATTAGGCGCCTTACTACTAGTGGAAGAATATAGCGTGCGAGACTCCTCACAGGTCTTTCGTGCGCCTCACGCCTCGTTCCAGTGGCTAAGCAACCAATCGGAATGCATTAGTCTGAGAGGGGCGAGGCCAGTGCGGATCTCGTTTTAGCGCGAAAATCCAGCATGTACCTCTGAGACCCGGAACTGAGAGACCACGTGACGTAGAGGGGGGCGTGGAAGCTTAGTTCGCTACAGGCTGATTAGCGTTATGTCTACTAATGCTAACATCGAGCTAGCAGTGTAGGCAGCTGAGTTGTATGAATCCTGTTAAAGCTATATTTGATTTAAAGCATGATGATTTTACGTGGTTCTAGAGGAGTCAGATATCATCTGTATAAATTCAAATTCTGCATTGCTCGACAGTTCTCTGATTATTCTCCTCAGACCACTCCTGTTAAAAAGACAAGACAAGAAGATGAGGAAAACCAGCCAAAAGTAATCTCTCCTCCCCTGAGCCCTGAACAGCTAGACCGAATTCAGAAGAATAAAGCAGCCGCGCTCCAGAGACTCGCAGCCCGCCATGTGCCGGAAGGATTCGGGGAGAGCTGGAAGCAAGAGCTGCTTTTAGAGTTCGCCAAACCTTACTTTATAAAGGTAAAAGTCCCAGCAAAACAAGGGTTAATGCAATTGATTTGAAAAAAAAGAGTTCTGCAAGTTAAAATGGTGAATGTGTGCTTGCAAAACCAGGGGGTGCCCACCCAGGACCACCAGGGATGCTGATCCTAGATGACCACCAGGTACCACCAGGGATGCCAGTCAGTGCCACCTATGATTGCCCATTAGTGAAGGAAAAAAACACTTATTTACAAAATTTTATAACCAATTTATTTTTTTCAAAATTTTCGGTATTTTTTTTTTATTTAGCAAAAAAAAACGCAGAGGGGAACAAAATTATAAAAAAATTGTTTGCATGACCACATACTTGTCATTTAAAAAGTGACAGCACTGAAAATTGGCTTGAGCAAGAAGGGTGGAAAGTGCCTGGTATTGACGTGGTTAATTCAGTCAAGTAATTGCCAGACCATTGTTCCTAATTTTTACAGTCTGACTGGAATGGTACCAGCAGATTGGCCAAAAGCCAATGTAGCACCAATTATTTAAAAAAGGGCCAAGATTAGAGGTCGACTGATATACCGGCCGATATTTGGCTTTTTTTTAAGAAATCAGCATCGGCCGATTTTTGTGCAAAAATCGGCCGATTACCTCCCTTCCCCACACTCCAGTGACAGTTTCACACACTGAGCAGCTCTGTGCTCAGTGTGTGAAACTGATTTGCAACTTAATGCAGAGAGAGGAGCTGTTAGAATTCAGCGTGATGTCTGGGGTGGGTGGGACTCGGGGTGGGCGGGACCCAGAACACCAGCCAGTGGGATGGGATCTGGGAGGGCCGCTACATATGTATGTGGCCCCTCCCATTTTCTTAAGCAGCCCAATCATTGGTTGGTGTTTGATAGCTGCAGGGCCCCGACCACCCCCGACATCACGCTGAATTCTGACAGCTGGTCTCTGCATTCAGTTACATATAGTGTAACTGACAAATTGGCTCAGTGTGAAACCTGCCAAAAAAATCGGCTTAAAATATCGTCCTCAAAAATCCGGGTCGGCCCGATTTCTAAATATTGGCATCGGCCAGAGAAAAACTCATATAGGTCGACCTCTAGCCAAGATACATCCCTGGGAATTACAGACCAGTTAGCCTAATATCAATAGTATGCAAGCTCTTGGAGGGGATGATAAGGGACTATATACAAGATTTTAGTCATGAAAACGGTATCCTTAGCAGTAATCAGCATGGATTCATGAAGAATCGTTCTTGCCAAACCAACCTATTAACCTTCTATGAGGAGGTGTGCTGCCATCTAGATAAAGGAAGGCCCTTTAGACTTAGTGTATCTGGATTTTGCAAAGGCATTTGATACAGTTCCCCATAAACTTTTACTGTACAAACTAAGGTCTGTCGGCATTCCCAAAGGTTGAGTACATGGATTGAAAACTGGCTACAGGGGCGAGTTCAGAGGGTAGTTATAAATGGGGAGTACTCGGAATGGTCAGGTGTGGAAAGCGGGGTCCCCCAGGGTCCTGGGACCAGTCCTATTTAACTAATTCATAAACAACCTGGAGGATGGGATAAACGGCTCAATCTCAGTATTTGCGGACAATGCTAAGCAGGGCAATAATTTCTCCGCAGGATGTGGAAACCTTGTAAGACGATATGAACAAATTAATGGGGTGGGCAACTACATGGCAACTGAGGTGCAATGTAAAATAATGCATTTGGGTGGCAAAAATATGGATGCAATCTACTCACTAGCGGGAGAACCTCTGGGGGAATCTAGGATGGAAAAGAACCTGGGGGTCCTAGTGGATGATGGGCTCGGCAGTGGCATGCAATGCCAAGCTGCTGCAAGCAATGCCAAGCTGCTGCAAGCAAAGCCAACAGAATATTGGCATGCATTAAAAAGGGGATTAACTCCAGAGATAAAACGATAATTCTCCCACTCTACAAGACTTTGGTCCAGATGTATATGGAGTATGCCGTCCAGTTCTGAGCACCAGTCCTCAGGACAGATGTGCTGGAACGAGAGATTCTAGAGAAGGGCAACAAAGCTAATGAAGGGACTGGAGGACTAAATAAATAGTTTAAAGATTTGTAAAGTTTTATTAAACATCGTTAAAACTGTTTTAGTTTTAACAATGTTTAATAAAACTTTATAAATCTTTAAACGGTTTATTTTGTTGCCTTAAAAGTCTCCGTGTATACATTGGAGGGTACTCTTTCTGTATGGTTTATTCAGTGGTATAGTTCCACTTTAAGCAATCACTAGTTTCAGCAGGTTTATTGAGAATGATAGGTCATTATGGGTTATTGTGTTTTGCTGTTTTTGGTAAACAAAAGCCATGGAGTATTTGTGAATTGTTGTGTAGTAACATGTTTGCAGCTAAAGCTGACAGTGACCTGAAATTAACACCCAAAACATACAGTATGCGTTTGCATGTAAACTAGTTACCTAAGGAATTCTGGTAGCTAGTATATTTAGTCAATGGAGGGCTAAAACTTTCTATTCAATATTCCCTTGTCCTCTGGGCTTATCCACTGTTGTCATCTCTACCGATAAATTGGCAAAGAAAAGCAATAACCGAGCCCCTGCACGCTTAAGATGCAGTGAATAATGTATTGGTCTGATCATTCAATAAAGCATTCCCCTATCTATAGCCAGCCTTGGCAAAAAAAAAAAACTATTGAATTATTCTATTTGCAAACTACTTCTAGTTGTTTGGTATGAGCTGTACATACAATATATTAAATATGATACCCTTTCTTCTTGTTTAGTTGACAAATTTTATCTCAGGAGAACGGAAGCGATACACCGTGTATCCCCCTCCTCACCAAGTCTTTACCTGGACTCAGATGTGTGACATTAGAGATGTAAGTATATATTGTGAGCCAATTCAACCACTTCAGCTCCGGAAGGTTTTACCCCCTTCATGGTCAGGCCATTATTTGCTGTTTGGCACCACACTACTTAAACTGGCAATTGCACAATCTAGCTGCTGTATATCTTTGAGAAAATTGATTGACCTTTCCACCCCTATAATTTTCGCAAACTTGCCTGTAGTAATTGGATCCTTTTTGTGTTGATCCCCCACATCTGTCACCACCCATACATGCCCATTTACTCTTTTATGGGCAGCACGTTCAAATCAGTCAGAATAAGCCCTGCCCAAAAATATCTGGGGGAATTTAACAGATTGGATAAAAATGCATGAAATGTTTTAAGTGCTAAAGAAGGTAGACGGCTGATTCACTTTTTCTAGACTTAAAGTAGAAATCTGGGCCAGAACCAATTATGCTTAGAACGGCTCCCACCCACTTTGTAGCTCCTACGCTAACTACCCTGTAAAAGGAAGATGTATATGCTTACCTATTCTCAGAGCACTTGGGTCTGGTCATGTGATCTTCCCAGTGGTCAGCTTCAGGGAAGAGGAGAGAGCGCAGACAACAGGTGGAATGCCCCATAGGATTACTATGGGGCATAAGTTGTCAGCTGGCGGATGAGAATGGATAAATGTAATTAACTTCCTTCTATAAGGGTAGTTAGTATAAGTGTTAGAAGCGGGGTGGGGGCAGTTTTAACCTTAGTTCTAGCCTGGATTCCTACATTAACTCATATATTAAGGGTTTTTTGAATGCCTATCACATACTGTTAACAATTTTTTTTTTTTTTTTTTTCCCCTAGGTGAAGGTTGTCATTTTGGGACAGGATCCTTACCATGGACCCAACCAGGCTCATGGATTGTGCTTTAGCGTTCAGAAGCCTGTACCCCCTCCACCAAGGTTCCCAGATTTACAGTTTTATGAGTGTCTGCCCTGCATTTGTGGTTCAAACAAATGTAGTGGATCCATTTTTTTTTTTTTAATTCTTGGCTAGTCAGCAGAAGTTAAGTCATATCAGGTTTTCATTGCCATCTGTTCTCCTTAATACTTTTTGTGTCACCAGGATAAGAAGGAAAACCAATGATGTGTATTGTGTAGGGTTTTCTTTTAATTATAGTGGGGAAAGGTTTCCACCTGTCAGGTTTTGTTGCTTTTTGTTTTTTGCTTTGGAGAGATTCCCACTTATAGCCTACCCAGCAACATTTATAATGGGGACAGGAAGTGATACCTACACAACAGGGATATAGGTAGAATCTCTACAAGGGTTTTACCTCTGAACACTTCGTTCAAACTGAAGTTCTAATTGACTATCAAATAAAAAATAAAAAAGCTGAATTTGGGCAGCTATCTTTTTCTGAGGGTTAAGGGGGCTCTCCAAGAGGTTGGAGGGCACTGTGGGACACTACTGGAGGCAATATGCGGGAGTGGAGGCTCTGCAGCAAGATAGGGCTACTGTGGGAGGTTAGCAAGCACTGTGAGAACTGAGGGCCCTTAGCGGGCCTGGGGAATCATGAGAGGGGCAATTCTGGCTACTATGGGAGCGTGGAGGCACTGTGGGAAGTTGGGGAATCTTCAGCTAGCTCGAGGCCTGAGATGAGTGAGGATGTGGTCCAGAGGTTGAGAGTTGTAACAGTAGTTCACACTTTGGTATGCCAGCAGTACTGCAAATTTTTACATATTCTTTCCATTCCCACCAGCACTTGATCTAGATTCATTTTTGAAACCGGAAATCTTTGCAATTTTTTCCTGTGCAAGTTTGCATCTCTGGTCTCTTTGGCAGCTTGTTGAATTTTGTGAAGTCTTATGCCGCGTACACACGGTCGGACTTTACGGCAGACTTTGCCCAGCAGACTTTTCGACGGGCTTTCTGAATGAATGGACTTGCCTACACACAATCCACCAAAGTCCGTCCAATTTGTACGTGGTAACGTACGACCGGACTAAAACAAGGAAGTTCATAGCCAGTAGCCAATAGCTGCCCTAGCGTGGCTTTTTGTCGATCGAACTAGCATACAGACGAGCGGACTTTTCGACTGGACTCAATTTCGACGGATTGATTTAAAACATGTTTCAAATCTAAGTCCGTCCAACTTTTGAGAAAACAAAGTCCGCTGGAGCCCACACACGATCGAATTGTCAGACGAAATCCCGTCCGCTGGGCAAAGTCTGCCGTAAAGTCCGCTCGTGTGTACGCGGCATTAGTTGCAGGCAGGCGTGTTAGAATCAGCTTTTTTTCCTAGGTGTAATATACAATTAAACTTAATATGTTTTCTTTTTAGCTTGGAAAACATGTACAAGGAGCTTCAAGTAGATATTGACGGTTTTGAGCACCCTGGACATGGTGATCTATCTGGGTGGGCCAAACAAGGTAAAGATGGCTCAAGTTTAGTTCTGATAGTTATCCATTACATAAGACTGCTTGCTGACCAGCTGCCGCAGTATTACTGTGGCAGAATGGCACGGCTTTGCGAAACGACCCTACCTTATATCGCTTTGCCTTTTGGCCACTAGGGGTGAGCGCACGCCAGGAGCCGATGCGAGTGCCTGGCAGGCGCAATGACCACCGCGCACCCGGGATCGCTCGTGACAGAGTGAGAACCGGGATCTGTGTGTGTAAACACACAAATCCCGGGTTCCTCCAGGGGAGTAGAGACAGAATGTGTGTTCATACTAAGTAAGCTTATTGCGAATTTTTTTTTTTTTTCCCAGGCCTCCCCTCACATGTCAGAGTTGAGGGGGGTGTAGGTTCCCTCCAGGTTTGAATTTTAAGAGGCAGTCAGCAAGAGAGATGTCAGTTGCTGCAGCAGGGTCATAGCACTGAGGTATCAGGAACACCACTGGCTGTCAGATTGGGACTTTGTAGGGTTTGCTTACCCTCCTCCTCCCCCTACCCACATACTTTGCTGCTGGGACAGGAGCGAGGAGATACGGCAGGGGGCAGGTAAGCAAACACATCCGTTACAATCCAGGAAAGCTGAAATGGCAGGAGGGAGGAGCTGGGGGGCAGGGCTCAGCTAACAATGGCGCACACAGAATCTGGTGTAGCTGTGCACAGTAATCATATCAGCTTCTTAATTCAGCTTGTTGAATTTCGCTTTGACAACAAAACCTAGAAGCTGACTGGTTACTACTCACAGCTGCACCAGATTCTGCCTCATTGCATTAAGTTAATATGTAAAATTGTAACTTAATATATTTTATTTTTTGTATCTCAGGAGTTCTCCTTTTAAATGCTGTGCTGACTGTGAAAGCACACAATGCTAATTCACATAAAGACAGAGGCTGGGAGCAGTTTACAGACTCAGTGGTTTCTTGGCTGAACGAGAACCTTAGTGGCTTGGTCTTCATGCTTTGGGGAGCTCATGCCCAGAAGAAAGGAATCGGTATTGACAGAGTAAGTGTCCGTGAAGCAAGTAGCATATTTCGGATAGTTTTGAATTTAAATATGAAAAAGGCTGGAAATTCAATAAGTTTTGATATATCGCAGTGGTTAGAATCTTTAAAGAAAAAGTTCATTCTGTGTTCATTGTGCTAGAAACCACAAAGAAATCCTAGTAGGAGGGAATGGTGAGTGACACCATGGGGGCTAAAGCCCCGTACACACAATCGGATTTTCCGACAACAAATGTTGGCTGAAAGTCTGACCGTGTGTATGCTCCATCGAACATTTGCTGTTGGACTTTCCGCCAACAAATATTGATAGCAGGTTCTCAAATTTTCCACCAACAGAATTTGTTGTCGGACTTTCTGATCGTGTGTACACAAGTCCAACGCACAAAAGTTCACGCATGCTCGGAATCGAGCAGAAGGAGCCGCACTGGCTATCGAACTTCCTTTTTCTCGGCTCGTCATACGTCTTGTACATCACAATGTTCCCACGCTCGCAATTGTTGGCCAACATTTGTGTGACCGTGTGTATGCAAGACAAGTTGGAGCCAACACCCTTCGAACAAAAATCCACGGTTTTGTTGTCGGAAGGTCCGATCGTGTGTACGGGGCATTAGTGTTGCTGGACACAAGTGTTGGGCTTAGTGTTGCTGGCAACTTCAAAGGCTGATAGCACAGGAATGGTAACTTGGACAGCATTCAAACTTGCAGGGATGCATTTGGGACAGTATTAGGATTTCTTTGCTGTTTCCAACTTGATTAACATGCACAGGGTGAACTTCCTCTCATATCAGGTAAAATGGCAAAGCACACTAAAGATTTATCTGCAAAATCTAAAGATCCTATAATAAAGTAAATAATATATCTACGTACTGTCACGTCTGGACCGATAAGTTGGATTCACAGCTTACCACCATACCTTGGGGAGAGGAAAGTACCAATGACATTTTATTAATTGATCTGTGTAAACCTCTATCTAGTGGGAGGCAAATTGTATAAAGGACGAAGCAATAGTAAGTTTTCAAAACAGTTTGGGAACACCTTTTCTGCTGTAACCTGCTCACATGGATAGCTGTTTGACTACAATATATATTTAAGGCCTCATGTACACGGACGCTTACACCAGGGGCGTAACTAGAAATCACAGGGCCCCATAGCAAAATGTTGTATGGGGCCCCCCCCCTGCAAACAGCCCCCCCCCCCCACAAAAAAATGAACTAATGCCATTGAACAACAGATTACCACACTCATGTAGCACAGTACCCAGGCAACAGCTTATATTAATTTCGAACAACAAAGTATGCAGTATACTGTATGCAGCCCCTGGAGGACACATATGCAGACCCCCCAGCAGTACAGACACCCCCAGCATTACAGACCCCCCTCAGTGCAGACACCCCCCCCCCCCCCCCCCTCAGTGCAGACCTCCCCCTCAGCAGTGCAGACACCCCCCTAAGTACAGACCCTCCCCAGCATTACAGACCCCACCTCAGTGCAGACCCCCCCCCCCAGCAGTACAGACAGACCCCCCTCAGTACAGACCCCCCCCATCAGTGCAGACACCTCCCTCAGTGCAGGACCCCCCCCCAGCAGTACAGACACCCCTCAGTGCAGACCACCCCCCCTCAGTAGTACAGACAGCCCCCCTAGTGAAGACCCCCCCCCCAGCATTACAGACCCCCCACCCAGCAGTGCAGACCCTCCCCAGCATTACGAACCCCACCTCAGTGCAGACCCCCCCCCCGATCAGTACAGACACCCCTCAGTGCAGACCCCACCCTACCCCTCAGTAGTACAGATCCCACCTCAGTGCAGACCCCCCCCAGCAGTACAGACACCCCCCCCCCCCCCCAGTGCAGACACCTCCCCCTCAGTGCAGACCCCTTAGTAGTGCAGGACCCCCCTCAGTAGTATAGTCGCCCCCCCTACCTCCTTCTTACATACCTCAGAACAGCACTGACAGTCTCCAGATACACACAGCTGTGTGTGTCCCTCGAGGCTCGAGCGCAGGCTCCTCCTCCTCTGTGGATGTAAACAGAGAGGAGGGGAGGCAGCTTCGGTCCGCGCCGCTGAGGGACACAGCTGCACGAGGCACAACTAGCGGTGTTAGTGGTGCGGCTGCCGCTACCCAAGGGTGTCATCCGGTACTGCCCGCATCCGCCTAGCAACGCCACTCACCGGGCCCCAACTCGGCTGCCCGCATGGGTCGCTATGGCGGTAGTTCCGCCACTAGTTTACACACTAATCTTGCAGTGGGGCATGCTGTATACAGCCACAGTATGGTAAAACTACTATTTTAACAACGGATATGTATATCCTTGAAAAAATGCATAAAGACGTTTTGGGAAAATGTTTGTACTTGAAATACACATGTACACAAAGCATGTGTGAGGCGTTTATCACAGCAGTTATATTGTCATATAGCTATACTGACGTAACCAGACTTCTCAATCCTTTTTCAATTACAACCCTAATTCCAAAAAAATTGGGATGTTGTGTAAAATCTACAGAAAAACAGAATGCACTGATTTGCAAATCTCATGAACCCATATTTTATTCACAATAGAAAATAGCACAGTGGTAAAGTCGTTAGCACTTCTGCCTAGCAGCACTAGGGTTGATTGTTCAAATCCCAGCCATGACGATGCCTGCCTGGAGTTTGCATGTTCTTCGTGGGTTTCCTCGGGGTACTCTGGTTTCTTCCCACACTCAAGACATGTTCGTGGGTTAATTGGATAATGTCAACATTGGCCCTAGTATGTATATGAATGTGATTTAGGGACCTTAGATTGTAAGCTCCTAGAGGGCAGGGACTGATCTGAAAGTACAATATATATATATATGCGCTGAGGAAATTGATGGCGCTATATAAGCATTTGTAATAAATAATATATATTTAAACTGAGAATATGCATAATTTTAAGAAAAAAATAAGGTAATTCTTAAATTGATGGCAGCAACACATCAAAAAAAGTTGGGACGGGGCAACAAAAAGCTGGCAAAGTAAGTGTTACTAACCAGGAAGAGCTCAAAGAACATTTTGCAACTAATTTAGGTTAATTGTCAACAGGTCAGTGAATTGACTGGGTATAAAAAGGGCATTTTAAAGAGTCAGAATGTCTCAGAAGTAAAGATGGGCAAAGGTTCACCAATCTGTGAAAAGCTGCATCTAAAATTTGTCCAACAGTTTCAGAATTTTGTTCCTGAACATAAAATTGCAAAGACTTTAAGTATATCACCCAACATATATTTTATCAAAAGATTCCACAAATCCGAAGAAATCTCTGTGTGCAAGGAACAAGGCAAAAATGCAAAGTTAGATGCCTGTGATTTTCTGGCACTGCATTAAAAACAGACATGATTCTGTGATAAATATCGCTGCATGGGCTTGGTAATACTTCCAAAAATCACTACCTGTGAACACAATTTGCCATGCCATCCAAAAATGCAAGTTAAAGCTCTATCGTGTAAGGAAGCTGCCATATCTGATCTGGAAATGCTGCCGTCTTCTCTGGGCCAAAGCTCCATTTAAAATGGTCTGTTGTAATGGGCAGCTTGCACGTCTTGAAAGGCACCATCAGTGCAGAAAACTATATCCAAGTTTTAGAGCAGCCAGGGCTGGTGCAAGGATTTTTGACACCCTAGGCGAAACCTAATTTTGCCGCCCCCCCCCCCCCCCCACCATTGGCTCCACCCTTGGGGGGGGGGGGATTTTTGTGGCGCCTTCCAATGACACCCCCCCCCCCCCCATGCCTTGTAGTGGAGGTGTGCGGTGTAGTTGAGGTGTGCTGTGCAGTGTACTGGGATCGTGATGTCCAGAATGGCATAGCTGTATGACAGGTGGGGGGGGTAGTGGGCTGGTGTGTGGACAGTGGCGTCTCCAGCTTTCAAATTTAGGGGGGGCACATGGGGGGACAGGGACAAAAGAAGGGGGGGCAACTATAAAATGCGCATATATATATATATATATATCTCCTGGGGCCCTTTACTATGACCCCACAACGGGCCCTTTCACATGTTCTGCAGTGAGCTCCCTTCCTACTGTATTGGGGTCCCCCAGGGTGGCAGAAAACAAGAGATATATGTCACCAGCATATCAAGAAAATATAAGGATCCAAAGCAGTGGGAGAACTATCAGGGTTGCAGAGGTTGTCTTGCCTCCGGGCCCTGGTGTTCTGCCACTGTGGGGTTCCCCAGCCTCCTCTTGCTGTCCTGCCTCTGCTATTGACAGCTCTGGTCTGGCATCTCTTGGAATTTACAGGATGGTCCTCTTGTCCTAAGGACGGGAGAAATCAGTCTGTTTTTTCAGTAACTGAAAGTCCTGGTGGAGTCCTTCCTGCAACTCGCTCTTCTCCCTGCCAATGAGGATGCAGGTGAAGGAGCAGATCAGGCGGCCGTGGTTGTGTGAACGCTCGCATTATGCAGTGTCAGCGAGCAGGGGAGGGGGGAGGAATCACCCGCAGGAGCTGACTGGGGACTCTCTCCCTCTTAGACATTGATTTTTTGTAAAAAAAAAATTTTTTTTTTTTGGGGGGGCACATGGTGGGGCACAGCATAATGTTGGGGGGGGGGGGGGGGGGTCAGGGCCCCCTCTGGCCCCCCCTAGGGTCGCCATTGTGTGTGGAAGTCCTGCGGATCTGATCTGAACGTTCATAGAACACGCAGTGAGTGTCCATGCCTCCACCCACATTACTCTCTTGTCCCTGTGTGTGTTGAAACTTACACAGCACAGACCTGCTTCACGATTGCCGCTTGCTCCTCCAGCCCTCCGCTGATAGATACCCACTATGCCACTGCTGTCATCCATCCCTGCCACCAGGGCCGGCCGGCTTGTTACTTCCTTCTCCCGCGGGCTTGTTCGTTTTGCTGGATGCTTCCCCAAATTCTTCCTCCCAGGGGCTGTGCCTGTACCATAGGTGGCAGTGCACCCTAGGCGGCTGCCTAGTCCGCTTATGGTAGCACCTCCCCTGAGAGCAGCATATGCTCTCATCCAGATGTCTTTTTCAGGGCAGGCCTTGCGTATTTTAGCAGGACAATGCTGTACTGCATCTATGACAACAACATGGCTTGGTAGTAGAAGAGTTTGGGTGTTTAACTGACCTGCCTGCAGTCCAGACCTTTCACCGATTTCAAATATTTGGTGCATCTTGATATGAAAAATACAACAAGGAAGACCCAGGACTGTTGAGCAGTTAGACTCCTATATCAGGCTAGAGTGGGACAACATTCCTTTCCTCAGTGTTGTTAAAAGAGGGGATGCTACACCATGGTAAATATGGCCCTATCCCAACTTTTTGGAGACCTGATGTTGCCATCAATTTCAAAATTACCTTTTATTTTATTCATAAAATGGTACATTTTCTCAGTTTAAACATTTGACACATTTTCTATTGTGAATAAATATGGGTTTCTGAGATTTTTTTTTTTTTTTTTTTTTTGGAAATTAGGTTGTAAAAAGATGAATGAACATTTATAAAATACTAATGAGAATATAAGCTCATTCCCTTTTATAAAGATAACAGATTTTTGTTTTGCAGAAGCGCCATCTTGTGCTGCAAACGGTCCATCCATCTCCTCTATCAGCACACCGTGGATATTTTGGTTGTCGTCACTTCTCTAAAACAAATGCTTACCTCCAGAGTGTGGGTAAAAAAACTATTGACTGGAAGGATCTATGACAATATTAATATTCTAGTGTTAGACCATAGACCATATCACACAGGCATTATTCTCAATATCATTAGCAAAGTGAAAAACACTGCTGCTACTTGCTAATGTATCAGGTTTGGTTTAAGCTTTACTATATGTTACATGTTTCCAAAAATATTGAGTTCCTGTAACAGCTGTTAATAAGGATACAGTGTTCCATTTCCTTAGCTGGGAAAAGGGTGGCCAATACCTATAACTGCCACACCTAAGTTATGTAAATGGTAAAATGATCTGTAAAGTTTGTTGTTGGCATTCTTCTATGTTCTAGAGGAGTCTTGTACTACAGGCATCACAACTGTACCTACAAAACATGATCTATATCAAAAAAGTCTTACAGTTGTTTTATTTAGAAAACAACTGCAGCCGGAGCAGAAAAGCTTGACCTCTGTTATCAGGCTGCTGAGAAGAAATCCCTGTCTGAAAGCAGTGATCAGTCTGCAGAGGTATGGCATGTCTCCTGAGTGAAAACTCATGCTCACCTTTTTATTTTATCTTGTGATTGTATGTCCTTTCTCCCCTTTCAGGGCACGTGGATGCTACTCTGTACTGCGGTTTTTAATTTCTGAGATGTAGCCTACTCCTTTTTATATTGACTACATTGTGCCTGAACTACACACTTTATTTTCTGGTTCTTTTTTGTTGATTCTTTGAGGGGTGTGTGTGTGTGTGTGTTGTGGTGTTTGTTTTTTTTTTTTTTTCCTGTCATCTATTTATTCGTCTTACATTTATTGGAGAGCAGCTCCTTACTCTAAGTCTGACTAAGCAGGGATCACTGTGTACCTCTGCAGAGAAACCAATGCTTCCATATAGAGAGCAAGCATCCTTCTCTGCAGTATGCTGTCAGTGGGCAGGAATTTCAGGCTGTGGCTGCTTTTGTAAAGAAAACCAACCAACCTTTTGCACATCTTTTTATTTGAATGCACTTGGACTGTAATTTAGCTGATTAAGGCTCCATTCACATGGTGATTTAGGCCAGTGCGAATTGTAGCAGCAGGAATCTTCTGATTCTTGCTGCGGCTATCAGTGGCTAGGTGTTGCTGCTGGCCCTGTTCACTATAACAGGTCACCAGCGCCCCAGGTATTCACAGCTGTCTGCAGCCACAGCAGGATTCAGAAGATGTATTCCTTTCCTCTCCAATTGAGCTTTTCTTTTAAATAAAGAAAAAACAAGTGTAGAAATGGAGCAAGCTCTATCACTGGTCTCCGAGGATCCATACCGTGTGTGCATACAAAAACTGGCTTTTGTGGTTTTGAGCCTCCAAAAAATACCTTTAAAAGGCTGCTAGAACATTGGGCATTTACTGTTAAAGTGAGACTTTAATGCAGAACACTAGTCTATGCACCTTATTTACTGGGTTCTGTGAGTCCCTAAACTGTTGGTGTTTGTGTTGTGAACTGCAGGCAGAGGGCCTTTTCCCCTTATATGTTGTAGTACTGAAGTTTAGCCAGGTTTGGATAGCTGCTTTTTACATACTTTTGTTCATGCCCGACAATACAGTTTTTGCTGTACTCCTGCCCACTGCAGCAATGAGAGCTGTGGTTCATGCTAGTCTTTCTATATGCACCCCCCTCTCCCCTTGTCTGTTCACAGAGCATCTTGTATTTTGTAAATGGTTCACAAAAACAAGGCGTTCTGTGACTGGACCAGGGGGAGGATCTATAAACGACTCTAGCAGGGCTGTGGAAGTACAGCAAACGCTGTACTCTCCAGTGTGAACAAAAGTGTGACTTTTACAGTTGGGCACAGTGATCCAGACGCAGGATAAACCTCAGCAGAATTTTTTTTTGGGGGGGGGGGGGGGGGGGGGGGGGCACATTAAATACTCACTTTAACAATCAGTACTGGCAATGTCGTGCTTTTTGTGATTGCCATACTACTTTACTATTCAGATGTCTTTAATGCACTCCTTACAACAGTCTGGAACTAATATTGCCTCCATCTACTGCTACTTTTTTTTTTTTTTTTTTTTAAATACTAGTAACCTGGCTGTGCTTAGTCTGTATACTCCATTGCTGATCTGGAACATGTAGCAAGTGAAGTCAGAGCATCTGATCTGTATACTTGTGGGCAGTTACCAAATGCAGATGATCAGTACAACAATCGAGTCGGTACTATTTTAATAAGTTGAAGTAGCTAATGTCTGCAAGAGCAACATACACAGGTTTCCTTCAAAACTGGTAGATAAACATCTTATATCCACATCCCATAAAGGAAAGCCCTTCATAGTACACCTGGAACCCTAGTTGAACCAGTATTTGGAATCTGTGGCCAACCCACCCATATTGCCCCATATGTAAGGGTGTAGCCTTTTGAGTGGAGATGTGTAGGTTATGGGACCAAAAAGTAACTTGGAAAAGGCTTTTTAGTTGGTGAATCCTCAGAAAAAGGTGAGTGTAATAGACACACTACAACTGACTGGCAGAAACCATGACTATAGCAATTGTTTTGTATCTATAAAACGTTAAGCCTGGATGTTTGAGGTGGGATTTCCCATTTTATAGACTTGCCTGACTTAAGAAGTGGTCTTTTCTTTTATACTTTAAAATGCCAAAAATGTTTGTACATGTATTGTAAATGTGGAATTGTTTGTATTTTTTCTTGTGAGGTATACAAGCTAAAATAGTAGTGTGACTAAATAAGCTAACTTTCTAAAGGCACTAAATGTATTTCAATTTTGTATTTTTCGTTTTGTAATAAACATACAGTTATTAAACCGTTCTTGTGAAGAGATTTATTTTTAAACAGAACTCAGATTTTCATGCTTTGGTTACACAAGTTGTATGTGTGTTTTGTGGGTCATCCCATTGATTGTAATGGGTCCACAATGCATACATATGAACACGCATGCACCATGTTGCTGTACATTACGGGAAAAAATTGGTTGGGTATGTGAACATGTGTTTAAAACTGGTGGGAAACGAATTGGCTGACCAATTGTCAATGTATCAAATGTGAATGTGTAGCTGTAAATGGGCTCTAAAACAATAGCTGGAAAGTTTATTTAAATGCCACTTCTTAAAAAAAAAAAAAAAAAAAAAAAGTGAAGTCATCACACACTCAAAATAATAAAAACTAAATGAACAAATATAATGAAGCACTTCCCAAATATTAATTCCCAGCAAATATCACAACCAAGGTATAATGGTTATTTTTACAACGCACCAAGTACATATATAACTCTTTATAAACTAATTTAATGAATCGTCAAATTATAAAAAAAAAATACATGACTGAAAAAACATTAACGCATGTACATATCCAATAGTGCAATCCACATGAGGCGGATCCGCTCAGCGGAGTCTGCCAGCTCAGTAGGGGATCTCTCCGCTGAGCCTGTGGATGACAGGTCCGTCTCTGGTCACTGAGCGGGGAGGGGCCTGTCAGAGTGCCGCTGATTCCTATGGAGGGATCGGATGAAAACAGACAGCATGTCCGTATTCATCAGATCTGGTCCGCTCTGCCCAGACGGATGGCGAACGTATTGCCATAGTTTGATTTTTAGCGGATCGAATGGCAGACGAGTGTCAGCGGACACATCTCTGCTGACATCCATCTCCCCATAGGAGCCAATGGATGGCCCGCTCGGATCTGCCTGAAAAACAGACAGGCGGATCAGAGCGGGCTTGCTGTGTGAAAGGGGCACAAAGTTCAAAACGAGTGACAGGTGTTTAAAATATGGTCTGACATTTATAAAATCAAAGTTCATTACAAAGCAGGTTAAAAACATGACCATCCATTAAAAAAAGAAAAGCAATACCCCAAAGCATTGTTTGCCACACAGTGCTACCCAACCCTGTAATAGAGTAGAGGGGACACTAAGTTATGCACTTGGATACAAATATTCTGTGCACATGTCCATTAGGTCAGTGTCCTCAGAGGTCAACACGTTTTTGGTGGTGTTTTGCTATCATCGGAAAAAAGTTCCAACTAATTATATGTTCACAGCAAACCATGCACAATCCTTTACTTCATCCAATGTGTGATAAAACACACCACAGTGCATAAGTGGATGTGCCCTCACCTTCTGATTTTGACCTCACTATAAACACAGGAGGTCAAACAGCGCTTTAACTCTCTCCCTCCTGCCCAGTTTAGATACTTCTTCATAGGGTTAGAGAATTTTTCATTTAAACACTCATAGGAAGAAGAAGCGGAAGAAATCTACATTGTGTAAAACTGTAATTTTTTTTATTGGTAAAAAAGGAAAAAAATGCACTCAAACTGTTACTTTAAAATTGCATCAGCATAACAACCAGCTTAGACTACAAGCCAGTGAATAGGAATTTAAGGTGGTGCTCAGGCTCTCACTACAAGCCAGTAAATAGGAATTCAAGATGGTGCCCAGGCTCTGCCCAGTGTGATGTCACTTGGCTCCTACCACCTGACTTGTTGCGTCCATATTGGACCCTTTCAAAGGCTTTGAGAAATTCCTATTTGTGAATGAATAAGCTACTCTGGAAGTGGGATTTGCAGCGATCAGTGCACAAGCACATCGATTGCAGCACTCAGTTCATCGACACTTCCAACTCTGTAACCGAAAGTCTGTACCTTGTATGGAGCTGGAGGAAGTCAGCAGTAGCCTGGACATTGCACCTGTCGTCCACTAATTGTGGTTGCAATGCTTTGCAGGCTCATATGCAAAAAAAATTTTTTTTATTTTAATTTTTCCATTGAACTGCACTTCCCAAAGGAAGATTGCCAGGGGTTGGGAAAAGCTGCATTTTCTCAGGCTGTACAGGACACAGCTTCCTCTTTCTGTGAGGGAGTCTGGGGAGTGCACATCACTGTCCAGCGTGCACCATCACTGCTGCATATCAGTGAGAGGGATCTGGAGTGCTGGGAACAGACGGTCACCTGGGTGCAGAGCAGAGTGGACTAACTGCTGTGCGTGACCGGATGGTAAACTGATGCTGTGGGGTTTTACTATCTACTTCTAGAGACTGAGTCTGAGCCCTTTAGGAACCGACAATACAGCCGTCTAGTTTCTTGTTGCTGCCGGCTTGACTGGGACTATTTTTCATGTGCACCAACAGTACCATTGGGCCCTAACGCTAGCTGGCTGAATAATTAGGACTAAAGACTGTCCCCTTTACATCTGTTACACAGAGACCTTTACTTATTGCTTATGTTAAGCGGTATCTTTCAGGGGACATTGCTTCCTATCCTAGCCGTTCTATAGTGCACTTTAGACTAGATATAGTATAATTATTCACATTGCAGTTTATGCTTATATGCACTATTTATTGCTGACATATATGTTATTTCCAGTCTAGTGGTACAGAACTCTATTTTAATGTATCTTGCCATAGTGCTTACACTGTCTAGCAGACTATGTCTGAACCTACCTAGTTCTGTGTGTTCAATTCTGCTCAAACCACCATTTATTCTAACCTATACCAATACATTGAGTTAATTTACTACTGAACGGTCTTGTGTCTACTTCCTGGTACTAATTCACAGCCAGGTAAAGGTATCTATACTTGTGTTCTTATAAGTGCTTGCATTAACTTTCATTCAACCAGGTGTGTCAGAGGAGCTGAGGTTGTTCTTGGAGTCGAGGTGCAGAACAGGGAAACTAAACTATTAAGCAGCTCCTGCATGGGTAGTGCTACACACATTTTTATTTTTTTTTCTGCAAAAGGTGGACATTACTACAAATGCCACACCTGTAAGCCTTTTTTTTGTCCCCTATGATGCCTAGCCGATCTTTTCAGGACACAGCAGTTGTTTAGGTGCTTTCCATTTCATACTCTGGCCTACAACAAAATGGCCATTTCGCTGGAAATAAACCAGGACATAGGAATGTAAACATTGGGAGTAATTCAGCCAGGCTTCATGGGTGACCAAAAAGGCCTACAGGTATGGCATTTGCATTAAGCAATATTTTTGCAAATGACAGTGGGGGGAAATTCAAAAAAGCGTCAAAGGACACTTTTCTGGCAGTATGGCCTCATGGCTAGCTCCTAATTCATGAAATCTATGCCCTATTTTGCTTCCATGTCCTTGCTGCTTGTGAAGTAGATGCTGAATATCTACTCTGGTATCAGTGGAGGAAAGTGTCGCTTGGAAATTGGAAGAAGGCAACCAGCTTTCCATGGACATTTTATGAGTAGACTGCTTAGAGATCTTCGAGACTGGGCTGTTGTGCTAGAGAGTCAGCTATGTGTTTGCGAAAGGGGACATCAGCTTGTGTCCGGAAGAGCCTAATTTATCTAATTCCTTGTGAAGGGACTATGCTCTTAGTGCTCTAAAGAAAGATCTCTATTTATAACTGCAGCCATTAGTTTTCTATATGCAAGGGCTTCTGCGTCAGCTCTACGTTTACCTGTTTCCACAACAACGCCAAGCCCACAAATTACTATATGCAAGGACATTTGCTTACCAGAAAGGAGTTCACTGTCTTCAACCTGTACGTAATTTGTTTTTGGTGTATCCCACTCAATTCCCTCAACCCTATCCAAGTTTTCTAAAAGAAAAAAAAAAAAAAAAAAAAAAGAAGATGCCCTGTCTCAAACATGTACTGTTATCTGTAACTTTTTAAATATGTATTATACATTTGAACTACCATGAATCGGCTTGGTCTGTTGTATCTACATCTAATGTCACATGATGAAAAGTGTATTTACCTGTAAATAGACCTATTTACTATGTTTAATCTGTATTTTTTGGCCATTTGTGGTTATCATTTAATGTTCCAGGGCATAGTTCTGTCTTCGTATGTATGGCCAAATAGAACATTAACATCAGGCTTCAGCTGGTTCCCAGGCACCATCCGTCAATCCAGGCCACTTTCAGAGAGATAAACATCTCCAGTGACAGCAGCCAAACCCTCAGTATTAATCTTTGTTTGTCCCAGGTAATTTTAGTTCCAGACTTTTGACCTTCCTGGGCCAGATTGGGATAAGAGAAATGGTCTTGGGACGCACAAAAAATTCACTAACAACTAAAATAGCTGATGAGCAGTTCCTCCTGTGGCTCTCAGCAGGTAGGTGCGGAAGTCGGGCCCATTTACTCGAATGCCAGGTCGCTGGTAGCAACACCTATTCGCGGCTCTCTGGATAGCCAGCGATTATCTGCAGTGATCGCTGCTGGATGCAGACAAAAGTGCATCCAGCAGTGATCACCACACTTCGGGGCAAAATTTAAGCCCACATGCAACATTTACTTACCCGACACCCCTGCATTCCCTGTTGCCAGTGCTACTGCAAACATGGCAGCCCCGGCATCCCTCCAGACATGCATTTGCCTGGCTGGTCAGTGCAGGCTGCCATGGCTGCTATGTTTGCACGGCATCCCCGACGTCCGTGCAGATGAGCATGGGCCAGGCTTATGTGTGTTGGCTGCAGTGCTTGCATGGCATCCCTCCAGGCGGGCATGGGCTGCATGCTAACGTCTCTGGGGTCGCATGCAGTCCAAGGGTTGGACACCCCTGGTATAAAGAATGCTGCGTTTTGTTTTTGTTTTTTTTTTTCATAGAGGTTTTTTTTTCCATGGAGGGTTTAACCACTTGCCGACTGCGCTATAGCAAAATGTCAGTCAGTTCTGGGATGGCATCACATGATGTCCTCCTGTGATTGTGCCCACTGTGGCGTGCTCTGTGATTTCTGTGTCCTTCGGACACAGCTGATCACAGATTGGGGTAAAGAGCTAATCACAGTGGTGCTTTAGCACATAATCTGCTGTGTCCAATCACAGCTGATCACGATGTAAACGCACAACTTGAGAAGAGGAGAGAGCTGATAACCGGCTAGTGTGCAAGGGGACATCTGCACTGATCACTGGTGTCCTGATGATCAGTTCAGCCCCAAAAGTGCCTATCGCCGCTGCCTATTTTTGCCCATCGGTGAAAGAGAAAAATGACCTGTTTGCAAAATTTTATAACGGAAACTAATAAAACCATTTTCCTGACGCCTCCATGGCAGCACACACTGGGTTGTGACTCCGCCCCCACAACCTGACAGGATTGGTTAGCTATAAATTTGAAGGGGAGACACCCCGCTGCATTCTCTTTTTTATCCTCACCTGACAGATTGGGATATGCAGCTTGCTCCTGTTGTCAAGATAAAGAAAAAGAAAAAAGCCTCTTACCGCACTCGCCCCAGCAGGTTCAAGCCTCTCCTGTTTGGAAGTCCCTCCTGTACAGTCTCTAAAGGAGCTTCTATGGAGGGAACCCCCGGTCTGGTGGTCTCAGGGGGCGTCTGGACATCTGGCACAGTAAGCTTTAAAGAAGCTTCATATTTTTGCAGTGGTCTCCTTTTCCTTTTGCCTGTACCTTTGTCTGTAGTTTACTTATGGTGTTTCTCTGCTTAGAGGCCTGCTGGCACTTGTTGTCCACCGCTGTAGGAACTGTCATGGCCGCCGAGGCCGCCTCCTCCACTCTGCAATTGGCCTCAGGGCTTAGTTCTGCCTTGGGAAGGTAATGCCCTTCTCCAAGATGGCGCCGAGGCGCTCGGGACGTTCTGCGCATGCGCGGGAGCGTCATTTTGCCGCGACGGCGGCGGCAGATTTAAAAACACAGGCATTTCTGTGATTTTTGCTGAGCAGTATCACAGATGCCTGAATGTTCACCGGCCTTCAACTGCTTTGCCAGAAAACGACTCAGCAAGACCAGGTAAGTCAATTTTATTCAATTTAGCCTTTTTTAAATAAATAAATAATATATTAAAAGAAAGAGTAAGTTTTAAAAAAAAAAAAAAAGTTTTTTTCCTTTCTCTTAATTTCCTTCAGTCTACACTGTCTACTATCACTATGGAGACCACTGCCCGCGCAGACCACCATCAGCAAACGAGGTAAGAGGCTATTCGTTATTGGTAAGTATTGAAGAAGGGGAGAGAAAAAAGAGAGCCAACCACTAACGCTGCGTTTTTGGCAGCCCCACCAGGTCAAGAGCCGCAAGTTCCAGGCGTGAGAGGACATCAAGCCATGGGTCAAGCAAGAAGTCCCGCAGAAGCCGCTCAAGATCCTCTTCTCGCCACCGAAGACATAGCCGCTCACGTCACAGCCACTCAAGACGCAGCCGCTCCCGTCACAGTCGGTCACACCGCAGACGGTCACCTTCATCGCACCGCCAAAGCCGCCACACCCGTCCTGCAGCAAACGCTTGCTGGGTATGCGGCGCACCAGCCTTGCCAGATAAACTAGTCTGCAGATCCTGCTTCAATGAGGCAGCAAAGGACAAAGAGCTAGACGCAGCAATGGCTACGGAGCTCATAAGAGAATCTGTGCGGGAATCCATAAGGGAGACAACAGCACCTCTAATCGATAGGCCTACGCCTAGCACATCGGTGGCGGATGACAGCCAACCCCAGGCATCAGAACCCTCCTCAGGAGATGAGGAACAGGACATGTCAGCAGATTTTGACTTTTCCCTGGTACAGCCTTTCGCAAAGTCAGTCAAAGAAGCGATAGGCTGGGAAGAAGATAAAGAGGAACCGCAGAAAGTCCGGAAATATTTCCCAAATTTAAGGAAAGAACCAGAGAATTTCCCTTTTATAGGTGAACTGGAGGATCTAATTAAAGATGAGTGGGAAAGATCTGATAAGCGGTCCAGTCTCACCAACAGACTGACAAAAATGTATCCTCTGAAGGAGTCAAAAGTCAAAACATTGATGAACGCTCCAGTAGTCGACTCCTCCTTGATGCGTCTTGCACGGCATGTCACTCTGCCTATTGAAGACGCAGTTTCCTTTCGGGATGTTCTGGATCGGAAATTGGATCTAGAATTGAAGAAAGCATACTCCACTGCTGGGGGCGCATGCAGACCAGCAATTACCACAGCAGCAGTGGCCAAAGCCATATCAGGTTGGGCAACCAAGGTGGAGAAGGATCTGCAAGACGGTACCGAAATAGATAAAATAATATCTTCTCTTCAGGAGATCAAGTTGGCAGGTGACTTTGTGGCAGAAGCCTCAGTGGATATTATAAGATCCTCGGCGAGATCAATGCTAGCCTCAGTCACAGCAAGAAGGGCCTTGTGGCTGAAACCATGGATGGCCGATACTGCATCCAAAACAAACTGGTGCAGGATTCCATATGATGGCTCAAACCTGTTCGGGTCTAAATTGGACACCGCTATTTCGAAGGTAACAGGAGGGAAGTCGGGATTAATTCCCTCGGATAGAAAACCCAAGGCCCAAAAGGGTTCCTTCTTCAGACGCAACCTTCCTGAGAAATATAGGGAAGCTAGAGCCTACCGTCCTGGTAGGGAGTTTAGAAGGGACTGGAAGAACACAAGACCTTCCTTCCTAAGGATGCAGAAGTCCAAGCCTACCCCGGTAGGGGAGCAGCAGAAGTCCTTTTGAAGGTTCGCCTGCCCACTCAGTACAGGTGGGCGCCAGGCTCAAGGACTTCGCATAGATTTGGTCAAGCCATATAGAGGACCAGTGGACTCTCTCCACGATCAAATTTGGACACAAGTGGAAATTTATGGGCAAAATTCCAAAGAATCACTTCCAATCAACAAGAATGCCATCTTCACTAGTCAAAAGGAAGTTACTATTAAAATATATAGTGGAATTGAAGGAGAAAGGGGCAATACTGGAAGTTCCGTCAGATCAAAAGGGGAGGGGGTTCTATTCCCCACTATTCTTGGTAAAGAAGAAGACCGGAGACTTACGCCCTGTATTGGTTTTAAAAAATCTCAACAGGAACATAAAAACAGAGGCCTTCAAAATGGAGAGTCTGCAGTCTATACTTCTGGCAGTGAACCTGGGCGGCTGGATGATCTCAGTAGATTTATCAGACGCTTATCTACATATTCCGATTCATCCCGCCTTTCAAAAATTCCTCCGATTTGCCATCAACAAAAGTCACTTCCAATTTCAGTGCCTTCCTTTCGGCATCTCGTCGGCTCCCAGGACATTTACCAAGGTCCTTCTACCCTTGGTTGCATTCCTCAGGGAGAAAGGTCTGCGAGTCCACCATTATTTGGACGACATCCTGCTCTTGGCAGAAGATCAAGAAACCTTGCTATGCCATCAGAAGATCTTACTCACGACTCTCCAAGACTTCGGCTGGTTAGTCAACTGGAAAAAGAGCAGCTTACAACCCACTCAGAACATGGTATTCTTGGGAGCAGATCTGAACACCAAATTGAACATGGTACAACTTCCTCAAGAAAAGATTCAGCCTCTAGTACAGAAGATGTGGAGATTACTATCAGCAAGGCATCTTCCAGCCAGAGTCTGCTTAAGTGTGCTAGGGTCTATGGCTGCAACCCTGCCCATGGTGCAATGGTCACAATGGCACATGAGAATCCTCCAGAACTCCTTTCTGAGACAGTGGGATGGAGTATCGATGCGTCAGACCATTACCATCTCCAGACCAATGAAGCAATCAGTGTGGTGGTGGACACACTTGACCAATCTCAGGAAATACAAACTGATAGTTCCCCCAGATCCGATAATAGTCACCTCGGACGCCTGTCAGAGCGGCTGGGGAGCTCACTGTCAAGATCAAGCAGCGCAGGGCCGATGGCAGTTCCGGGGCCAGGATTTAGTATCGAATATACTGGAACTCAGAGCAGCTTTCCAGGCCCTCATGGCATTTGCACCAGTCCTCAGAGGGAAGAACGTGCTTATTCGGATGGACAACAAGGTGGCAGTATCCTACATCCAGAGGCAAGGGGGTACCAAGAGTCTCACACTGATGGAGGAAGTCCACCCTATCTTGGAATGGGCACAGGCACACCTAGCAGATCTAAAAGCAATATATGTTCCTGCGGCACAGAACATGTTAGCCGATTACCTGAGTCGAGAAACTCTTTCGAACAACGAATGGTCCCTGAGTCTCCAGGCCTTTTCTCTTCTTACGGAGACATGGGGAGTACCAGAGATCGACTTAGCAGCTACTCCGGCGAATACGAAGTGTCGGAGGTTTCTGTCCAGAGCATCTTTCCCTTCAGCCGAGGGGATAGATTGTCTAATCCATCCCTGGAACTTCAAGTTGGGGTACATATTCCCGCCAACTCCGCTAATTGCGAGATTCCTGTCCAGGCTTCGGAGATCTTCAGCCACGGTAATCGCGATAATTCCTCTTTGGCCGAGAAGACCATGGTTCACGACACTATTGCAGCTCAGCCTTCAACCTCCAATCCCCCTTCCGGTAACTCCGGATCTGCTATTTCAAGGCCAATTCCTACATCCAGCTCCAGAGAAACTACATCTGACAGCATGGAAGTTGAAAGGGTTAGGTTAAGGGAACAAGGCTGCTCACAGGAAGTAATATCGACTTTGATGCAAGCCAGGAAGAGCACCACCAACACCACCTATACAAGAATTTGGAACCAATTCTTTAGAATGGCGCAGCAGAAGGGATGGGATCCTATTGCTCCAGAACCTTCTCAAATCCTAGAATTCCTCCAATCAGGAATCAACAAAGGTCTAAGTTCAAGTACCCTTAAGGTACAAGTATCTGCCTTGTCGGCCAAAACAGGCACCAGATGGGCATTACATCCGCTGGTTATCCAATTCCTGAGAGCCTGCCTGAAAATCAAACCTCCTAAGAAACCAGTTTTTCCATCATGGGATCTCTCAATAGTTCTTGAAGCCTTCACCAATCCTCCTTTTACTCCATCTGAATCAATATCTCTATGGGATCTGACTCTAAAACTATCCTTTCTCATTGCAATCACATCAGCAAAGAGGGTGTCTGAGATCCAAGCACTGATGGCATCAGAACCTTACTTGGTATTCTTTCCTGATAAGGTAGTACTAAGACCTTCAGACCACTTCATCCCGAAGGTAGCAACTTCCTTCCATTACAACCAAGATATTGTCTTACCATCCTTCACTAATGATCAGGGTGAACCTCATCCTCTGGATGTTAAAACTACCATCATTAGTTACCTGACGGCTACGAATTCTTTTAGAAAGACGGATACCCTCATGGTCATCCCACATGGAAACAGACGAGGTCAAGCGGCTACTTCACGTACTATAGCCTCCTGGCTAGTCAAGTCCATCAAGAAGGCATACTCCATGCGGCATATGGCAATTCCTGAAGGCATCAGGGCTCACTCGACCAGGGCAGTGGCTACCTCCTGGGCAGCGTATTGCAGGGTTTCACCGGAGACTATTTGCAAAGCAGCAACTTGGTCCTCCAGACATACGTTTATTTCTCACTATAGAGTAGATTCTGCTCATTTGGCTATGGCAGACTTCGGTAGATCCGTTGTTAGAGCCAATTCTTCCGCATAATAAGGAATAAATATTATTTTCTTGCACCCACCCGACTGGCGAGTTATTTCCCAGTGTGTGCTGCCATGGAGGCGTCAGGAAAACGGAAAATTGTATACTCACCTTTCCGTAATTTTCCTTTCCTGACGCCTCTCCATGGCAGCACAGATTCCCACCCCGTTTTTTTTTTTTGGTGATATATTTACAGAGAATGCAGCGGGGTGTCTCCCCTTCAAATTTATAGCTAACCAATCCTGTCAGGTTGTGGGGGCGGAGTCACAACCCAGTGTGTGCTGCCATGGAGAGGCGTCAGGAAAGGAAAATTACGGAAAGGTGAGTATACAATTTTCCGTTTTTTTCCCCAAAATGTTTGTTTTTTTTAGTTTGTTTAGCAAAATATAAAAAAAAAAACAGTGGTGATTAAACACTACCAAAAGAAAGCTATTTGTGTGAAAACAATGATAAACATTTCATATGGGTACAGTGCTGCATGACAGTGCAATTATCATTCAAAGTGTAACAGCGCTAAAAGTTGAAAATTGGAATGGGCAGGAAGGGGGTAAAAGTGCCCAGTAGGCAAGTGGTTAAAGTGATATAAAACCTAAATATTAATATATTGCAGCTTAGTAATCACATGTGTTTGAATCACTTTTGTTTTTTAAGCCTTTTTTCCCCTCTGTTAGAGTGCCCCCACTCTGGATGAAGGAGCATAGGGGTCACCTTTGGGCAGCAGCATTGTCAGTCAAGGGGAGAGTGTTAGGTGCACTAGCACATTTATATAAACTAACAAACTGAAGCCAGACTCCAGCTAACACTTTATAAGCAGTTAATGTAAACAGTTTCTCCCTTTTGGGGTAAAAGTTTTACATAAATAAAAGCTGACCATTGTAAACACCTCTGCCAGTGTTAAATGGTTTGTCTCAACCCTGTAACATTCTGCTGGAGAGCTTGTTCTTTTGAAGAAGAACAGATTTACTGGCCAGATTACCAGTTGAAAATACAAGAATAGCTCAATCTCAGTATTTGCCGACAACACAAAAATAAGTAGAACAATAACATCACAGCAGGATGTAGAAACCTTTTCCAGAAGACCTCAATAAATATATGGGGTGGGCAACTAGATGGCAAATGAGGTTTAACATTGAAAAATATAAGGTAATGCACTTGGGGGTTAAAAATATGAATGCAGGTTACTTACTAGGGGGAGAAGCTCTGGGGGATTCCAGGATGGAGAAGGATCTGGAGGTCCTAGGAGGTGACAGACTGAGCAATAGCATGCAGTGTCAAGCTGCGGCAAGCAAAGCCAGCAGACTATCAGCATGCATAAAAAGGGAATTTACTCAAGAGATAAAACGCTAATACTACCACTTTATAAGACTTTGGTTCGGCCACATCTGGAGTATTCCATCCAGTTCTGGTCACCAGACCCCAGAAGGGATGTGCTGGAACTAGAGAGAGCTCAGAGAAGGGCAACAAAATTAATAAGAGGGCTGAAGGACCTCAAACATGAGGAACGACTAAGTGCTAAATTCATTCTCCCTGCAGAAGAGATGCTTGAGAGGAGATATGATGGTGATATACAAATATCTCAATGGTGATCCCAGCATAGAAAGAAAACTATTCAGTCTCAGGGAGTGTTAGGCCCCTTTCACACGGGGCGAAATCCACTGGATGAACTCCGCTAGCTCAGCGGGGGATCACTCTGTTGATCCCCACTAAGTAGGCGGATGACAGGTCCGTCTCTGCTCACTGTGCAGGGATGGACCTGTCAGAGCCCCGCTGTTCTCTGACGAACATATTGCTATCCATCTGTTTTGAGCAGATCTTGTCGGATCGGGTGTCAGCAGACACATCTCCGCTGACATTCGCCTCTCCTATAGAAGTCAATAGGTGGCCCGCATGTGAAAGGGGCCTAAGAGGACACAGGACCACACAATGAGATTGGAAGAGAAGCAGTTTAGCCTTAAAAGAGAAGTTTTTTTTTTTTTTTTTTTTTTTTTTTTTTTTTTTTTTGTTTTTTTTAATTCATACTTACCTAGGTGGATGCAGCATCGGTTCGATGCTGCATCTGTCTCCCGCTGCCTCTAACACTGAGAACCGAGAGATTGAACATCGCCGATCGCTCGGTTCTCACAGCTCCCAGAGTAAAGAGCTGGTGACTGTCAGTCACAGCTCTCTGCTCTGCCCCCTCCTTGCTCACTGGAGTGTTGGGCTGTGGAGGGGGCAGGAGCGGCCTGGCTCAGGCTCTCAGTGGCTAGCTGAGAGGCTGAGCCGGGTGTCGGTCCAGGGATCTGGGCGGATCCCGACTCTTTGGTCGTGATGACACTGAGCCTGGACCAACTCTGTGCCATCAGCAGAGAGCGGGCTGAAGTCCGCTCTCTGCTGAAAACGGTCATAGGAGTGCAAAACAAACTGTACTCCTGTACTTCTCCCATAAGCTGTGTACAAGGATTTTCAATGTCAGGGTGATAAGGATGTGAAACTGTCTTCCACAATCAGTGGTGTCAGCAGGAAGTATTGATAGCTTCAAAGGACCCTTGGACGTGCATCTTATCGAACACAAAATACAGGGATATGAGAAATAATTATCTACACGAACACACAAACACAGGTTGATCTGGATGGACTATTGTCTTTATTCAGCCTTACCAACTATGTAACTATGTAAGAATGAAAGCCTAAAAAAGAAAATGAATACAGGTAGCTTACCTAAAGCTGGCCATACAGTATACATTTTTCTTATTTAATTTCCTTTAGATTTACTTTCAACTGTGTAGGAGGGCCACCCTGACTGCATACAAATTGAAAGTATTTAGGTCTGACCTCAGATTATATGGGTTTGGTAAATCTAAAGGAAAATTGTACAAGAAAAATTGTATCATGTATAACCAGCTTAAGAACTGGTAAGCTGCAATATAATAAATGTTTGCTTTTGGGTTTATGAGGGCTTTATGAGTAACACTAGAAATAACCTTTATTACAGAGCAATGGAGACATCTGAGCAATGAATACTGTTATCATATGTAAGGAACTGTAGTAAAAGTTTCGCCATTTTGTCAAAGACCAAGGCATAGGACACAAGTTGATCGTTCCATAAAAGGAGACAATACTGGCACGCATCTTCAGCTGCTGTAAACTAGTGCTTGATCGTCTGCCCGAGCTTCTTTGGTGCCTTCCTGTTGTCACAATAACGTATTCCTGCTCTCCCTCCTCCCCCTTGGCTTCGATTGGTGAGAGATGTAGTGAGGCGGGGCTATGCTGCTATCATCCTGTCTGCTCTTCCTCCTCCCCCTTTGCTACGATTGGTGAGAGATGAAGTAAGGCGGAGCAATGCTCCTGTCATCCTGTCTGCTTTTCCTCCTCCCCCTTTGCTCCGATTGGTGAGACACACTGGTGAGGCGGAGCTATGCTACTGTCATTCTTCCTGAGCAGTAGCAGCAAATGTTCACCGAATTGAGAAGAAGATAACAGCAACAGTGGCATGGCCAGGTACGATGTCATCATGTGTATGAATGAGGGGGGAAGGGGTGTGTTTAGTTACTAGAGAATAATAAACAAGCATTATTTAGTGCTGATAAGACAGGCCACATCACCTATAATATGACTTTTCTGGAGAAGGAGAAAGGTACACTGATGTGACTCACCAGGGAAGGCTTGATGTTTCATGCCAGCTTTGTGTTATGTTATGCAGGATAATATGCATGTCTTATACTGACAAATCACATTATAAATGGAAACCGGTAGCTGTAATCCCATTGTACTCTGAGATGAGGATTTACATCTATGACAAAAACAATGGCAGTTCTGTATGATCTGTGCAAGCCATACAAATCCCACAGTGATCATATTGTTAATGATAAATACTGTATACAAAGTAAGCTACTTATTACAAACTGGGTGCAGTATGCATACATCAGCTAAAACCAAGGACAAGAAATTAATAATATTTCAGATTACCAGTCCCCTATGTCCTATATCAGTGATGGCAAACCTTGGCACCCCAGATGTTTTGGCACTACATTTTCCATGATGCTCATGCACTTTGCAGTGTAGTGGAGCATCATGGGAAATGTAGTTCCAGCACATCTGGGGTGCCAAGGTTCACCATAACTGTCCAATATGGGCCCATATAGTCCACATTTGGTGGCTTTATGAGTTTTAGATTTTTAACACGTTGTCTTTATGTTAACCTTGTGATCCTGCTGGCCTAGGGTGACAAACGTACTAAGAGTGTTGTCAACCTTGGACAGGGAGTGTGTTAGGACTACATAATGCTTTGTTAGGACTATATAAACACCTCCCTCTCTTCTCCATAACAGGGAATATGTTTTGTAGTCCACAGAGATAGCAGGGAACAATGCTAACTGATAACAGTCCAGAGGCAGAGAGTACATGAAGATATCAGCTCATAAGATTCTTTTAATGGCACATTTACCAGACCAAAAACTAGCAAATAAGAGAAATCAACTTCACATACACTTAAGCCCCTATTCACACCCTTGCATCTTGTAATGCGATTTGACATTTTCAAATTGCATGACAAGTCGCACCCCATTGCCAGCAACAGAACCGTTCATGTAGTAGCGATTAAGTAGGTTCCTGCAATATTTTTTACCGATTTCTTTGCGACTTGCCTTGACTTCTGTTAAATTAAGTCACAAGCCGCAATAAAATCGTAAGTGCAAATGTGCGGCTTTGAAATCGCATTGAAGTAGGACTATTTGAAAGCTGCACCGGTGTGACCGGTGGTTGAATGCTTGTTTGTGTTATTTGTAGGAACAAAATGACACACAATGATGCCATTTTAGATTTACTGTAAAGAACACATGGAGAATTGTTTTTTTTTTTTGTTTTTTTTTTTTGCAAAGTATGGAAGATAGGATCGTGGTTCTATTTATTTAACTATATCCACATTTTTCGTTACATTATGCTGGCTTGACATATATAAGCATTAAAGTGTAGTTTTCATGCCGTAACATAAGTGAGTGAAGGTATGTATGTACTTGAGTCAGTGCTTCTGTGTTTTCTGTCTGATCTTAAGTGACCGCTTAGCCTATAATAGAAAAGACTATGCTGGAAAGAAGGCAGCAGCAGGTCGGGATGACCTTTGTCACACATAATTCCTGTTGCTCAGTAAGGGGGGGGGGGGGCTGGGATTTTGGAAACCTTGGCTGGGAGTGCAAAGCCTAGAGGTGAATGATTCCTGGCTGGCTTCAGTAAACAAACTGTCCTTACCCTACTTGTTTTATACATTTGCATTGCGCACAACTTGTACCGCCAGCATCTTGCCCAACCTTTCAATTGAAACTGGCCAACAAAACCAAGACAAAAACAAACACTTCATAGATCAAGTTACTTTTGGCATCAATATTGAAAATGTGACATTGTATGAAAATGTAATGTTGTCAAGTTGTATACTTACTAGAGAAAAGAAAAGCAAATTACAGCTGATCTCCTGGAAAATTTAAAGTGGAACTTTAGCCAGAAAATTAAGTCCTGCTAGATCACTTCTGGCTGGCCCCTTTTGCAGGTATAGCTATGTAAAAAAATTACTAATACGTTCCTATACTGTTTATAATCCAGTATTACACTGTCTCACCCTGCTCCGCACATGCTCAGTTGCTCTCTCCATTTTTAAGCACTGCCAAGTTTGTAAAGGCCGATCTCCTGCCAGCCTTATAGCGGAATTAAACCCTCCTATTCTTTACAGCCAATGAAGCTGCTTCTGTTTGATCTGCAACTGCCATGGTGCTGTGATCAGTTATGACACCAGCCATTTGATGGTTTGACAGTTTGGTTGAGGACACAAGCAAATATGACAGTTAGCAATCCAGGGATGGAATTCCAGAAATGGAACTGTTTTTTATTTGTACTGGTGATCACAGAGAATGAAAGTAAAAGAAAATTCCAAATTTTGAGTTGTCACCAGAACAGGATTAAAGTGGAAATCTTCCAGTGGGGACACTAGTCCCCCCCCACCCCAACTTTGGGGGAATTTCCTCCCACTTCCTGATGTGGCTATAGGACAGGAAATGAAGGAAAATCTAATGGGAAAGAGATGGAAAAAACTGACAGGAGTTATAGGTTATAGGAGTTGAGACCAGTGCACACTATAGAGGGATATGCTTTGTTCATATTTTATGTCTGAGGTTTACACCCACTTTAACCACTTGCTGAAATGACGCCATTCCTTTCTTCGTGCACTGTCACACCATGAGGAGTGGAGAGCCGGTAACTGGCAAGCGTGACGGAGGACATCGACAATGATAATCAGTGTCCTATCAGTGCAGACCCAACCGTGCCAATCAGTGCCCACCAGTTTTGCCTACCAGTGCCGCCTATCAGTGCTGCCTATTAGTGCCCATCAGTGAAGGAGAAAAATCACTTATTTGCAAAATTTTATAACAGAAAAACATTTTTTTTTCTCCACAATTTTTGGTCTTTTTTATTTGTTTAACAACAAATAAAAAACCCAGCGGAGATTAAATACCACCAAAAGAAAGCTCTATTTGTGTGAAAAAAAAAAAAAAAAAAATGTCATATGAGTACAGTGTTGCATGACCGCGCCATTGTCATTTAAAGTGCAACAGTGCTGAAAGCTTAAAATTGGCCTGGGCAGGAAGGGGGCGAAAGAGTAGGCAGTGGTTAAACTGTAATAGGCAGCAGACAGGGACGTTTACTTGCTGCAGTTCACCCGACATGTAGCGATCAGTAGGCAGCAAGCCTGCCAAATGCTACACAGTCAAGCAAATGGGGAAGTGCAGCAAACACGGTTGTAGTGCATTTGTCAGCAAAAAATGGGGTCAAAACAGGTGGTGAGGAAGTTTTGGCTTTAGTTGTAATTTAAATACACATATATAGTGAGGAAAATAATTTGTTCTCCTGCAGATTTTGTAAGTTTGCCCGCTTATAAAAAAATGAAGGGTCTATAATTTTTATCATAGGTGTATTTGAAATGATAGAGACAGAATTTCAACCAAAAATCCAGAAAAAAAAAACCACATAAACAAATGCTATAAATTACGGTAAGTTGCAGTTCAGTGAGTAAAATAAGTATTTGATCCCCAAGCAAAAACATGACGCAGTACTTGGTGGAGAAAACCCTTGTTGGCAAGTACAGAGGCAAGACATTTCTTGTGGTTAGTGACCAGGTTTGAACACATCTCAGGAGGGAATTTGGTCCACTTTTCTTTACAGATCTTCTCTAAATCCTTAAGGTTTTTTAGCTGTCGCTTGGCAACTCGAAGTTTCAGCTCCCTCCATAAATTTTCTGTAGGATTCATTGGGTCATTGTCATGCTGAAAGTCATAGTCAGCATTATTTTTCTCCACCAAGTATTAAGTCATGTTTTTGCTTGGGGATCAAATAATTATTTTACTCACTGAACTGCAACTTAATTTATAGCATTTGTTTTATGTGTTTTTTTTTTTTTTGCTTATGGATCAAATACTTATTTTACTCACTGAACTGCAATTCAGATTTATAGCATTTGTTTTATGTGTTTTTTTCTGAATCTTTGGTTGATATTCTGTCTCTATCATTTAAAATACACCTATGATAAAAATGATAGACTCTTCATTTTTTTGTGAGAAAACTTACAAAATCTACAGGAGATAAAATAATTATTTTCTCCACTGTATAAAGGGAGCTGTTTTAACATCCAAATGAAAGATATAATGCCAACATGTCAGAAAAAAAAAATCAAAAGCAGAATCACTGAGTTGGTAAAAGGATCGCCCCTCTTATGTCAGTATTTTGTTGAACCACATTTTGCTTTTATTACAGCCTTTATTTTGTTGTTATATGTCTCTACTAACTTTGCACATCTAGACTTTGCAATATTTGCCCACTCTTCTTTGCAGAACTGCTAAAGTTCATTTAAATTTGATGGTGCCCATTTGTGGACTGCAGTCTTCAAGTCAGTCCACAGATTTTCAATGGGGTTTAAGTCTGGGCTCTGACTAAGCCATGCAAGGATACTCACCTTTTTCTCCTTCAACCACTGTGTGGTGATTTTTGCTGTGTGCTTTGGGTCATTGTCATAACTTTCTGAATTTCTGGATGAAAAGAATTTGATGATATTTTGCCCCATCCATTTTTCCTGCTACCCTGACAAGTGCTCCAGTCCCTACTGCAGAGAAACACCCCCATAACAGGATATTACCACCTCCATGCTTTACTGTAGGAATTGTGTTATTTGGATGGTGAGCTGTATTGGATTTCTGCCAGACAAATCATTTCGTGTTGAGGCCAAATATTAAAATTTTAGTCTCATCTGACCACATTAAACACACCTTGAAGATTCTGAGGCCACGTATAAAACGGTGTTATGGTCAGATGAGACTAAAATTAGATGAGACTCGGGAATGGGTCCATGGGCATGGTCTCCTTCCAAGGCACACCAGCAGCCATGCGTTCAGCTCAGCTTACTGATGTGAAAGACCCCTTATAAATACCTGCTGTGTAAGCTTACATTAGAAGGCTGTCTGCCTGCCAAGATTCTGGTGCAATAAAAAAAAATATAAAAATAGAGAAAGAAAATATTTAAGTGCTTGTGAACTTTGAAAACTCATTTCTCCATAGCTATATAGGTGATTGAACTCTTTTTTTTGTCCACTGGTCAGAATATGAAAATGCTAATTTCCTGGCTGGCATACTGAACCTCTCAATATTTCTAGTCACTGATGCAGAATTAACACACAGGTAAGGACTTCTAAATTTTCTCCATAATTTATAAATCTGAATAATCGTTTTGAGCCAGTGTCTGTGAATAAAGTAAGTCGAAACCAGTGGTTCACCATAACAGTCAGACCATTACCATTTTCAGAAGGGGGCCAGCAATGGCTAACCCCCTTATTTTACTCATGGCAGGTTTACTTTAAATAGCATAAGCTTGGGTAACCATTGACTGGTAGATGTCCCAGCTGAATCAGCAGTGGTAGTGGCCACCATTAACCACTTCAGCCCTGGAAGATTTTACCCCCTTCCTGACCAGAGCACTTTTTACAATTCGGCACTGCGTCGCTTTAACTGACAATTGCACGGTCGCTCAACGTTGTACCCAAACAAAATTTGCGTCCTGTTTTTTGCCCACAAATAGAGCTTTCTTTTGGTGGTATTTGATCACCTCTGCAGTTTTTATTTTTTGTGTTATAAACAAAAAAATAGCGTCAATTTTGAAAAAAATACAATATTTTTTACTTTTTGCTATAGTAAATATCTCCAAAATTTGTTCTTAAAAAAACAAATTCTTCATCAGTTTAGGCCAATATATATTCTTCTACATATTTTTGGTTAAAAAACCCCAAAAAAACCCAGCAAAAGTGTACATTGATGGTTTGCACAAAAGGTATAGCGTCTGCAAACTATGGGAAAGATTTATGGCATTTTTATTATTATTATTATTTTTTTGCTGGTAATGGCAGTGATCTGCAATTTTTAGCGGTACTGCGACATTGCGGCAGACAGACTTTTGCAAGGTCTCTAACATCCAGCAGCTCCAGAGGAGTGGAAGAGGACTCCAGTGGCAACCTGTGAAGCTCTGGTGAACTCCAGGCCCAGGAGGGTAAAGGCAGTGCTGGAAAATAATGGTGGCCACACAAAATAATGACACTTTGGGCCCAATTTGGACATTTTCACTTAGGGGTGTACTCACTTTTGTTGCCAGCGGTTTAGACATTAAATGGCTGTGTGTTGAGTTATTTTGAGGGGACAGCAAATTTACACTGTTATGCCCCGTACACACGGTCGGATTTTCCGACGGAAAATGTGTGATAGGACCTTGTTGTCGGAAATTCCGACCGTGTGTACACAGATCTGACGCACAAAGTGCCACGCATGCTCAGAATAAATAAAGAGA
Source organism: Aquarana catesbeiana (assembly GCF_042186555.1). Lineage (NCBI taxonomy): Eukaryota > Metazoa > Chordata > Amphibia > Anura > Ranidae > Aquarana > Aquarana catesbeiana. Next base: position 318,041,847 of record NC_133324.1, on the reverse strand, counting down.
TGAAAGCTATTGGCCACTGCCCCGTTTATAATCCCGACGTACGTGTTTTACGTCACCGCGTTTAGAACGATCGGATTTTCCGACAACTTTGTGTGAACGTGTGTATGCAAGACAGGTTTGAGCCAACATCCGTCGGAAAAAATCCTAGGATTTTGTTGTCGGAATGTCCGATCAATGTCCGACCGTGTGTACAGGGCATTATACAAGCTGTACACTCACTACTTTATATTGTATCAAAGTGTAATTTCTTCGGTGTTTTCACATGAAAAGATATAGTAAAATATTTACAAAAATGTGAGGGGTGTACTCACTTTTGTGAGATACTGTATGTGCCATAATAAAAGCATCAGACTGACAGGAACTCTAACTTTTTACCATCTCGATAGGCTATGCTCTTAGGCTATATTATAGTTTTTCTAAAATGCCTTCAGGGTTAAGGCATTTGATCATTTTACACACAATAGTGCTTTTAGAAGATCTTTAAATTTCTATTAAAAGCAGAGTTCTCATTTTCTACCAGATATCTGGGAGTTCTTCTGTAGTTCGTTCCTTCTGTCCTTACAAGGATGTACATGCTTAAGGGCATTCATAAAACTAACGATCTACTAACAGGGCCACTGTAAGGACACTGAATTATATAATTGCTAAATGCAAAGAACAAAAGGCTTTTAAAAAATGTTTCTGTATAACAAGTATTTTATCTACTCCTCAGGACACAAAATAATGCTACAATCCAGCTGACCTGTAACTGTTACTTAGTTGACTTTTTTAACAGATCTGTAACCTTTTATTGGTGGCCTAATTTCCTGCTTAGGGATTTTAAAACTGTTTGACACAGTGCAAGTAGGCTGGAAGGACCAGTGCTACTAGCTTACAGATCCTACAATTGTACATTTGCTTTTTGGAACAGTTCCTGAAAGGAAAACTTCAGTCTGAAGTATACCTTCCTACCTAGAACCCAATTTTTGAAAGCCTATGCTCTTGGTGAATGGTGTGTGCAGTTGCCCTAGGAAAAACTGCCATTGAAATACTACATTGACTGCTTTTACTTGAACCCACTGGCTGTTTGCTGGAGTAAGAAGAGACTGGTTACCCCTTGAAGTTGTAAGCCTGGCCTAATACAGTCACTGAAGGGCAAGCTTGCTTCTCGTACTAAAGACTCCTAAGACCATGAAAAATACTTCTAGAACAAGGGTTTCAAACTCATCCTGGGCCACATCAGCAGTTATGGTTGTCCTCAAAGGGCCGGTGGTATCTGTAATGCCCTGTACACATGACCGGTTTTGCCGTCAGAATAAACTCTGAAGGTTTTTTCGACGGAGTTTCGACGGAATTCCGCTCAAGCTGTCTTGCATACACACAGTCACACCAAATTCCGACCGTCCAGAACGCGGTGACGTACAACGGGACTAGAAGATGGAAGTTCAATAGCCAGTAGCCAATAGCTTCCATCTCGTACTTGCTTCAGAGCATGCGTCGTTTTTGGTGTGTCGAAACAGCATACAGACAAGCGGGTTTTCTGATAGTAATTTGTTCCGTCGGAAAAATATAGAACATGTTCTCTATCTAAGTCCGTCTGAATTTTCGACGGAAAAAGTCCGATGGGGCATACACACGGTCAGAATATACCATGAAAAGCTCCCATCGGACTCTTTCTGTCGGAAATTCTGCTCGTGTGTACGCGGCATAAGACTATATAAATGGATCTACTCTTTCTCATATGAAATAATTGCCTCTGCATTCGATTACTACTGGTTTTAGTAAGAACTTAAGACTTAAGCTGAAGGGGAGGCATAGATCAGCACAGAGCCCACTCACACTCTTACAGCAGATGATGCATGTTTGAAAAGGAGGGTCACACAACACTGGTATGATCACAAGAAACTTTATTGGAGACCGCGCAGACAGAACGTGGTTCTGCCATGGTGTTCTGTCTGAGCAGTCTCCAAAAAAGTGTCTTGTGAATGATACCAGCAGTGTGCGACCCTCCTATTTCAACTGGCATAATATTGTATTATTCTCATAATAATGATAAACAGATTCCCCCCCACACCATCCGAAGTCAAGAGTCCCCTGAAAAAAAGTGCAGAGTCTGGAGGAGGACCAGAGAAGGGCTGGAGACATCTGAATGTGAAGACCATGGGAGGCGAAGACGAGGGGGTGCTGCGACTGCATAGAGAGGAGCAGAATCTGTAGGGGGAGTTCTGTTCTAGCCTCTGCTGCCAACTGCTGAGATGGGGGGTGTAGAGATGAGCCTTTCCATGACTGAACAGAGAAGCGCGGGATTTGGTGGAGGAGTTCTGTCGTTCTCTCTGCTGACAACTGTTGAGACAAGGTGGGAGCGGAGACGAGGGGGTCCTGCAGCTACCAGAGAGGTGCGAGGGCCACGCGAAATGACCCAAAGGGCTGGATTCGGCTTGCGGGCCTTGTGTTTGACATATGTGTTCTAGAGTGTTCAACCCAAATCTCAGCTTTTATTTGTGGCAAAAGGCTCCATAAAGGGAATACTGTATGTGATGCTGGAAATTCATGAGCTAACATTACTGACTTGTTTTAAATGTGAATTTCATGGTTTCATAGTTAATCTGGTTAAAAAAAAAAAAGACAAGTCCACCACGTTCAACCAACATAGAAAAAAAAAAAAAAAAAACACACATACAAATAGAAAACCTCTGTATACACAATCATATACCCATAGTTGATCCAGGGGATGGCAAAAAAAAAAAACAATACAGTATGATCCAATTTGCTCCAGCGGGAAAAAACATTCCTTCCTGATCCCCCAACAGGCAATCGGATATTCCCTGGATCAACTTTACCTATAAATGTTAGTACCCGGTTTATTATGTGCATTTAGGAAAAAATCCAGGTCTTTCTTGAAGCAATCTACAGAGCTGTCATTGTGATCCTAGCTTTAATACCTAGTAAACCATTAGCCTATAACAAGCATGCAGAACAGAATTTTTAAGTGTATCTAAACCCAAACCCCCCAAAAAATATATTGAAGCTGATCAGTCCTTAGATGTGGTAGCTGCTTTCCTTTTCATTTTTCTCAGATTTACCTTCCTTTATTTTCACCTAGTGTTTCTGCCAGTAGCACCTCATCTGTCCTAAGTGGACAAAACCTATAACCCTATGTATCTGAACAATAGAAACAAGGTAGAACTATAGATCAACACCCCTCTCCTCTTCTCCATAACATAGAGGACACGATTCTGTAGTCTTCAGAATTAGCTGAGAACGTTTTAATTGATAAACGACAGACAGTAAAGGATTTCTGGCAATACTAATGGGTATTTTTCTGAACTTATCATACAGATATAACAAAATACTTTCAATGATGTATTTAATAGACCAAAAAGGGACAAAATAAGTGTATTGTTCAGGTTTACATCCATTTTAACATGTTAATATAATTTTCAAATGTGTTTTCAGTCTTCCTAAAGTGATTGTTATTTTAAACGAAAAAAAAAAAAGTTTACAAACATGTTATACCGACCTGCTCTGTGCAACAGAATTGCACAGAGCAGCCCCAAACCTTCTCTTCAGCACAGAAGGGCTTTTATCTTCATGCAGAGAATGCATTAAATTGGAAGTAAAGTCCACTTTTTACCTTGTACCTACAGGTAAGCCTATGATAAGGTTTACCCGTAGGTACAGTGAATATCTCCTAAACTTGCACTGTTTGGATAATAATGGCCATGAAGGTCCTTGTTCAGACTCCTCCTGCTATTGTGTGGAAACTCTCTACCCGTTGTTTCCCAAATGGACTTGGTCATTGTCTCCCTGTCACCTGGTGGAGGCTACAACATTGCGTAGGCATGGTCTAATGTTATCAACTTTAGGAAACTTTTCCAAAATAGCGATCTACAACTGATGCTGGAACTAAAGCATGTAGCTAGAAAGTGTCTGAAAGAGGGTGGAGAAGAGCAACAACACCGAGATACAATAAATAACTAATAAAAAAAAAAATGAAAATCATAATTTATCTTAAAAAATGGCAATTGTTTGTGATACACAGTGCTTTAACAAACTAAATGCCATCCGGAGTTTATATCTACTTTAAAGCGGGGTTCCACCCAAATTTTGAACAATATCTGTATGTATTCTCTTCCTTGCCTAGATGCTGACACGCCGTTTAAAAAAATTTAAATCGCCGTAATTACCTTTTATTTTTCTATTCTTCTTTGCACTTCCTGGTTCTCCTCCCGTGGGAGTAGACGTGTTTCTAGCCTCTCCCAGACTCCTGGGAGCTAGTCTCAGGCTTCCCAGGATGCCACTAAGCATGTGCGGGAACGAGCGGTGAATGCTGGGAGCACAGCATTCACCACATCCAGGAAATAAATGCTTGTGGGCTTCAAATGCCCACAATGAAGATGGAAACCGCCTGCAGTGAATAATATAAGTTATTCTTTCCGACGAAATCTGACACAGGCGGACATATTACACACAATATGTGAGTATGTAATGCTGAGAAGAAAAGTTTGTGAATGAACTAAAAAAAAAAAAAAAAAAAAAAAAAACACGATAAATAGGTGGACCCCCGCTTTAAACATCTCCATATTCAATGGCTAAATACCCGATCAAGGTTAGCAACTCACTATATAGTAATGCCAAGACCAGAATGACAACCCTTCAACAGTTCCACAAGGTAGCTCCCATATTTTTATCATCTCAGATTTACAAGGGATGAGCTATACTTTGTTGTACGTGTGTGTATTCTTTTAAATTCTGTATGTGACCAAAGGTGAGCATTGAATGGCTATGTGTGTTCAGTCTGCAATTTTGCTTTGGTTCGTTATCTCATTTTCTGCCTATTACAGCAGATAACTGGAGTGACAGGGTCATGATAATGGTTTGTGCAATTCAGTATTTGTTCATCTGTCTGCAAGTGATCCCTAATTCTATTGGTTGTGTTAGATCACCTGTTGACCATTTCATGAGCTGCTTGTGAATGTCTATATGTGTTCTTGTAACATTGATTTTTACGATTATTTTCGTTTCATATCTACCATGCACTTTGAGACCTTCTGCAATTTGAAGTCTGCATTGGCATTTAGACCCGTACACAATTTTAAACAGCTGTACTGGGGCTGTTTTATTAGAAGTGAAATAGAAAGTTGCATTAAAAGAAACCTACAGTATGTTGAAAAAAATACAGAGGCTAGTTTTCAGGCCAACATCCAGTGGTTTAAAATGTATTTGTCATCGAATGGACGCAAGCATGCAGATCAGGAAAGTCAGGGTAAAGCCTAGTACACACCGGCCGAATGTCGGGCGGCATCGACCGGTTTAATAGAAATCGTCCGACATTTGGCCCGTGTGTACTGCAGCCGGTCCGACAGAAGCCGGCCAGCTTCTGTCGAAGGGGCATGATGGGAAAAAAAGGTCTGCCAACCGAATCCCAGTCAACACTCTCAGCCAATGGATGAGAGCGCTGACCGGAGTGTTCTGGCGGGGGGCAGTTCCCCCCTCTCAGAACACAATAGCAAAAGCCTACGTTCACACTGAGCGCCAGTTTGAAATTGTGCGAGTTCAGCTGAACACGATTTAAAACCAGCATTTCAGTCCGACTTCGGGGGACGATTTGATAGACATCTGTGCGAGTTCATGCACAGATGTCTATTGAAATCGCCACCAAAGTCACCAAAAGTAGTGCAGGAATTACTTTTGTGAATCAGCATCACTCTGATTCGGACGGTGCCATTGCTGGCAATAGCCAGCGATTTGACATGTCATAACAGCTCGATGTGAACATGGGCTTAAGGCAGTCTCTATTCTTCCTTAACATAGGTTTCCCCCCAAAAGCTTCTGGTACCCTGTTTCCCCAAAAATAAGACCTAGCGTGATTGTCGGTGATGGCTGCAATATAAGCCCTACCCCCCAAATAAGCCCTAGTTAAAGTCCTTGTAGGTCTTATTTTCAGGGTAGGGCTTCATTTCGGGGAAACAGGGTAGGTCTTATTTGGGGGGTAGGGCTTATATTACAGCCATCACCAACAATCACGCTAGGTCTTATTTTCGGGGAACAGGGTAAGCACTGGTTGACAGTTCTTTAAATCTGTAAACATACTCTTCATTGCTCAAATGACTATTCTTTTTTAAAAGTGAGGTTGGTAAGTTTGGCCACCGCCTAGATTTCCCTGACCTCATGATGTAAACATAAATCCTTCAAAGGCTGGATAGATGTAGAACAGAAATTGACAGAAATACCCCCTGCAACCCTTGCCCTAGATATCAGTGCCTATATCCTTATCTGTCAAGTGGCATCCACTCGTAGACAACACCCTCTCAAATGTTTCCAAAACTCGCAGTATCACATGAATACACTTCCAGCACCCTAAAATGAATCCCGTCATAAGTACTCCAGCCTTTTTACCAGGATTGCAAGACTCAATTTAGGCCCTTTGCACATGGGAATGATCTGTTCAGTCATGTTTTCTGTTCCGTTTACATCCATTTACTTCAATTTTCACTTCAATTCTATTCAGTTCAGTTTATATCAGTTCAATTCAGTTTACATATCTACATATTTTTTTGCATCTGTTTTTTTTTTTTCTTTTTTAGTTGTTGCAGAAACCAATCAGAGGGTACAACTGCATAAATAAACAAATGTTTCTTGCCTAGAAATGGACTTAAAAGGAACAGATGTAAATGGACGGCATCTGTTTACATCCATTCCATTCAGTTTCAAGGAATCTGGATGTAGAGCTAGTAGAGCCTTCTAGCAGTTTGTGCACAGTGTCTGCAAGCACACATGTCCTACACCACAAAATACACTATGCACAGACTAGTGCCAATGCCCAATTTCTTTTGACATATTCCAGCAAAAATTCCTTTCAGCCAAACAAGCTTTTAAAGTTCTATTTCAGAAGTGAAGATGTTTTTTTTAATCAGCCCAACCATTTTACTTAGCTAGATGCCAAGTCTTGAGATCCAATTGATTCCCCAAATGTACTTTGTTGGTCTTCCTTTGTACCTTGTCACCCACCATGTACGAAGTAGGTTAAAGAATCCTGTGCTACATTCCTCTTCATCCTCTTTAGTTATGAACTGTTTTACATGTCCTCATAATTTATATAGCTGCTATTTACTTGTTATCATTATACCCTTTCACTTTTATGCTTGCCATAGACTATTAGAATATTCTCAGGAATAGTGTCTGATGTCACTCTGTAACCCAATCTCTAGATACGATAAGTTATGGCAAATACTTTGTAATTACTGATTGATTCAGTTCATCATTAAATTGGCTATATTGCTAACCCAAATATTAAATTACATTTGTGTAGCCAGGCACCAGGCCTTATTAATATGGACATAAGTGCACCTTCATATTTTTTATCCTGTTTTGTTTTTTCTTTTCAAAGCTGAAGAACAATAAATTGGATTGTATGATGCCATTCACAACTGTATATACCAGGGGTCTCCAGTCTGTCGAAACAAAGGGCCAGTTTACTGTCCTTCAGACTTTAGGGGGTTTGGACTTTACCCAGTGGGAGTAGAAAATGCCTCAATGTCAGTGGATGTAGCCAATTCCCCACCATTGGTATTTTTGAGAAGAATATTCCCCCATCATTGGTGTCAATGGGAGGAACAGGGCCTCATCGCTGCTGTCTGTGGGAGGAGGGAGGAAGAGTGCTAAATTGTTGGAATCAGTTTGAAGCATAGTGCCCCATCATTGGCGTCAGTGGAAGGAAGAATGTCCCACCGTTAATGTCAGTGGGAGGAATAATGTCTTGTATCAATGGGAAAAAAAGGGCCAAGGACCAGATAAAGGCAAGCAAAGGGCCACAGTTTGGAGACCACTGGTATATACATACCTCTCCTGCTGCTGAACCCTGCTCCATTGAAAAGGAATCTCAGCCTGACATTTCTTCTGAAAACAACATTTCCAGGAATGTCTACCGTTTCCCCCCACAGCTCTCACTGGTTCCTCCCAAAACTGTAGTTATGTAGCAGCTATCATAAAGAAATAGGGACACTAGACTCACACTCCCAAAAGGGTCAGTTTTAGTATACACTTTCCACTTTATAGGCACATCTTTTAGGAATACCTTTAATTTGGCAATAACGTTTCTTTAAAATTGTATAAATCTAAAAATAAACATTACAAAATAACTACTGTATGTGTTTAAGAGAGAACAACTATCTCTTGGGCCCTGTTATTATATTATCTGCTGTGTAAACTTGAAGTTGTAACACTTCATCGTTGTTCATAACATACTATACAATTGTTTTTCTTCTAGGTGTCTGAATGGTGGTGTGGGTTTTGTCTTCCTTTATGGTTGTGTTATGGTTATTTTGGAAAGCTAGTGGCCGTGTTACTTGCAAAGGATACAAGCCTTCTTTGTGTACTAGTGGAAACACCATGGAGCCAAACAGTCATCACTCTGAACATTTACAACAAGAAGAGGTTGCTGGTCCTTCCACATCAGAAGAGTGTCTTGGAGAAGCAGGAATCAGTTCTTCAGCTCAGGCACAGCATGGGGACGTAGTTCATTCCTCTACAGAACTTGAGCCAAAACAATTAAAATTTGGGCCTTCTAAAGGAAGTCTTTCTAAACCCAGAGACTCAAAGATAAAGAAACCTCTCTTATCACGCTTTATTCTAGGGTCTTCAGAAGACAACTCTTCTGATGATGAGTTTGCTTCTGGCTCCTTCAAAAGTGCCAGGAAGAGCAGTCTCACCAGCAGCAGTTCTCAGACTCCATCCTTGTCATCCTTACCAGAAACTGAGCCATTGATAAAAATCAGGTGAGCATGCATTTTATTCACTTGTTCCTTGACTGCTTTTGACTTGTCTCTGAATATGGGCCATTTTGGGCCAATGTTAATGGCACCCCAATCATAGCAGACATATGTGCTCAAAAAGGTTCACAACCTATTTTTCCACATTTTTTGCGCATAGGATAGCCCACTAAAATGCATGGGCTGCCCTATGCATATAGCGCATTGCGCGTCATAGTGTAAATGGCACCTTATAGAATCATTCTAGGGATCTGTAGGTTATACAGAGTAACATTGAACACACTTGGACCAATGTAACTATGTACATACCTTTGAATTTTCAAAAGTTTTTTGTTCTGCGCTGATGGTAAATCCTATTTATGATGAAAAAAGAAAAGCTGCTGCCTCCACTGTGACACCTACCTAGGTAGGGTCCAATGAAATAAACAAAGAGGGGTATTTAATGGGTGTGGCGCTGCTCTGAATGGCATGCAAAAATGTGTCCTCTGCATGTGTGCATATATATATATATATATATAAAATTTAACTTCAAGTTAATACCTGGACGATTCCCCTGGAAGTTGGAAATCACTGAAATAGACACTGCCACTCCAGTGATGTCCACTTGTTTTCTGAGCAGCCGGCTTGATGCATTGTGAACCCTGGAGGTCAACCGCTCGGCACGGGTGTCATGCAGAGGCAGTCAAGTGTGATATACTTTACATACATGGATTAAAATTAAGCCAATTAAGCAGAGACCAGCCATATTCAATCTATGGGCTAGCTGGTTGAACACAAGTCAATCTATTAAATCGACTTGAGTACAACCGGCCTGTCAGGTTTTTCCCAAAACAATCAGTGCTGCCAGTTATAGTTGCATGAATCTATCCATTGCAGAAAGGGGGCAGCGCCTGGGTGCCCCTAATGGACAGGCCGCCCCTGGTATTTGCCTTTAGTAAATCAACCCCAGTGTATTGTTGTGATTAGCAGTGATTGGCCACAACTAATCACATGGTACAGATGGGCTGTGATTGGCCCTGTCTGTACCATGTGATCACTGGGACCAATCACAGCTAGCAACACAATTGTATACCATGTATACCAACGATCACATGGAACCAGTAGCGAGCCAGTACACTGATCAGTCAGGTGTTCCTGCCAGCCCTCCTACTTTCCTATTAAAAACTGACCACACTGGACAAAAGAGCACAGAGTGCTGAGAACCGTACTTCTGCTGACACGCCCCCCTGCACAGCCATTCACTGGGATGGCCATCATGCTGCTGCTTTCCTTCCCCCTGCTCTCCAAGATCCTTATGCAACGGAATACTTCTAAAAAAAAAAAAAAAAAAAAAAAAAAAAAAACAAAGAAGTATTTATAATGTTTTTTACATGTATACGCAAATGTTTTGCCTTTCATTTTAATCTGAATGGGTTGTCTTACAAGGTGAGGGTTTACATAAATTTAATGAATACAGATCTACATTCATTATCTGTGTGTGACAGCGCTGGACAAGTGTACTCAGGGTCAGGGCTCAGCAGGCTCAGTCTGCAGGGTTACAGTGTGGAGGGGAGGTGGAGGAGTCCTGGGTGGGAGTGGCTGGGACTGAAGTCGTTCAGCATCTTCTCCATCTCCAAGGTACGGAGGGATGTACAGGGCGCTGTGGGGGAAGCAATAAGCGGAGTCGGCTGGGGTAGAAGTTCTCCTATATTCCAATCATAGTCTTCTGGGAGAAGCAGCAGCAGCTAGTCGGGCACACACAGAGCCTCCACGCTAATCCCTCTTCTCTCTTGATGCTCCAAACCATTTATATTAGAAAAATAGCGCAGCTAGGTGGAGGGGGGAAAGCCAATGGTAGCACGGGGCAGGGACAGGGACAGTCACTCATTTTTTATGGGGAAATGAGGGGGCAGGGCCAGACACTGTCACTTTGTCTGTTTGGAGAGAGGAGGGGTGGGGTCAGTGCCTGTCACTCAGCTTGTATGGAGAGCAGTTGGCTGGACGTCCCTGCACAGAGCTGTTGAGTGCTACAGGGGTCTCCATACATCACTACTATAGGTGGGCCCTATACATCGCTATTCATCACTATAGAGGAGCCACATACATCACTATACATTTACATCATAATAATAGGAGTACAGGGAGGGATGCGGAGATTATTATGGGGAGTTACATCTGGGGAGACTATAATATATATATATATATATATATATATATATATTTATATTATGTGCTGCATGCAATACGAGTGATGCATGAGTTAATGCATATTATATACACACACACACACACACAGCATCTCACAAAAGTGAGTACACCCCTCACATTTTTGTAAATATTTTATTCTATCTTTTCATGTGACAACACTGAAGAAATGACACTTTGCTACAATATAAAGTAGTGAGTGTACAGCTTGTATAACAGTGTAAATTTGCTGTCCCCTCAAAATAACTGAACACACAGCCATTAATGTCTAAACTGCTGACAACAAAAGTGAGTACACCTCTAAGTGTAAATGTCCAAATTGGGCCCAAAGTGTCAATATTTCATTTATTTTTAACCCTCTTGGACATGGACTTAGCTTCTTTGGTTGACCATGGCGAGGCCTGTTCTGAGTGGAACCTGTCCTGTTAAACCGCTGTATGGTCTTGGCCACCGTGCTGCAGCTCAGTTTCAGGGTCTTGACAATCTTCTTATAGCCTAGGCCATCTTTATGTAGAGCAACAATTTTTTTTTCAGATCCTCAGAGACTTTCCCATGAGGTGCCATGTTGAACTCCGTACCGTGAGGTCAGTGGCTGGTATGCTGACAAGTTGTTTTGAGGGCATGGGGCCTGGTACGGTTCAGGAGATGGAGGCACTCTCTTGTCCCCCCACTTTTCCACGCCATTTAAAAAAAAAATTTGGTGCAGCGTTCCCCTTAATATACATACCAGACCCAAAAGGCCTGGTAATGGACTGGGGGGGGGGGGAGCAATTTTAAATTACATTTTTTTCCTTTAAAATTTTGCTACTCTCATTCATTTCACTATGTACGGCCGCTATGTAAGCAGCCTTACATAGTGTAGGGTGTGAACTTAGCCCCCTGAGCCACGATTGGTTAAAGGCACCCTGCCCTTGGCCAATCGTGGCTCTCACAGCAGAGCGCACTGTGATTAGCCAAAGCATGCAGGTCAGTTGCATACTTTGGCTAATCAGCAGCCGTCAATGCATTGGGATCTCGCAGTGCATTGATGGTCTCACAGTGCATTATGGGGCGTTCCGTATCCATATCTGTGTATTTTGAAAGACTTTTTCATATGCTGCCAACTAAAATTTTAGATCTTGAATGCTAAACACATAATATAAAAGCAAAAAAACTTACCTATGCCAAATGATAGATTATTTTCTTAGTGCGGACTATGGAACAACATAATATATTCTTTCAGCGTTTCTGTTAATTCATTTAATTAACAAGGTGACCTTGAAAGTTAAAAAGAGCATTTCAGGTTTTTTGTGTTGCCTAATGTGTAATGCTTGGCAGCAAGATCACCTTGTTTATGGCAAGACTGAAAAATACCAGCTGGCTAATCATGCGATTCTTTTACTGACAATTTGGAAAAGACCAAAAAATAAAAAATTACTACACCCATGATTATTATCTTCTGTGTAGCTCAGCCTTTTTCAACTTTTTTAGAATGGTGGATCCCTTGAAATAACGGTCTGGTCTCGGGGAACCCCTGTTAATAGTTACTGTATCTAAAACTGGCAATAAATTAACAATAGGAAGAATGCTCCTCAAATTCAATGTCAGTGGGAAAAATTCCTATTTACAGATACAGTAGATAAAAAGATGATTGGTCTCAGCAGTGGCGGTGCGTCCATTAGGGGCGCTCGGGCACCGCCCTCTCTGTCATGCCACCCCCCTCTGTGTAGTATGGATAGATTCATGCATAGCACTATTCAGACGTTCGGCCTCTTTTCGAATGTCGGGCGCCTGAATTACAGCGGCGGGGGTGTTTTTTTGAAGCACCTGATTAGAGCCATAGGCTTCATTAAAGGTGGACTCGTGGCTCCAGGGCTTTTTTTCAGGGGGAACTTGGTGGAACTCAGTTCCACCACCTCTGGCTCAGACCCTTGGGGGGGGCTGCTCACCACAATCACTTGTAAACACAGAAGTCCGGTTTCTGTGTTTACAACCGACAGCTCTGCACTCCGTGTGCAACCCCCCTGAACTCTGCGCTCTGTATGTAATGCAATCCTGGTATTTAATGCCCCTTTAAGACCCTCCTACTATTCGTGAAATTTGACTGACCACACCCACTATTTGATGTAATTTGGAGGGTGTGTGTGGGTAGAGGGGTTTTGAGGGGTCGTGGTTGAGTTCCAGCACCTATTGTTTGAGAAAAAAAGCCCTGCGTGGCGCAGAGCATTGCACTACAAGCTCACCCAGGTGTGTTAGAAAAGCAAATGAATATTCGCTTTTCTAACACTGAACAGCCTCTCAGCCAATCAGGAGGCACGGGTCTAATACCCGTTACCAGATTGACTGAAGGCACCGGCACTGTGAATGGACGCCTAGAAGAAGACGAGACAAATGGAGAACACAGAAGCCACCACCGTGACCCGCTGCTCATCCCATAGCTCACCGCCTGATCCTCCACTAAGATGAGGTAAGTGCTGGGCAATCAGCGGGCAAGCGTGGGGGGGGGGGGGCACAGTGGCTGCATTTGCCAGGTTTTTTCTGTATTTTTCAGAATTTTGCGCCCCCCCCCCAAAGATTTTGAGCACCAGCCGCCACTGGGTCTCGGGAGGAACTTATATGAGAAACAGAAATAGCTCCTTGCTCAAGAAAAGCCAAGTAACCTCTAGAGGAAGCCTAGTTGAGAAAGGCTGCTGTAGCTTGACATTAACCTATTGTTGGCATTTATCTCCTTAAAGCGGAACTTCACCCAAAAGGTTCTGCTTGTTTGTATCCACCCCCCCCTCAACTATCTACTACCACATTTGGCTCTTATTTTGGGGGGGGGGGTGGGGGGTGCCTGGTTCTGACAGGTACCCGCTCCAACTTCTGGTCAGATCGCTACAGTGATCTGAGTGGACATTCATCCCCCCCCTCCTGTGGACACACCGGACCCCTGCTGTGAGCCGCATCCTTCGGAGGTGTGAACCCAGCCTCAGTGCATCACAATTGATGAAAAAAAGTACATGAACCTTTTTTAGCAGCCACAATGCATGGTATATGCGTTGTAGTCCAGTATGGTGCACCATGTGTTGGGATGCCATTCACAATGAATGGCACCACACATGGATTAGATGTGTTGCAAAAATCCAAAACATTTTGGTATGTATTGTCACAATGCATACGTTTCTCTGTTTTTCTTGGCACTGACATACATATAATTTACAAATCTATAAAATACTGTCAAAAATGGAACAGCTAAATAGCCACATCAAAATGTATTTTTGGCAAGCTTGACGATAACTTCTCAAAAATGAATATTCATTAAAATACATTATTGTTTTAACTAAGGCTTCATGTACATGGGACATTTTAAAACCTCTGCTGAACGATGGAACTTGACAGGTAGTAGCCGACATTTAAAAATGTCAGTTGTGCTGCGTTTACATGCCGCGTTTACCTGCCTTTGCATTTTGGAAGCGCTTTTTTTCATTGTAAATGGTCAGAAATGTATCTCCATTAAAAACACCTATAAACGAAATGCGGCTAAACGCGAGTTACCGCGTTTACAAGCCTTTACAGGCATTTGGCGTTTCAAATGCCTCTGAACATCCATCCTGAACGCATTTTTTTTTTTGCTTTCCAAAAAATGCTTCTAGCCTCAATTGCCTGGAAACGACTATAAACGACTCAGTGTACATGTGCTGATATGATAACATAGAGGAGAGTTCCAGGGCAGCTGAAAAAAAACACCCAACTGGGTGTGAAGTCTAGGTTCACATCTATGCGGCTGCGCTTGATGCATTTTTCCAGGCACGTTTTCAGTGCATTTTGCATTTTTAAACCAGCGTTTTTGAATGCAGTTTTCATGCATTTTGCGGCCGCCGCGTCCTTACTAACCGATGAGTAATCAGCTGAATGTAAAAAAAAAAAATTAATGTAGTTGCTAAGGACACATCGGCCGGCTTCCCGCCCCCCCTGCTTAGCAACCAGCTATATACAGTGGTAAAATAAGAACCGCAAAACACATTAAAAAAAAAAAAAAAAAAAAATTGCATCAAAAATGCACCACTTGAATTTCTGGTGCAGCTCCATTGAAGTCTATTACATGGAAAACGCAAACTGCAGTGGGAAAAAAAGTCCACGACCCTTGCCGCAAAACGCACAGATGTGAACTAATACCATGTAATTTTAAATGGACTGTAGTGTATTTCTGCAAACTGCAAAATGCACTAAAAAACGCTTAGGTGTGAACGTAGGGTAAACATCCATTTACCAGCAGCAGTGTACATGAGGCCTAACAGAAAACATAAAATATAGCAAAGTGTGGCTTAATTGGCAGCAAGCATTTTTTATTTCTTGGGAAAAGAAATCTCAGTATTACCTTTTATGATTTTTCTCTGTGTAAAAAAAGTAAAAGTGCATAGGTCAGAAAGGTGCTGCACCTTTAACTTGTTATCAGTACATATGAACTTATGGTGGTTAAGAGAACAATGATAACTGAAGTGACAAAGGTGACTTCAGAAGGAAAGAGAAGTTCTCCCGTCATCGCTCTGGATGAGCCACCTCAATTAACATGGAGACACCAGCTACGGAGCCTGTGTTTGTTCTCGGGTATGTTAATCTTTTTTTGTGCATCACAGCTAGAATATAACGTTTGAAATAACCGCTTTATAACAGACATTTAATTTTTTCAAGCCACATGTGATTGTTACAAAGTACGCTACTTTAGATAAAACACATTCAGACCCCTTTCACACTGGGGCGGTTTGCAGGCGGTATTGCGCTAAAAATACCACCTGCAAACCGCCCCTAAACAGCCTCCGCTGTTTGTTCAGTGTGAAAGCCAGAGGGCTTTCACACTGAAGCGGTGCGCAGGCAGGACGGTGAAAAAAGTCCTGCAAACCGCTTTTTTGGAGCGGTGAAGGAGCGGTGTATTCACCGCTCTTGCCCATTGAAATCAATGGGACAGCGCGGCTATACCGCGGCTATAGCCGCGCTGTACGAGGGATTTTAACCCTTTTTCGGCCGCCAGCGGGGGTTAAAACCGCACCGCTAGCGGCCGAATACAGCTGCAAGAACGACGGTACAGCAGCGCTAAAAATAGCGCTGTTGTACCGCCGACGCCCCCACCGCCCCAGTGTGAAAGGGGCCTCACTGAGGGAAATTTATCAAAACTGGAGCACACAGTATCTGGAGCAGCTGCGCATGGCAACCAATCAATTTCTATCTCTCATTTTTAAAGCTTAACTGAAAAAGCTGAAGATAGAAGCCGATTTGTTGCCTTGCGTAACTAGTCCTGATGCTGTCTGCTGCAGTTTTGATACATTCCCCCCATTGTTGTATGTAAAGGAATTCTGGGTATAAATCATTATGGGAGACAAGGCTTACAATTTAGATTTATAACCTGGGTTTGATTTCAGGCACTGCAGATAGGTGGTATTTGATCAGCAAAGATGAAAGTAACAGTAGTGAAAGAGTACAAGTGATAAAGTATAACAACACAGAAGAATCTTTGAAAACCAAGTACATTGTAACTCTTTACTTCTTTTGCCATTTTATTTTTTACTATTTCTGATTTGCCTAAGGCCCCTTACAGACAAAGCAGGATCCGTCTAATGGATCTGCCCATTCAGCGAGGGGATCTCTCCGCTGATCTCCACTGAGCAGGCGGATGGCTGGTCCGTGTCTGTTCCACTATGCAGAGCGGACACAGTCTGCTCTTCTCTATGAGGAGGGCGGATGAAATTGGACTGTCTGTCCATTTCCATTCGACTGCCATTTGATCCGATCTGCCGGACGGATGGCGAACGTATCCCCATCCGGATTTTTTAAGCGGACAGGATCAGATCGGACGCCAGTGGGTTCGCTGACATCTGCCGCTCCATAGAGAACAATGGGTGGTCTGATTGGGTCTGCCTGAAAAACGGACAGGCGGACCTGATCAGTCCGCTGGTGTGAAAGGGGCCTAACTGAACTGCCTCTACAGGTCCTTTATAATAATGATACCATACAAGCCTACCTGACGGGGACATTGTTTTTTTTATTTTATTTTTTATTATTTTTGCAATTCAATTTTGAAATGTTTATTACAATTCTTTTTATTTTTTAATCAGCCCTGTTGGGGAGCTTTAGTGAGATATCAGGGGTCTAAACGACCCCTAACATCTCCCCTTTGAGACAGGGAAAGGGATTGAGGACACAGATTCCCCAGTTCCTTTCTCAGCAACCTCAGCTGCTCTGAAGATGAATGAACAGAGACAGAGGTTCCTGTTCATTCATAAACTGAAGCATTGTAAACAGTTTACTAAGCTCAGTTATGAATGGAAAGAGTCAGTGATCACTGACTCTGCTCATTCAGAAAAGGAAGGAGTCGGTAAAAGACATTTACCGGCTCCTTCCTCTGCTCTCCATCCTGACAGATCTGGGACCTGGGAAGCCAGAGGAGCACACGGGGCTCAAAGATTAAGGGATGTTTGATTGACAGTCGGGGATGATCGTGGGGGGAGTTACAAGCATTGATCTGCCTGTGTGGCTTTTAATTAAGCAGCTGACAGCTGCGGGAGGAAATGGAGGAGAAGTGGCTGTCAGCTGCTTCAATAAAAGCCACACAGGGAGATTGCTGCTTGTAAGTCCCCCCACCACCACACCACACCGGCTGCCCGGGCCCCCCCTGCTGAGCTGAGGACGCCAGGCCTGGTACAACAGGGCCGGCTGTACAGGCGTATCAGCGGCCCTGTTCACCACCACGAAAAGGCACTCCAGATCCATTCCGGATGTGCTTTTGCATGCGCGTTTTTAACACGCTACAGTGTATTTTTTGTGCTTTTTTGGATGCATTCCAGATGCTTTTTTACTATTTTTTTTTCAGGGCCTGTTCACGCCACATGCAGTCCAGTGCATTTTATTTCTGCATCAAAAACATATGGAAAGTAGGTTATATGGTTTCCAATGGTATAGTTCACACCAGTGCATTCAGTTCCAGGGCGTTCCAGAAAAAAAAAAAAAAAAAAAGTAGAACATGCTGCAATTTTCCTGCACTGGGCTGTACTGTAACGCCGCAAAACACACCAAAAATTCAATGGAACGCATCAAAAATGCACTGGACCCCGGTACAGTGAAAAAAAAAAAAAAGCAAGTATCTGGAGTGCATCCGGAGACACACAAAAAATGTATAAAAAACGCACTGGAACGCGCTTGCAAAAACGCAGAATGGATCTGGAGTGTGTTTTTGTGGTGTGAACCAGCCCCCACTGTACTGGGGTCTGGTGCGTTTTTGATGCGTTCCAGTGCATTTTTTATGTGTTTCACCGTGTTCCAGTGCAGTGCAGGAAAAATGCAGCACGTTTTGGAACTGGAACACCCTGGAACTGACCGCACTGGTGTGAATTATGCCATTGGAAACCATATAACCTACTTTCTATAAATTTTTGATGCAGGGAAAAAAAAAAAAAAAACCACACTGGACTGTATGTGGTGTGAACTGGCCCTAAGCCTAAGGGCACTTTCATACTGTCAGCGCTTGGGCGTCAGCAGTAAACGCTGCCATTTTTAGGCGTTTTTGCTGTGGTTTTCGCCCGCTAGCGGGGCACTTTTAACCCCCGCTAACGGCCAAAAAAGGGTTAAAAGCACCCGCTGCAGGGGCGCTTTAGAAGCGGTGTATATGCTATTTTTAGCGCTATAGCACCTCAGTGTGAAAGGGGTCTTAAAGTGGTTCTAAGCTGTATTATATCCAAAACCAGAAATGTAATATATTGCAGCTTACCATTCATTAGATGTGGTGGCTGCGTTAGTTTTAGGCCTGGTTTTCATCTGGTGATCTGGCCAGTAACACACCTCCTGTATTAGAGTGTCTACACTCTAGAGATGGGCACATTTCAACAGCAGCAATGTCAGTGGGGGGGGCGTTAGAGTTAGATACACAAACATATTGTCAAACTACAGCTTAAACAGTTTTTTCCTTTTGGGATAAATGTTTAATAAATAAAAGGTGATCATTATAAGCACCCCTGCCAGTGTTACATAATATGTCTCACCCCTGTAAACTGATACATCTGGAAGAGAGCTTGTTCTTTTGAAAAACAACAGACTTACTGGCCGGATCACCAGGTGAAAATAGAAGAAAGCAAGTCTAAAAAGAAAACGAATGCAGCCATCACATCTAAGAATTGGTAGGCTGCAATATAATAAATGCTTAATCGATAGAGAATCTTGTGAGCTACCAATCCCATAAATTTAGAATCCAGAAAAAACATCCCTCATGTGTGAGGAGGTGTCTTAATTTCTTTCAGCTGCTAGCACCAGACACACTCATATAAACAGTGTGAGAAAAAAGAAATAGATGAAATAAACTTGTGCCGCGCTGTGTGTACCTCTATATAAGTACTTTTATCCAATATGGCAATAAAGCACTTTTATCCAATGCGCCAATAAAGTGCAAGTGCCAAAAATAATAAATCAAAATAAAGTATCTGTAAGTGTACTAATCTGTGTTATCACTATATATACCGCTCTATAAAAACCAATATGTTATCAAAAGTGCAATCACCCTGATGAAGACATGTGACAAGCCCTGTGTCGAATACACGTTGGGGAGTGGCCAGGACGGAGGTGAAGCCTGCTGAGACGCTGTTTTTTCGGCATTGGTGATTAGAGGCATAAACAATACACCGATCGGATTTGGACTGTTAGTTTTTTCATGTTATGTATAGAGTGGTGCACTGGTAGCACCTCTAAGATGTGAGTACAATTCATAAACTATTTTAATAAATTGGAGTTTAAACGTTATCACACTATTAGAGCTTTTCTTTGTATATATATATATATATATATATACATATATACATACACACACACACATACACATATATAGATATAGAGATATATATATATATATCTCTGTATATCTGTATATCTATCTCTATCGAGGACATCCACAGTGAAGGGATTGGCGTTCCACAGAGTCTACTAACCCTAAACCCAGTGTTGGTTCTACTGCATATTTTGACCAAACTTAGGTGTGCGGTGGGGGGAGCACGTGTGTGAAATCACTGAAAAGTACAGTCACAAGTCACTGTGGATTTCATTTTGGAGCAGTGGATAATATATTTTATTTACAGTATCTCACAAAAGTGAGTACACCCCTCACATTTTTGTAAATATTTTATTCTATCTTTTCATGTGACAACACTGAAGAAATGACCCTTTGCTACAATGTAAAGTAGTGAGTGTACAGCTTGTATAACAGTGTAAATTTGCTGTCCCCTCAAAATAACTCAAACACACAGCCATTAATGTCTAAACCGCTGGCAAGAAAAGTGAGTACACCCCTAAGTGAAAATGTCCGAATTGGGCCCAAAGTGTCAATATATTGTGTGACCACCATTATTTTCCACCGCCTTAACCCTCTTGGGCATGGAGTTCACCAGAGCTTCACAGGTTGCCACTAGAGTCCTCTTCCACTCCTCCATGATGACATCACGGAGCTGGTGGATGTTAGAGACCTTGCGCTCCTCCACCTTCCTTTTGAGGATGCCCCACAGATGCTCAATAGGGTTTAGGTCTGGAGACATGCTTGGCCAGTCCATCAACTTTACCCCCAGCTTCTTTAGCAAGGCAGTGGTCATCTTGGAGGTGTGCTTGGGGTCGTTATGTTGGAATACCGCCCTGCAGCCCAGTCTCCGAAGGGAAGGGGATCATGCTCTGCTTCAGTATGTCACAGTACATGGCCAGTCCATCACCTTTACCCCCAGCTTCTTTAGCAAGGCAGTGGTCGTCTTGGAGGTGTGCTTGGGGTCGTTATGTTGGAATACCACCCTGCGGCCCAGTCTCTGAAGTTAGGGGGATCATGCTCTGCTTCAGTATGTCACAGTGCATGTTGGCATTCATGGTTCCCTCAATGAACTGTAGCTCCCCAGTGTCGGTAGCACTCATGCAGCCCCAGACCATGACACTCCCACCACCATGCTTGACTGTAGGCAAGACACACTTGTCTTTGTACTCCTCATCTGGTTGCAGCCACACACACTTGACACCATCTGAACCAAATTAATTTATCTTGGTCTCATCAGACCACAGGACATGGTTCCAGTAATCCATGTCCTTAGCCTGCATGTCTTCAGAAAACTGTTTGTGGGCTTTCTTGTGCATCATCTTTAGAAGAGGCTTCCTTCTGAGATGACAGCTATGCAGTCCAATTTGATGCAGTGTGCGGTGTATGGTCTGAGCACTGACAGGCTGACTCCCCACCCCTTCAACCTCTGCAGCAATGCTGGCAGCACTCATACGTCTATTTCCCAAAGACAACCTCTGAATATGATGCTGAGCAGGTGCACTTAACTGCTTTGGTCGACCATGGTCGAGGCCTGTTCTGAGTGGAACATGGAACATGTCCTGTTAAACCGCTATGTGGTCGTGCTGCAGCTCAGTTTCAGGGTCTTGGCAATCTTCTTATAGCCTAGGCCATCTTTATGTAGAGCAACAATTCTTTTTTTCAGATCCTCAGAGAGTTCTTTGCCATGAGGTGCCATGTTTTACTTCCAGTGGCCAGTATGAGAGAGTGAGAGTGATAACACCAAATTTAACACACCTGCTCCCCATTCACACCTGAGACCTTGTAACACTAACGAGTCACATGATACCGGGGAGGGAAAATGGATAATTAGGCCCAATTTGGACATTTTCACTTAAGGGTGTACTCACTTTTGTTGCCAGCGGTTTAGACATTAATGGCTGTGTTTTGAGTTATTTTGAGGGGACATCAAATTTACACGGTTATACAAGCTGTACACTCACTACTTTACATTGTAGCAAAGTGTCATTTCTTCAGTGTTGTCACATTATTATTATTAAACAGCGTTTATATAGTGCCAACAGTTTACGCAGCGCCTTACAACATGAGGGTAGACAGTACACTTACAATACAAATCAATACAGGAGGAATCAGAGGGCCCTGCTCATTAGAGCCTACAATCTAGAAGCATGAAAAGATATAATAAAATATTTACAAAAATGTGAGGGGTGTACTCACTTTTGTGAGATACTGTACATGGACTTCATTAATATTGAAGATATCAGCACTAGTTATATTCAATCATTTATTTATGGTTCATATATCACTATATAGATATCTTTAATCAACACTTATATTGTAGATTGTGTATTGGGGTTAAGTGCACAGAACAATGTATCAGATCGTTTGATGGGTACCAATATTTACAATATATTCTATCATTTATATATGGGTGCGTAGGTACCTGTTCGGTTTAGCATTTGCACCTTTGATAACATATTGGTTTTTATAGAGAGAGATATATAGTGATAACACAGATAGTACACTAATACCGCGTACACACGAGCGGACTTTACGGCAGACTTTGCTTGGCGGACTTTATGACGGACTTTCCTACACACAATCCACCAATGTCCGTCAAATTCGTACATGATGACGTACGACCGGACTAAAATAAGGAAGTTCATAGCCAGTAGCCAATAGCTGCCCTAGCGTGGCTTTTTGTCCGTCGAACTAGCATACAGACGAGCGGACTTTTCGGACTCTAGTTCGACGGATAGATTTAAAACAGGTTTCAAATCTAAGTCCGTCCAACTTTTGAGAAAACAAGGTCCGCTGGAGCCCGCACACGATCGAATTGTCCGAGGAAATCCCATCCGCCGAGCAAAGTCTGCCGTAAAGTCTGCTCGTGTGTACGCGGCTTAAGAGTCACTTTATTTAGATGTATTATTATTGGCACTTGCTTGGTACATTAGATAAAAGTACTTATACAGAGGTACACACAGTGCGTCACAAGTTTATTTGATTTATGCAATATAATAAATGTTTGATACTGATAGTGGGAGCCATAAGCTGTTTTGGCTTTCAGTCAATTTCTCTGAGGAGGAAATAGGGGACGTGGCCAAGCCTCGCTGTGTCTGTCTTGAGATACACACAACCCAGCTTGGTAGTGCCCCCTCAACACACAGCTTGCTGAGAGGGCAACCGCAGCAAAGAGGAGCAGACTGTGCCCGCGGGGACTGAAAAAAGGAGGTGAGGCACTGCTGTGTGCAACGACCTTGCACAGAGCAGGCAAGTATAACATCATTTTTATTTTATTAATTAGTATCACTTTAAGTATCCTCATCATGGAGTGTTAGTTAGTATTATTACTATTAAGCCTATTGTCTGTCTTCTTTTTGTTTGATAAACACATTCCAACATTCTGTACTGGAAGGAAACTTGTATCAAGAGTATACTCTATATTACCAAAAGTATTGGGACCTCTGCCTTTACACGCACATGAACTTTAATGGCATCCCAGTCTTAGTCTGTAAGGTTCAATATTGAGTTGGCCCACCCTTTGCAGCTATAACAGCTTCAACTCTTCTGGGAAGGCTGTCTACAAATTTTAGGAGTGTGTCTATGGAAATGTTTGACCATTCTTCCAGAAGCGCATTTGTGAGGTCAGGCACTGATGTGGATGAGAAGGCCTGGCTCACAGTCTCTGCTCTAAATCATCCCAAAGGTGTTCTATCGTGTTGAGGTCAGGACTCTGTGCAGATCAGTTAAGTTCCTCCACCCCAAACTCACTCAGTTTTTTTTCATTCAACCAATTGGTTGGGAAAAAAAAGAAAAAAGGGAGGACTCGATTCCCCCATCCGTACACAGAGCCATTGTATTCTGATGGTAGGGAGACCTCTCTGCCTTCTGAATACACTGATCAGCATTGCAATCGGTAAATTGAATTCTGTACAACCGCCCTGCTTATTGCCACTTATGCGGCAAACAACCACCACCCCCCGTTCGGTCGGTCTGGCATTTACTAGGCGGGCAGCAGCTCCGTGTCCTCTCCTCCATCGTTGACCTCCAGCGTGCGGCTCCTCCCCTCCTCCTAGGCGTCCAATAGGATCAGTGTTATAATAGCAAATATTCATTCGCTGTTGTAACACACCTGGGTGAGCTGTGAGCGCATTCTCTGCGCCCCAGATCCCACTCTGTTTTGAAGCCTATTGGATTCTCTGGCTCTAATCAGTGCTGCAGAAAAACACCCACCCCGCTTTGGAATTTATGCATCCTACGCCCTGCAAGGGGCCGGACGCATGGATAGGGGGAGGCGGCGGCACATGCCCATGCGCCCTTAATGGACGGGCCGCCCCTGCCGGTGGGTAAACAACACATTTATATCAAAGTTCTATCTTATTTTTTTTTATAAGATAACATCTAAAACCTGACTTTTCTGTTCAGACTACAAAGGGCAAAAAAACAAAAACAAACATTCAGCAGAGTAATCTGCTACAGAGAAGTCTATAATTTGAATGTAATACAAACCAAATGACTCCTTTGTTTCCTTTCGTCTGTACAAGAGAACATGAAATGTGCGGAATGTACTCTGCAGGGACAAATACGAATGCCATAGATGTATACCTCCCTGAGCCAGCCCATGTTTTGCTTTACATTTTGAAGGAGAATTCAATGTGACATTAGGCTGCCTTCCATGCAGTTTAGTGATTACAATAGCTGCAGTAAGGTGAGCCAAAGACTCAGCAGCATTTCTGCTTACTACCAGGTAATTCTTCTCTAATATAAACAGCTCATTGCAGTGTGATATAGAAGAGATTGGTGGATAAGAAGCAGATATAGAGCCCCAAAACACCTGAGAGTTCTGCAAGTCAGGTGCTTTCCCCTGACCATGCTGATCAGAGACTCTAGTAGAATCTCTCTTCAGTATGCTCTGTTCCTGGTGGCAGGTATTTCTGTAGGGATACAGAAGCAAGGGGATGTGTTCAGTGTTTTCCTTGGACCACACACAGGTCATGTTTTCCACATTTGCTTGAAGGCTGCAAATCTGCATTGATAGAGAAGCCACATGACATTTTGCATGTATATAATTGGTAATACAAAATTGTCATATTTTAGTCATGTATGCTGTCATTGGAAAGTGGTTACATAGGCACGGTGTATGTAGGGTTGCCGCCTCATCACTTTAAACCCGAACACATATGAATTACACAGGTTCTGAGGCTGCTTTATTGCAGATAAGGCACCAAGTGAGTTTAATTACCACCTTAATCAGCCACAGAACCTGTGTAATTAATATGTGTTCAGTTTTAAAGGGATGAGGTGGCAACCCTAGCTGCCACCTCATCCCTTTAACCATAAATGCATATTAATTACACAAATTCTGTGGCTGATTAAGGTGGTAATTAAACTCACTTGGTGCCTTATCTGCAATAAATTAGCCTCAGAACCTGTGTAATTCATATGTGTTTGGGTTTAAGGGGATGAGGTGGCAATCGTAGGAGTATGGCTGCTTGGAATTGGATAAGATGTGCGTTGGTCACTTACCTTTAAAGCAACTAAACTCTCTCCTCCATCAACATGAACTATATTTTTAATCCTTATGCTGCTAGCATTAGTAAATAGATAGGAAAGTATATCATATTTGTTTTTCATTTTTTCAGTTGCTTCCTTGTTTCTGGCCTAGGCTAAAATGTCATA
The DNA here is from genome assembly GCF_042186555.1 of Aquarana catesbeiana. NCBI lineage: Eukaryota > Metazoa > Chordata > Amphibia > Anura > Ranidae > Aquarana > Aquarana catesbeiana. The sequence continues at coordinate 318,016,467 of NC_133324.1, read as the reverse complement.
CATACCAAGAGACTTCATGGGTCTTTTTTTTTTTTTTTTTTTTTTTTTTTTTTTAAATCATCTGTAAGAGGGGAGAAAGGACTTTCTCAGCTAAGCACACTCTTCTGCCTGCATGCCTGACCTAAGGGCAAATGGTATCCAGGAAGTAAATGATACATAAATCATCTGCCCTTACTCAAGATGGCTGCAGCTAGAAATACTAGGGGGGTGTTTTTCAACGTGATTTCTCAAAACATAAAGCTTGGAGGAGGGGTGAGTTTACACTGATTAAAAATGAATGAGTTAGTGGTTTTAGTTTGTGGTGCTCAGATACAGTTAAGCTCAACTTTAAGAACAGCACAGAAAATATGATGATCAGCTGTCCCTTATTTTCGGGGACACTTTCTGGCATGTCAAGACTTTAAAGGGGTTGTAAAGGTATAAATTTTTTCACCTTAATGCATTCTATGCATTAAGGTGAAAAAACTTTTGAAAATACCGCCGCCCCCAGCCCCCCCGTTTTACTTACCTGACACCTCGAAACTCGGCCGCTCGCTCCCGACCTCCATTCAGCTGATCAGCCTGGTCGCTGATTGGCTATAGTGGATGGATTGAAAGCAGCCCAGCCATTGGCTCGCGCTGCTGTCAATCACAGCCAATGACGCGGCGCGCCAGGGGCGGGGCCGAGTGATACAGCGAGCGGCTATAGCCGCCGGCTGTATCACGGGAGCGCGCCCGCAGTAACTAACCACCATGCGAGAGAGCTCGCATTAAGGTGGTTTTATTGCGGGGAGGAGCTGAGACAGCCGCCGAGGGACCCCAGAAGAGCAGGTTCGGGGCCACTCTGTGCAGAACGAGCTGCACAGTGAAGGTAAGTATAACATGTTTGTTATTTAAAAAATAAAAAAAAAATTTACCTTTACAACCCCTTTAATTCTCTGGAAATGTTTTTGGGGTTTGGATGTTGACCAATCCTACTGTAACAATCCTTGTTTTCTGCATGCTATCAAAATATTCTATCTCTAAGGGTTAAAAGCAGGTGATTTAAAAAAAAAAATATTTGTTAGCAATCATCTAATTCTCAGCTCACTGATTGGTGCTGTTTCTGACAGGTACAGGAATCTGGTGCAAGCAGCATCAATTTAAGTGCGGAGGCCTGACGGAATAATAAAGTGTGTGTATGACATTCTTTAGGCCCGTTTCACATGGGACGGATCCGTGATGATCCGCCCCGTGAACATCTGCTTGTTCAGCAGGGATCTCTCCGTTGATCCCCGCTGAGCCAGCGGATGACAGGGCGGTCCCTGCACACTGTGCAGGGACCACCCTGTCAGATCTCCGCTCTCCCCTATGGGGGATCAGATGAACACGGACCGTCTGTCCGTGTTCATCTGATCCGCTCTGCAGACGGATAGAAAAATAGGATTTTCCTCCGTCTGCAGAATCGGACGATAGCGGGGACGGATGAAATCGGGTGTCAGCGGATGTTCATCCGCTGACACCCGCTATCCCATAGGGATGCATGTATGTCCGTATTTCATCCGAAAATGGATGGATGAAATACGGACATACTGTCCGCACGTGTGAAAGGGGCATTTTGAATTCTCCCTCCTTAGTGTTCTTGAGGACCCACTTAGGCCCCATTCACACAGGCGCTTAGCCACTTTGCAAATCCAAGTAACAAGAATCTACTGATTCCTGCAGCTGAGATTGACAGTAAGGATGAGCTCAGGCGTGTTCGCAAACAGCACATGCAGAGCCCGCCAGGAAGTCGGCACTGCGGAGTGCTAATCACAAGCAGTGAGACATTGTCCCGATGTGCGGCTGCAAAGATCGGGAAATGTCTCACTGCCTGTGATTAGTGCTGTGCGGTGCCGACTTCTTGGTGGGCTCTGCATGTAACAGCTGTGTGCGGATAGCACACTATGTGCGTATCCAGTTGCAATCACAGCAGGTATTTGAACTCGGGCTTTCACACTGGGGTGACTTGAGAGGCGCTTTACAGGGGCTGTTTTTAGTGCTAAAATGCCTGAAAAGCGCCCCAGTGTAAAAGGGGTCTTATAGCTACAGCCACTGACATCCTGTCATTGCCGTGTATGGGCCCGGTGCCCGCTGCTATCGGCACACAGCTGTCAATCCCAGCCACAGGAATCAGATTTATGCTGTTGGGATTTGCAGTGGGGCTAAACAAGGTGCCTTAACCAGTACTTTGTTCAAAGTTGAAATCCATGTGGATAGATTTGTTGATTTAGCCTCCATCATTTTTTATCACCATCTGTGGACAAAATCGGGAGATTGCATTCCATTACCTACTGTAAGGCTGATGTCAGACGAACTGCACTGCTAGCAACCAGAGGCAGGATCATTCAGACAGGAAGTGAAATGTTCCTCAATGAGGATACAGATGGGGAAAAAAAAACCTTACAGATGTTATAAATAGAGTTACCACCTCATCCCTTTAAACCCAAACACATATTAAGTAAGTTCTGTGGGTGATTAAGGTGGTAATTAAACTCACTTGGTGCCTTACCTGCATTAAATTAGCCTCAGAACCTGTGTAATTCATATGGGTTCGGGTTTAGGCCGGGTTCACACTGCTACGACACAACAGTCGTACCACTTTGGATCTGACTTTGCCCTGTGACTTGAAGTCTGACATGCGTCCGACTTTGATCCCCAACAATATCAGGCACTGTGTCTGGTATGAATCTTTAGGGGAAACTCCACGGCAAATTAAAAAAAAAAAATGGCATGGGTTCCCCCTTCAAGAGCATACCAGGCCCTTCGGTCTGGTGTGGATTTTAAGGGGAACCCCCACGCCGTTTTTCCCCCAAAATCCATACCAGACCCTTATCTGAGCACATAGCCCGGCAGGTCAGGAAAGGGGGTGGGGACGAGTGAACGCCACCCCCCTCCTGAACCGTACCAGGCCGCATGTCCTCAACATGGGGGGTGGGTGCTTTGGGGCAGGGGGGGACTTTTTTTTGCATGTGGTTTCCACTTAAAATCCATACCAGACCGAAGTGCCTGGTATGCTCTTGGGGGGGAACCCATGCCTGTTTTTTTTTTTATTTTGGCATGGAGTTCCCCTTCAAGATCATCGGAGCACAAGTCGCATGCCAAAGTCGGATCAGTCAAGATGGCGATCTGACTTTGATCCAACTTCAGTGATATTCTATGGGCTGAAGTAGGATCAAAGTTGGACCAGAGAAGTGCAGGGAGCATTTTCAAAGTCGGACTGACTTGTGCCGGACCAGTTAAGATGGCTCCCATAGGGAAACATTGATTTTCACACGTCCTGCGACATGAGCTGGTACGTTTGTCGTACCAGTGTGAACCCGGCCTCAAAGTGATGAGGTGGCAACCCTAATTATAACCCTCCCTTAATCTATCCAAAATGAAAGCACAGCTTTGACTTTAGGTCTGCTTTTACATTGTATGACTTGCCAAAATGTTTTTTTTACTTTTGTATAATGTGTGGGAAGGGTAGAACCTCTGTCAGGTTTTTACTGCTGTTTGGGGCTCTATTAGAGAGATTTATTCTCACTTCCTGTCTGACTGACAACATTTTACTGAACAAGAAGTGAGGGGAACTCTTCAACAGCAAACCATACCCAACTAAAACAGTTTTTCTTTGGTAGATTAGGGGATTGCTAGAAACTCTGTCAGATTTTTATTTTTGCCTGTGTTCTTTTTGCAGGTTTGTATCTTACTTCATGTCTGGTAAAACTGTTGTTGAAAGGAAGTGATGGTAAATCAATTTAACATAGCTGTGGACAGCTTACCAGCTTTTCCCACTCTATCCAAAATGAAAAAAAAAGTTTTTGGCTTGACATACACTTCAAGGCCCCTTTCACACGGGCGCCTCTGTGAAGCAGGATCCGCTTAGAGTTGCCACCTCATCCCTTTAAACCCGAACACATATTGATTACACAGGTTCTGTGTCTGATTAAGGTTGTAATTAAACTCACTTGGTGCCTTATCTGCACTAAATTAGTCTCAGAACCTGTGTAATTCATATGTGTTCGGGTTTAAAGGGATGAGGTGGCAACCCTAGATCCGCTTGCTCAGTGGGGGATCTCTCCACTAATCCCCGCTGAGCAGGCAAATGACAGGGCTGCGGTCACTCCGCTATGCAGAGCGGACACTGACATAGCCCGCTGTCTGTGGGGCAATTGGATGGAAACGGACCCCCTGTTTTTATCCGTTCCGCCAGACGGATAGAGAATAGGACCACCATCCGTCTGTTTTTGGCAACGGACATGTTGCTGCTCCATAGAAGAAACTGGAGGGTCCGATCAGGTTCGCCTGAAAAACAGACAGGCAGACCTGATTGGATCGCCCATGTGAAAGGAGCCTAAGGGCTCGTTCTCACACACATTGCTCTCTGAAGGGTGATCTGCGGTAGATGTATCACTCGCTGCCTGTTTTAACCCCTAAAAGCCTGCCGCAACTCAACAAACTAACATATATTGCAGGCGGTTGTGGTGCAGCCCCTCATTCAGTCAAATATGTCACGTTCAGTGGTTGTACTGACGGCCGAGTTCCACGTGCGTTGGGGGTGGTATAACGCTTTTGCTGAATCGTGAAGCGATGCATTGTAGCTGTAGCAAGTATACCCTGCCCGGCTGCCTGTGCAGCATAAGGGGAAGACGTCGGGAAGTTGTAGGTTGCACCCCCCACCCCTCAAGCATTGTGTACAAGGCTTTAATTGACGTAGTTATATGTTTAATGTTACAGTATATAAAGAAATTAAAGGGTCTCAGTTTAACATCCTGTGCATACCTCTCATCTTGCTTTGGACAAGGGAAAACATGTCTTTTCAGGAAGTAATTACCCTCTCTTTTGTACATGAATGTCCCTGGCAGGCAGGCTCAGGTTTAGGTTTACCATGTTTTATTTACAAACTTGCTTTCAGCAGAGCCCATGCATGTCTCATGATGACACGTCATTTTTTCCTGAGCATTGCTGCTTATCACATATGTAAGTGATGTTTCCACATTGCTCCACATGAGGCTGCTGGAGGCCATGTGCCAGGTCTGGAGAGGAAACATTAGGTGGTGGGGGGAGAGTGAGGAGACTTTGACAGGCTGTCTGTGAAGTTTTTCGAGGGAGGAGGAGGAGAAGACGGGGGCAGGGTTTAGGACAGAAAGCCATGTTGCAGAATGGAGGGACGGGAGAACAACCACTGGTTTCCCTTTATAAAGAGGTCAGTAGTGACTCCTTTTTACTCTAACGTCCCTTATCTTCCAGAGGTGGAGTGGTCACCTTTGTGTCCACTGTGGTGGCCCCTTAGCCACAGGGAATGTGTACAGTTACTTCTTCCAGGTCAACTGAAGAACAGGAGATACACAGTTTTCATCTAACAGCCTCTGGGATTCTGGTGATCACGAGCTGCAATCCTTCAGTAAAAACAATTCAGTCTAGTTCACCGCAATCTGTCAGTAAAAACAATTCAGTCTAGTTCACCGCAATCTGTCAGTAAAAACAGTTCAGTCTAGTTCACTGCAGTCCGTCATGTCCTGTTTGCTGACATTGTTTACAGTTAGACTGCATGGTTTCCTTGGAAGAAGAAAGGTCGTTTTAAAAACAATTACAAATTTCCTTCTGCCAATGTCCAGAATTGTTGCAATTTTAAATTGCAATTTCTTTTGTTTGCGATAACGCATCCATGTGCTTTACAGTGCGTTTTGACTTGTGTGTTTTATGCATGGCTATTGACATACCTCCAAACTTTTTGAGATGGGAACGAGGGACACCTATTAGCAAAAGTATGTAGGCATAGGACACAGGAGAATTCTACAAAAAAGAATTACTTAAAGTATAAGTTCACCTTTTATAACATGTTAAACCCATATTCATGTTGTAACATGTTATGAATGCACCCCCCCCCCCCCCCCCATCCCCGCTGTGAAAGCAGACCTGGGATCTTCTCCCCATGTCTGAAGAAAAAGAAAGAAAGGAAGGAAAGAAGGAAAGAAAGAAAGAAAGAAGGAAGCAGCCGTGCGGGGCTGCGCTCACCCGGCCTCGTCACTCATTCACAGTCCTCTCTGAATGGAAAACTCTAAGGTCCAGTGGTCGGCACAGTGGTGTAGTGGATAGCACTTTCGCCTAGCAGTAGGAAGGGTTGCTGTTTCGAATCCCAACCATGACACTTCCTGCCTGGAGTTTGCATGTTCTCCCTGTGCCTGTGTGGGTTTCCTCCTTGTACTCCAGTTTCCTCCCACAAAGACATGCTGGTAGGTTAATTGGCTTCTGTCTAAATTGGCCCTAGTATATGAATGTGAGTTAGGGACATTAGATTGTAAGCTCCTTGAGGGTAGGGACTGATGTGAATGTACAGTGTATATGTAAAAGCGCTGTGTAAATTGACAGCTCTATATAAGTACCTTTAAATAATAATAAGGTCCAGCAGCCTACTGTTGGCTTGTAGTTTTCAATGAACTAATGCCGCGCTGTGAGCTCCGTCTAAAGCCTTGTACACACAATCAAATTTTCAGATGGGAAATATGTGATGACAGGCTGTTGGCAGAAAATCCGACCATGTATATGCTCCATCGGACAATTGTTGTCGGATTTTCCACGGACAAATGTTGGATAGCAGGTTTTAAAATTTTCCGTGGACAAATGTCTGTTGTCGGATTTTACGAGCGTGTGTACACAAGTCTGTCGGACAAAAGTCTAAAGTACAAACACGCATGCTCGGAAGGAAGGACGAGCCAGAAGCGGTTGGTCTTGTAAACTAGCGTTTGTAATGGAGAATTAACATTCGTGACGTGGCAAATTCTGAAATCTTGAAATGCAGTGCACAATTCTCTTCTTTAACCACTTCCAGACCACCGCACGCAGATGTACGTCCATACTTTGGGGACGGATATCGGTTTTATGGCAGCAGCTAGCTGCTATAACCCCGGTATCCCCGTGTTTGGCCAGCGGTCTGGTACAAGATAAAAGTGGTCTCTGCGGCGGATTCGCCGCAAGATCACTTTTATCAGAGGCGGGAGAGGCCCCCCCCCTCCCGCCGCGATCCGGTGCCCTCCACCACTTACCGGAGCCATTGGCAGAGGCGATCGCGTCTGTCCCCTGGGCCGACATGGAGACGTGTGAGGGGAAGATGGCCCCCACCCATCTCCATGACACTGCAGGGCGGAAACGACGTCAAAACGTCACTTCCGCCCATAGCTCTTAAAACGGCCAATTTATTTTGTTTATTTTTTTTAAATGACAATATTTTTTTTTTTTGTACTATTGCATTTTAGTGTAAATATGAGATCTGAGGTCTTTTTGACCCCAGATCTCATATTTAAGAGGTCCTGCCATGCTTTTTTTCTATTACATTTACATTCCTTGTAATATCAATAAAAGTGTTACTTTTTTTTTTTTAAACAGTGTAAAAATAAAAAATAAAAGGGAAAATAAATAAGAAAAAAATAAAAATTTAAAACAAGCCCCACCCTGCCGAGCTCGCGTGCAGAAGTGATCGCATACCTGAGTAGCGGCCGCATATGAAAACGGTGTTCAAACCACACATCTGAGGTATCGCCACAATCGGTAGAGCGAGAGCAATAATTCTAGCCCTAGACCTCCTCTGTAATGCAAAACATGCAACCAGTAGAATTTTTTAAATGTCGCCTATGGAGATTTTTAAGGGTAAAAGTTTGTCGCCATTCCACGTGCGGGCGCAATTTTGAAGCGTGACATGTTGGGTATCAATTTACTCGGCATAACATTATCTTCCACAATATAAAAAAAAAAAATTGGGCTAACTTTATTGTTGTCTTATTTTTTAATTCAAAAAAGTGTATTTTAAAAAAAAAAGTGCGCTTGTAAGACCACTGTGCAAATACGGTGTGACAGAAAGTATTGCAACGACCGCCATTTTATTCTCTAGGATGTTAGAAAAAAAATGTATAATGTTTGGGGGTTCTAAGTAATTTTCTAGCAAAAAAAAAACCCTGTTTTTAACTTGTTAACACGACATCTAAAAAAGAGGCCCGGTCTTAAAGTGGTTAATGGGATAATAATGAAGTTGCTTTGCTGGTGATACTGATAGAGTTATTGCAAACAAATTTTCAAAGGCTTTTTTTTCTAGTGATATCAAGAATAATATTTATTTTTTTGGGGCAAGTTACCACAACACCATTATCCCGTAGTTTTTAAGATCAAAGATACAACTATGTTGGTGTCCCTTGTCAATTTTACATTGTATTTTTTTTAATGTAACTGTCTACTCCCAAACTCATTTGAAGTAAAACACATAGCCAAGTATTATTCTCCACAATTTTTTTTATTGTGCATTAAAAAAAGAAAACAAATAAATTAGACATGCTATCTGCCGATAGAACTTAACGAAAAAGTGCATTCTATGCATCCAGAAATATAGAAAATATACCAAATCAAATCATTATTCAACCAAAAAAACAATGTCAAAGCAATAACTCCAAGGCCAATAATAAATAATACGTTATCTCCTCCGATTCCGCAAAATGTCTGGTTGACAAACGGCTGTTCAGAAACGAAATGAAAAGCGCAAATCATCACTCACCAAACTTCTACTAACACGAAATTAGCAGAAGGAGCCCAAAGGGTGGTGCTAAAGAGCTGAAAAACCACGTAGTAAGGTCATTACATTTGTGATTGTTGGCCAACAATTGTATTCCGTGTGTATGCAAGACAAGTTTGGGCCAAAGCCCTTCGGACAAAAGTCCACGGTTTTGTTGGCCAACAATCCGATCGTGTGTATGAGGCTTAACTGTCAGAAGAAGTACAAGCAAGCCAGTACACTGACAGATCTGCAGGAGACCTGCATGGCACCACAGATCTGCTGATTGCTGATGCAATGCTTGCTCCTGCAACAAAAAATAGATGCACATTTTTTTACCTGCAAAAAAATGTGCATTTATTTTTTTTTAAAATGAACGTATCCTTTAAACCCACAAGTGATTTTTATTTATTTATTTTTACCTCTAGTATTCCTTTATGCTGGCTTTTGGAATTAACAAATGCAGCAATTTAGAAATTGGATGAATGGTTTAGCACTGGAAAACACATTTTGAAAGCTAGAAAGTGCACTTTTTACAGTGGGGGAAATAATTATTTGATCCCCTGCAGATTTTGTTGTAAAGTAAAATTATTTGATCCCCTACAACCAACAATAATTCTGGCTCCCACAGACTGGATACAGTATGAGCTCATGTGGTCCACAGATTAGTCCTGCCAATTTAAGAAGGTGCACCTAACGACAACTCGTTATCTGTATAAAAGACACCTGTCCACAGAGTCTTTCTTCCATGCAAACCCACCATCATAGACAAAACCAAAGAGCTGTCAGAGGATATCTCGGACAAGATTCTAGACTTACACAAAGCTGGAACGGGCTACAAGACCATCAGTAAAAACCTTGGTGAGAAGGAGACAACTGTTGGAGCGATTTTTTTGCAAATGGAATTAATATAGAATAACCATCAATCGCCCTCGGTCTGGAGCTCTATGCAAGATTTTCCATGATCATGAGAAAAATGAGGGATCAGCCCAGATATACACAGGAGGAGCTTGTAAATGATCTCAAGGCAGTTGGGACCACAGTCACTAAACAAACTAACACAATACCCCACCATGGATTAAAATCCTGCAGCACCCACAAATACCCCCTCCTTAAGAAGGCACATGTACAGATCCATCTGAAGTTTGCCAAAGAACATCTAAATGTTTCAGAGCAGGATTGGAAGAAAGTGCTGTGGTCAGATGATGATGGTGATGAGACCAAAATTGAGCTCATTGGCATTAACTCGACTCGCTGTGTTTGGAGAAGAAAAATGCTGACTATGACCTTAGGAATACCATCCCTACAGTCAAGCAAGAATGTGGAAACCTAATGCTTTGGCGCTGTTTCTCTGTCAAAGGTAAAGGTCGACTTTGCTGAATTGAGTGGCCAATGGACAGGGCCATGTATTGTAAAATCTTGGATGAAAACCTTCTTCCCTCAGGCAGAACACTGAAGATGGGCCGTGAATGGGTTTTCCAGCATGACAATGACCCAAAACATACTGCCAAGGCAACAAAGGAGTGGCTCAAGAAGAAGCACATTAAGGTCATGGAGTGGCCTAGCCGGTCTCCAGACCTTAATCCTATAGAAAATGTATGGAGGGAGCTGAAACTTCGAGTTGTTAAGCTATAGCAGAGAAACCTTAAGGATTTAGAGAAGATCTGTAAAGAGTGGACCAAAATCCCTCCTGAGATGTGTGCAAACCTGGTAACCAACTACAAGAAACATCTTAACTCTGTGCTTGCATACAAGGTTTTCTCCACCAAGTACTAAGTCATGTTTTGCTTGGGGATCAAATACTTATTTTACTCACTGAACTGCAACTCAATTTATAACATTTGTATCGTGTTTTTTTCTGGATTATTGGTTGTTATTATGTATTATTATCATTTAAAATACACCTATGATAAAAATTATAGGCCCTTCATTTCTCTGTGGGCAAACTTGCAAAATCTACAGGGGATCAAATATTAATTTTCCCCACTGTACTTCAGACCAAAATGAGGGATTTTCACCGGTCTTCGGGTCACCAATGCAGACCCACTGCCCATGCGTGAGTTGCGCTATGCCTTGTGAATTAACCTGCCGCCTTCTGGGACCTGTGACAGAAGGCTGCAGGTAATGGGGGGTTTAACTTCTGCTTAGATCGCCTAGGCAATTCAAGTGGGAGCGGGAGCGGGTATCTGTCAAAACCAGGTACCTGCTCCCCCCCCCCCCAAAAAAAAGCAAAACTCCCATTTTAGGGAGAAATTCCACTTTAACAGTCTCCGCTTTTATTTGCATATTCAGTTGTGTTTACCTTCTCTTATTTGCTCCCTTTTGGTCTGCTAAATATACAATAGATTTTTTTTTTGGCTTTCTGTTCATTCTTTACGTGAACAGAACTAAAGATTTTCTTTTAAAGTGTTACTAAACCCACAACCAGGGTGGATATAAATTAATGATTTAAGAAAAAAAAATCGTATTTTTTTTAATTTAAATCAATTTTTTTTTTTTGTTATACTCACTATGAAACCTAAGGGGTTAATCGTCCACATTGTGTAAAAAGGCTGCTTGATCCTGTATGCACAGAACCTCCTCTTTTTCCACTGACTCAAGAACATGTCTGGACAGTACAGAGTCTTTAGCTTGGTGTGTATTGCTAGAGAGTTTTTTTTTTCTTGGGAGAGTGCATGTGCTCTGCACAGGGCCAATCAGTGCTGTCCAGACTGAGAGTCAGGGGTCCTGGATCCTGATAGGATAGCTCAGTGCAGTATGAAAACTCCTCCTACAAGATTTACCAGGAACTGATAGAAGTCACAAGACTGCTATATACTGCTGATAAGAAAAGGTATTTAGCAGTTTATATTTACTAAAGCTATTGTATTTCTATGTTCTGTGTACTGTGGGAGACCAGATATAGTAAATGCAGGGTCCTGGGTTTAGTAATACTTTTAATGTGTACTGTTTTCATACATGAAAAATCAGATACGAAAGACCGCACGTGATTTAAAAATAAGTAACAAAAAAAAAAAAACCTTTGTCTAAGAATTTTCGTACAATTAGTACCACCCTCAGTTTCGACTTGCTGTGAAAACATCGAGGAAAACCAGACAATCAATCTCCCAATTTCCTTATAGTGTGTACCCAGCTTAAAGCGGGGGTCCACCTACACCGCCAAAAAAAAAAAAAATATTAAACCAGCAGCTACAAATACTGCAGCTGCTGACTTTTAATACATGGCCACTTACCTGTTCCAGGGTCCAGCGATGTCAGCAGGGGACGCCGAGAACCCGCTCGGTTCTCGGCAGCTGCCGCCGCCATCCTAGGTGAGGGAATCAGGAAGTGAAGCGTTGCGGCTTCACTTCCCGGTTCCCTACTGCGCATGTGCGAGTCGCGCTGCGCGTCCCAAGTGGTCCCCGCTCTCTCCTGGGAGCTGTGTGTTCCCAGAAGACAGCGCGGTGGGGACGGGAAGTGGCTTAGACTCCCATGGGAGTCTGTGCCGGAAGTGGGTGCAAATACCTGTCTTAGACAGGTATCTGCACCCCCCTCCCCCCTGAAAGGTGCCAAATGTGACACCGGAGGGGGGAGGGTTCCGAAAAGCAGAAGTTTCATTTTTGTGTGGAACTCCGCTTTAAGAGAGAATAGAGATGGGGGCTTGCCAGACCAAACAATACATAATACTCTGATATAAACTGGTATGGAATGAAGTTCTGCTTTAACTAGTAGTGAAACATTTCTCTAAGTTTTAAAGTGGTTCTAAAGGCAGAAGGTTTTTTTTATCTTAATGCATTCTATGCATTAAGATTAAAAAAACTTGTGTTTGCAGCAGCCCCTCTAATAATTACCTGAGCCCATCTCTATCCAGGGATGTTACAGGTAAGACACGGCTGCCCAGGACTCTCCCTCTTCATTGGCTGAGACAGCAGCATGGCCCCATTGGCTCCCGCTGCTGTTAAAGTTAGTGAGCCAATGAGGAGAGCGAGGGAGCATGGCCTGACCGCGGCTCTGTGTCTGAATGGACACACAGAGCTGCAGCTCGGCTCGGGTGCCTACATAGCAAGCTGCTTGCTGTGGGGGCACTCAACAGGAGGGTGGGGGCCTGGAGAGCCTAAGAGGGACCTGAGTAGAGGAGAATATGGGCTGCTCTGTGCAAAACTACTGCAACAGAGCAGGTAAGTATAACAGGTTTGTTATTTTTAAGCAAAAAAACAAAACAAAAAAAACTGACTTTAGCATCAATTTTAAATACAGTAAAATTTTACATATAGTTAGTATCTCACATTTTTGTAAATATTTTATTCTATCTTTTCATGTGACAACACTGAAGAAATGACACTTGACCCTTTGCTACACTGTAAAGTAGTAAGTGTACAGCTTGTATAACAGTGTAAGTTTGCTGTACCCTCAAAATAACTCAACACACAGCCATTAATGTTTAATGTACACCCCTAAGTGAAAATGTCCAAATTAGGCCCAAAGTGTCAATATTTTGTGAGGCCACCATTGTTTTCCAGCACTCCCTTAACCCTCTTGGGCATGGCGTTCACCAGAGCTTCACAGGTTGCCACTGGAGTCCTCTTCCACTCCTCCATGACGACATCATGGAGCGGATGTTAGAGACCTTGCACTCCTCCACCTTCCGTTTGAGGATGCTCCACAGATGCTCATTAGGGTTTAGGTCTGGTGACATGCTTGGCCAGTCCATCATCACCTTTACCCTCAGCTTCTTTAGCAAGGCAGTGGTAGTCTTGGAGGTGTGTTTGGGGTTGTTGTCATGTTGGAATACTGCCCGGCGGCCCAGTTTCCTAAGGCAGAGGATCATGCTCTGCTTCAGTATGTCACAGTACATGTTGGCATTCATGGTTCCCTCAATGAACTGTAGCTCCCCAGTGTCGGTAGCACTCATTCAGCCCCAGACCATGACACTCCCACCACCATGCTTGACTGTAGGCAAGACACACTTGTCTTTGTACTCCTCACCTGGCTGCTGCCACACACGCTTGACACCATCTGAACCAAATACGTTTATCTTGGTCTCATTAGACCACAGGATATAGTCTACAGCAAACTGTTTTCAGGCTTTCTTGTGCATCATCTTTAAAAGAGGCTTCCTTCTGGGATGACAGCCATGCAGACCAATTTGATGTAGCGTGCAGCGTATGGTCTGAGCACTGACAGGCTGCCCACCACCACCACTTCAACCTCTGCAGCCATGCTGGCAGCACTCATACATCTATTTCCCAAAGACAACCTCTGGATATGATGCTGAGCACGTGCACTCAACTTCTTTGGTCGACCATGGTGAGGCCTGTTCTGAGTGGAACCTTTCCTGTTAAACTGCTGTATGGTCTTGGCCACCGTGCTGCCGCTCAGTTTCAGGGTCTTGGCAATCTTCTTATAGCCTAGGCCATCTTTATGTAGAGCAACAAATATTTTTTTCATATCCTCAGAGTTCTTTGCCATGAGGTGCCATATTCAACTTCCAGTGACCAGTATGAGAAAGTGAGAGCGATAATACCAAATTTAACACACCTGCTCCCCATTCACATCTGAGACCTTGTAACACTAATGAGTAACATGGCATCGGGGAGGGAAAATGACTAATTGGGCCCAATTTGGACATTTTCACTTAGGGGTGTACTCACTTTTGTTACCAGCAGTTTAGTCAATAATGGCTGTGTGTTGAATTATTTTTAGGGTACAGCAAATTTACACTGTTATACAAGCTGTACACTCACTACTTTACATTGTAGCAAAGTGTCATTTCTTCAGTGTTGTCACATGAAAAGATATAATAAAATATTTACAAAAAAGTGAGGGGTGTACTCACTTTTGTGAGGTACAGTGTGTGTGTATATAATATATACAGTTGTGCTCATAAGTTTACATACCCTGGCAGAATTTATGATTTCATGACCATTTTTCAGAGAACATTTCTTTCACTCATGATTAGTGTTTGGCTGAAGCCATTTATTATCAATCAACTGTGCTTACTCTTTTTAAATCATAATAGCAACAGAAACTACCCATATGACCCTGATTCAAAAGTTTACATTTCTTAATTCCGTGTATTGCCCCCTTTAACATCAATGACAGCTTGAAGTCTTTTGTGGTATTTGTGGATGAGGCTCTTTATCTTCTCAGATGGTAAAGCTGCCCATTACTCTTGGCAAAAAGCCTCCAGTTCCTGAAATTATTGGGCTGTCTTGCATTAACTACACATCTGAGATCTCCCAGATGATATTGAGGCCACTCCAGAACCTTCACTTTATTCTGCTGTAGCCAATGACAGGTCGACTTGGCCTTGTGTTTTGGATTCTTGTCATGTTGGAATGTCCAAGTACGTCCCATGCGCAGCTTCCTGGCTGATGAATGCAAATGTTGCTCCAGTATCTTTTAAAAACATACTGCATTCATCTTGCCAACAATTTTTACTAAATTTCCTGTGCCTTTGTAGCTCACACATCCCCAAATCATCAGCGATCCACCTCCGTGTTTCACAGTAGGAATGGTGTACCTTTCATCATGGGCCTTGTTGACTCTTCTCCAAATGTAGCGTTTATGTTTGTGGCCAAAAAGCTAAATTTTGGTCTCATCACTCCAAAGGACTTTGTGCCAGAAGGTTTGAGGCTTGTCTCTGTGCTGTTTGGCGTATTGTAAGCGGGATACTTTGTGGCATTTGCGTAGTAATGGCTTTCTTCTGGTGACTCGACCATCCAGCCCATCTTTCTTCAAGTGCCTTTTTATTGTGCATTGTGAAACAGCCACACCACATGTTTTCAGAGTCCTGTATTTTACCTGAAGTTATGTGGGTTTTACTTTGTTGTGGCTGAAATTTTAGTTACTAACTGACCTTGGTTTGGTTTCAACAGAACCCTCATTTTTCACTTCTTGATTAGAGTTTGAACACTGCTGATTGCCATTCTCATTTCCTTGGATATCTTTTTATATCCCTTTCTTGGTTTATAAAGTTCAACTACCTTTTCCCGCAGATCCTTTGACAATTCTTTTGCTTTCCCCATGACTCAGAATCCAGAAACGTCAGTGCAGCACTAGATGAAAGATGCAAGGGTCTGCCAGGAGTCCAGAAACTCAATGACCTTTTATACACACACACTAATTACAAGCAAACAGATCACAGATGAGGATGGTTACCTTTAATAGCCATTCAAACCCCTTTCTGTCAACTTGTGTGCATGTTATCAGGTCAAAATCACCAGGGTATGTAAACTTTTGTTCAGGGTTATTTGGGGAGGTTTCTGTTGCCATTATAATTTAAAAAGAGTAAACACAGTTGATTGATAATAAATGGCTTCAGCCAAACACTAACCATGAGTGAAAGAAATGTTTTTGTGTTATCATTCATATTCTCTGAAAAATGGCCAAGAAATCATAAATTCTGCCAGGGTATGTAAACTTATGAGCACAACTGTATACACACTAGATTACCAAAAGTATTGTGACGCCTGCCTTTACACATACATGAACTTTTAATGGCATCCCAGTCTTAGTCCTTAGGGTTCAATATTGAGTTGGCCCCCTATGCAGCTGTAATAGCTTCATCTCTTCTGGGAAGGCTGTCCACAAGGTTTAGGAGTGTGTCTGCGGGAATGTTTGACCATCCTTCCAGAAGTGCATTTGTGAGGTCAGGCACTGATGTTGGACGAGAAGGCCTAGCTTGCAGTCTCCGCTCTAATTCATCCCAAAAGTGTTCTTTTGGGTTGAGGTCAGGACTCTCTGCAGGCCAGTCAAGTTCCTCCACCCCAAACTCTCTCATCCATGTCTTTATGGACCTTGTTTGTGCACTGGTGAACACCTTTGGGGTTAATTAGACTGCAAGCCAGGCCTTCTTGTCCACTTCAGTGCCTGACAAATGCGCTTCTGGAAGAATGGTCAAACATTCCCATAGACACACTGCTAAACCTTGTAGACAGCCTTCCCAGAAGGGTTAAAGCTGTTATAGCTGCAAAAGGTGGGCCAACTCAATATTGAACCCTACAGACTAAGACTGGGATTCCATTAAAGTTCATGTGCGTGTAAAGGCAGGCGTCCCAATACTTTTGGTAATATAACGTGTGTGTGTGTGCGTAACTATATACAGTGGGGGCGGAAAGTATTCAGACCCCCTTAAATTTTTCACTCTTTGTTATATTGCAGCCATTTGTTAAAATCATTTAAGTTCATTTTTTTCCTCATTATTGTACACACACCACCCCGTATTGGCAGAAAAAACACAGAATTGTTGACATTTTTGTAGATTTATTAAAAAAGAAAAACTGAAATATCACATGGTCCTAAGTATTCAGACCCTTTGCTCAGTATTTAGTAGAAGCACCCTTTTGATCTAATACAGCCATGAGTCTTTTTGGGAAAGATGCAGCAAGTTTTTCACACCTGGATTAGTTGATCCTCTGCCATTGCTCCTTGCAGATCCTCTCCAGTTCTGTCAGGTTGGATGGTAAACGTTGGTGGACAGTCATTTTTAGATGTTCAATTGGGTTTAAGTCAGGGCTCGTCCTGGGCCATTCAAGAACAGTCACAGAGTTGTTGTGAAGCCACTTCTTCATTATTTTAGCTGTGTGCTTAGGGTCATTGTCTTGTTGGAAGGTAAACCTACGGCCCAGTCTGAGGTCCTGCGCACTCTGGAGAAGGTTTTCTTCCAGGATATCCCTGTACTTGGCCGCATTCATCTTTCCCTCGATTGCAACCAGTTGTCCTGTCCCTGCAGCTGAAAAACACCTTTACAGCATGATGCTGCCACCACCATGCTTCACTATTTTGACTGTATTGGACAGGTGATGAGCAGCTTCTGGTTTTCTCCACACATACTGCTTAGAATTAAGGCGAAAAAGTTCTATCTTGGTCTCATCAGATCAAAGAATCTTATTTCTCACCATCTTGGAGTCCTTCGGGTGTTTTTTTAGCAAACTCCATGCAGGCTTTCATGTGTCTTGCACTGAGGTGAGGCTTCCGTCGGGCCACTCTGCCTTAAAGCCCCGACTGGTGGAGGGCTGCAGCGATGGTTGACTTTCTACAACTTTCTCCCATCTCCTGATTGCATCTCTGGAGTTCAGCCACAGTGATCTTTGGGTTCTTCTTTACCTCTCTCACCAAGGCTCTTCTTCCCCGATAGCTCAGTTTGGCCGGACGGCCAGCTCTAGGAAGGGTTCTGGTCATCCCAAACGTCTTCCATTTAATGATTATGGAGGCCACTGTGCTCTTAGGAACCTTAAGTGCAGCAGAAATTTTTTTGTAACCTTGGCCAGATCTGTGCCTTGCCACAATTCTGTCTCTGAGCTCTTCAGGCAGTTCCTTTGACCTCATGATTCTCATTTGCTCTGACATGCACTGTGAGCTGTAAGGTCTTATATAGACAGGTGTGTGGCTTTCCTAATCAAGTCCAATCAGTATAATCAAACACAGCTGGACTCAAATGAAGGTGTAGAACCATCTCAAGAATGATCAGAAGAAATGGACAGCACCTGAGTTAAATATGAGTCTCACAGCAAAGGGTCTGAATACTTAGGACCATGTGATATTTCATTTTTTCTTTTTTAATAAATCTGCAAAAATGTCAACAATTCTGTGTTTTTCTGTGAATATGGGGTGCTGTCTGTACATTAATGAGGAAAAAAAAATGAACTTAAATGATTATAGCAAATGGCTGCAATATAACAAAGAGTGAAAAATTTAAGGGGGTCTGAATACTTTCCGTCCCCACTGTGTGTGTGTATATATATATATATATATATATATATATATATATATATATTATTTAATGTTGGGCAGATTTAAAAATGCAATGTCCTGCGTTTCTGTAAAAAGCATGTAAAAAAGCATTGGTGTGAATGGAGCCTTAGGCAGGTTTTTTGTTTACTTTACATAAGCATTTGGGGTGCCATTGAAAATAAACCACAACCCATATACACCCAGGGTGACAGCACAGGAGTACAACTGGGGATGCAGTTGGGAGACACAAAAGATTCCTGAACTTGGGCCTTCCTGTCAAAATCACCATACATTATTTTAATGAAGACGAAATATTTAAAGATTGTAACAAAATGTTAAATATTTTTTAAGATTTCTTTGATTAAGTTTAGATCTACTTTAATAAAGTATTTTTTTTGTACTGGTGTCTGTACAGTGTCAAATAATCTGCTGTGCCGTCGTAACGAACTTTTATTTTATACTTTGTGAAAAATGGTGCAGTTCGTAAACTACTTCAAACACCTCCTCTAATATCTTTATTTTTACATTCTCTGACCAGGTCCAGCATGTCTGGCCTACACCTAGTAAAGAAGGGCCGAGAACACAAGAAGCTTGACCTCCAACGAGACTTCACTGTCGCCTCTCCAGCTGAGTTTGTGACACGCTTTGGTGGTAACCGCATCATTGAAAAGGTGCACACAGTTTTATTATGCTTTTATAAAAATAGGAAAATGATTAGCCTAGTCCCAGTTTTTATATTTATTTTTTTTACCAAATAGGATTAATTTATTAGAAAAGATATAAAAACCATATATCACAACATGTTGGCATGACAAAGTATCAACAATGATCCAAAAAAAGAAAAAAGTACCATAGGTCACAGAAGTAGTAATGATGTAAAAATCATAAGCATATTTCAAACAGATGCATATCGGTTAGAAGGCAATACCATAGCAGAAATGTTAAGTGTCTCCACAGTTTTTTCGGTGCTGATACAATACCGATATTTCGGCCACCTCACCTGCCGATAGCCGATATTTTATACATTTTACATTTTTTTTAAATTTTTTTTTACACTGTCATTTTACATTTTTTTTTTGTGTTTTATCACTGTTATTGCTGTCACAAGGAAGGTAAACATCCCTTGTGACAATAATAGGCAGTGACAGGTCCGTTAAGATCGGCGTTTTTGAATACTTTATTTTTTAAAACTGGCGCCTTTAAGATGCCAGTAATCCGGAAAGTGATGTCATGACATCGCTTCCAGGTTACTAGATCTGAGACCCAAAAGAAGCATCGTCTTTTTTCGGGTCTTCGGCCAGCACGTTGGACGTGCCGGGTATTTTCTCTGGCCTTCTGGTGGGACGGGAGAGCCCAGGCGAGTGGCGGAAGGTGGCAGGAGGGGGGTCGTCCCCTTCCGCTGCTTGTAATAACAGCTGAGCGGCTGCTGAGCCGCATCGGTTGTTATTACAATAAAGCCGACCGTCTGCTGTAAAGAACGGTACTGGGGTGATGCATGCAGCTGCATTCATCACCCCGGTAAAACCCCTTGAAGCAATATCGTCAGTTTTTGGACCGATACTTCTAAAAAAGTGAATAATCGGACGTTCCCTAAACTGATGGTGCAGGGAGGGGGGAGGAGGAAACAGGTGGAGACATATGGAAGAGAACAAATACATGACCAGCCTAAAAAAATTTGCACGATTCTCCCATCAACACAGACAGTGTTGACAGGGGAATCGGCAATTGTTTTCTTCCGGCGTGGGGAAGTCATCCCCACCGGGAGGAGACAGTGATTATTGCTAGCAGGTATAGCAGCTGCTAGTGATAATCGCAAGAGAATCCGGCAGGCTGCTTGTACCCAAGTTGATCGATTGATCAACTTGTTACATTCAGCCTGCCCATTAACAATTCGAATCCTGCTGAACTGGCCGAGATTCAAACCATGTATGGCCACCCTTGGCCTTAAAATAGAGAAAAAGCCCAAACAATTACAATAAACTAGCTATTGTGACGTCCAGGGAGGCCAGACCTTGTCACACTTCCAGGGAGCGTAGTCCAAAGTTAAGCCAGTATATGTTAACAGAAATTTACCTGAAACGCCAGCCAAGCATAAAAACTTAACTGTCATACGTACTTTATATTTAAACTATTTCACCTGCCAAAATATTTTAAGCCCAACTCTAGGACACTTAAAAATCATCCCTTGGAGGCAGGCTGTACCCACACTACAGGTTTTAATGTCTTGTTTAGGTCTAGAGGAGATAGTAAAGAGGATTTACTTACCCAATCCTCCACACTGCAAGACCAGTCCCTGCAGCGGCTTTTTCCCCACGTTCCAGCAGCCTAAGGTCCTGATGTAATCGATAACAACGCAGGGCCCATAGCTCTGCATAGGACATAATGCCGAGGGACAATACACTGACGGAGTGTGGGGGGGCGCCACCTGCAGGGGGACCAGAGTATCCGGTAAGAATAGGAAAAATGAGCAGTTAACTCTATAGTGCATGCACAGCCCCACTGCAAGAAATCATTTTAAAGTGTTCTGGAGTTGGGCTTTGTTCTGTTCAGTCACTCCTATGATTTTGTCACCCCTGCCACTACATATCCAGTACGGAACTTCACTGCCACAACAACAAATAACCAGAGCACACCACTATGCAGAAGCTGCAGTTTCCTGTGTCCTAAATCAGTATCAGTCCATCTGTGTTCACCTTCCTGTAAAAGTCAACACCCACCCACCACATTCTATTTCTACAATCTTTTAGGTCTACCAACAATTATGTTTTGTGAGGGCCTGCCCAACTGGACACAAATGAATTGCATAGACGCTGTAGGTCCTCATTTGACATAGTTTTGGTTAATCTAAAGTCGACTGTGCAAAACTATTAAAATCAGATTGTAACATGTATGTTGACTTTCGGGCCAGTTCACACCAGAACGCGTTGTGGTAAGGTCGCGTTCTGTGGCAATGCCCGCACTGCATTCTAAATACAGTGCCTTTGCAAACTGCTGGGGGTGCCAATAAGTTGGTAATGGCACCCCAAAAGCAGATCAAAAATGCAGCTTGTTTCCTGCACCAGATCACATGGTACCACAGTACCATGTGATTTGATGCGGTGCATTTTTAAAAAGTAGTGCATGCACTACTTTTTGTGCCATTTCAGCCTATTTAAATGAATGGGCTGCAAAACTGCACTGCACTGAATTGCACAGGAATGCAGAAACCCTTTTCTAGTGGGATTCAGGTGTGAACTGGCCCTTAAACCCCTGTCCAGTCTGCAAAACATAAAACAAGCAAGTTACTAAGACTGGAGCAGCTGTGCACGGCAACCAGTCAGTTTCAAGCATTCATTTTCAAAGCTTAGCTGAACAAGCCAAATAGAGAAGTTGATTGGTTACTGAACACAGCTGCTCCAGTTTCTCGGTCGTCTCCAGTTTTGATAACATTGCTATGCAATACAATTGAACTACACTATATTGTCAAAGGTATTGGGGCGCCTGCATGAACTTTAATGGCATCCCAGTCTTAGTCCGTAGGGTTCAATATTGAATTGGCCCACCCTTTGCAGCTATAACAGCTTCAACTCTTCTGGGAAGGCTGTCCACAAGGTTTAGGAGTGTGTCTATGGGAATGTTTGACCATTCTTCCAGAAGCGCATTTGTGAGGTCAAGCACTGATGTGGATGAGAAGGCTTGGCTTGCAGTCTCCGCTCTAATTCATCCCAAAGGTGTTCTATCGGGTTGAGGTCACACTGTGCAGGTCAGTCAAGTTCCTTTACCCCAAACTCACTCATCCATGTCTTTATGGACCTTGCTTTGTGCCATGGTGCGCAGTCATGTTGGAACAGGAAGGACCCATCCCCAAACTGTTTGTACAAAGTTGGGAGCATGAAATTGTCCAAACTGTTTTGGTATGCTGACACGTTAAAAGTTCCCTTCACTGGAACTAAGGGGCCAAGCCCAACCCCTGAAAGACAACCCCACACCATAATCCCCCCTCCACTAAATGATTTGGACCAGTACAAAAAGCAAGGCCCATAAAAACATGAATGAGCGAGTTTGGGGTGGAGGGACTTGACTGGCCTGCACAGAGTCCTGACCTCAACCGGATAGAACACCTTTGGGAAGAATTAGAGCGGAGAATGCAAGCTAGGCCTTCTTGTCTAACATCAGTGCCTGACCTCACAAATGCACTTCTGGAAGGATGGTCAAACATTCCCATAGACACACTCCTAAACCTTGTGGACACCCTTCCCAGAAGAGTTGAATCTGTTATAGCTGTAAAAGTGAGCTAACTCAATATTAAACCCTACGGATGAAGACTGGGATGCCATTAAAGTTCATTTGTTTGTAAAGGCAGGTGTCCCAATACTTTTGAAAATATAGTGTATCTTAAAATAGAACTATAGGCAACATTTTTTCCTGGTGCCTCCATGGCAGCATACATGTGGTAGTATGCTGCCATGGATAGGCACCAGGAAAGGAAAATTACAGGAAGTATGATACAATTTTCTGTTTTCCTGGTGCCTCCATAGCAGCATACTAACATGTATGCTGCCATGGAGAGGCACCAGGAATGGAAAATTACGGTAAGTATGATGCAATGTTGTTTTTTTTTTTTCATTTTGGATAGAGCAAGGGAGGGGTAGAGTAACTCCTGTGAGTTTTTTTCATCTTCTCTATCCTAAAACAAGTGAGAGAAAATCCCTGCAAAATAAGGGAATTCTTTGGGGACCCCAGGTCATCTGAACTAGTGTCTCCATTGGAACATTTCCCCTCTCTCACTTTTCTGGGGACAACTCAGTTTTTTTAGATTTTATTTTACTTTCACTTTCAGTGATGATGGTAACCGCACAATTAGATAATAATTCTTTATTAATAAATGTACTATGATGATATCAACTTATGTTGAATTTTTATGATTGTATTTTTACATTATAAATGCTTTATTATATTATCTAATTATACTCTCTTATTATCACTACCATGAACCGCCACTAGGGGTCTGTGACACTCAGGTTCCTTTCATGCGATATACTTATTATTATACACACCTACAGGCCTCAATTAAAGTCCCAATCCTATCCCCCCCCCCTTTTGGTTTTTATACGCACAATTAGAGAGGTTGAATCTTCGTAATGAGGGCGCAGACATCAATAAAAACTGACAGGTGTTCTAATCGATCTCCACTCTATCCAATACAAAAAAAAAAGTTTTGCCTTTAGTTATACTTTTAACTGTTTCAATTTTGACAGTTTCATAATTTTCTTTCTTGCTCGTTCTTTTCCTACACGTTTTAACCTTTACACCTGACAGTTTTGTTAATAATCTGTGTAACTCCCTTTTAAGACACACACATTAAAACAATGCATAGGTGTGAATCTGGCTTTGGTAGTGTTTCACTGCCGTTCTTATTCTCCCCTAATAAGTTATGCATTAAAGTAACCTTGTGCTTTGTCTACTGGAAGCAAATAACACACAGGCTGTACAACAGCCAGCACAAAGTGTCTGCTTTTAGGTTTACCGTGTCCTTTTAGCTCACCAAGATGCTGTTGAAGCCCCTTGAAAATGTTTATGCAATTATGTAAGACTTTTTGGTCTTTTATGTTTGTAGGGGATAGGAACTTTTACAACGAGAGAGTGTGCGAAATCTGGTGCAGCTGTGGATGGTAGCCAGTCCGCTTTATTTTAAGTTTTACAAATACAGAAATAAGGGCAAGGAAACATACCAATATCCATAAGCGGGTGTGACATACAATCTTAATGCCCATAGGTCACATTATGCCTCAAGGCCATTTCCAGAAAGCGCATATTCAAGCTACAGTCACAAAAAAAACAAAAATTACGCAGCAGATTAATCCAACTGGAAATACAATAAAAGGAAGGGAGGGGGGGAAACAACAATATACCAGTAGATATAATCAGCGAAAACCTAGGCCTGCTGGTTCCCGTAGATGCTTATAGTATAAATAAGCAGCCTGGAGGAGATTTAGAGAGCCAATCCCCTTTTAACTTCAGCTTGTTCAATTAAGCTTTGACAAAAAAAAAAAAAAACATGGAAGCTTATTGGTTTCTATGCAGAGGTGCGCCAGATTTTGCACTCCAGTTTTAGTAAATCAACACCAGAATCTTATACTATGACATTTAATAAGTATCAGTACCCTCACCAATTTGTTGGCTCTGCTGAGTAAAAAATAAAATAACTGTATCAAAGTGTATGAAGCAAGCTAGTAATGCACTGTATTCAAAATATCTAAAAAAAAATGAGGTAATATGTCATTCACAGGTACTTATTGCAAATAATGGCATTGCAGCAGTCAAGTGCATGCGCTCTATTAGGAGATGGTCATATGAAATGTTTCGAAATGAGCGAGCAATACGGTTTGTGGTTATGGTTACCCCAGAAGACCTCAAAGCGAATGCAGGTGTGTAACGGAGCCTGAAAATACTATAGCAAAGTGTTGATGTGTTGAATGTAAAGTTAGACCCCTTTCACACTGAGGCGTTTTTGTGGCGTTTTAGCGCTAAAAATAGCGCTCATAAAACGCTCATAAAATGCTCCCCATGCATCTCAATGGACCCTTTAACACTGAGGCGTTGCGCTGGCGGGGCGTTGAGAAAAGTCCTGCAAGCAGCATCTTTGGAGCAGCTTTGGGGTTTTGAAAAAAGCGCTGTAAAAACGCCTGAATAGCGCCTATAATCCGCCCTGAGCTGTAGAAAAGTCACATGATCTCACAAAAAGGTAAACATGCAAGCAGAAAAGAGAGCATCTACATGTAGGGAGGTGGGGTTGTTCTTTGATGCCCATGTTTCAATAAAGCTTGAAAAACGCAGTTAAAACGCCCGCGGCGGTGCAGTAATTTTACCGCTATGTAAAAACGATCTAAAAGCGCTAAGGTGTTTTAGGGCATTTTTGAAGCGCCTCATTGTGAAAGGGCTCTTAAGGAAGAACTGAACAAATCAACAACTATGAAATAAATGATAAATAAATATTATGTATTTAATTTTGTCTGTTTGTCTACCCTCTGTGGTCTTACTATAAGTTAAGGGGGAAAGCTGCACCAGATCTTGAAGTACATTTAAAAGTACCTGTTCTTTATATTTAGAGTACATCAAAATGGCTGATCACTATGTGCCAGTGCCAGGAGGACCAAATAATAATAACTATGCCAATGTGGAGCTGATTGTTGACATTGCCAAAAGAATTCCGGTTCAGGTAAAGTCTGCTGTGCATTTATGTAATACTTACCCCTACTCTACTACTACTAAATGTACCGTAATGACAAGGGGTACTGGGGTGTGCTGGAAGGTCTATTGATGCTGGCTGCTGGGGGATCTATTGTTGCTGGAGGGGATGTTTTTGCATGATGTTCTTTTGTTGCTGGGGAGGTCTGTTGTTGCTGTTTGCTGGGGGGTGGGGGATGCTTTATGTGCTGGGGGGGGTCAATTGTTGCTGGAAGGGATCTGCTGCTGAGGGAGGGGTCTATTGATGCTTGCCGCTGGGAGATCTGTTGCTGCTCAAGGTCTATTGTTGCTGGGGTGGTATTTTTTTGGGGGTCCAGTGTTGCGGAGGGAAGTCTATTGCTGCTGGGTAGGGTCTATTGCTGCTGGCTGAAGGGGATCTATTTTTTCATTAACAAATTCCATATAAATTACTTAGCACCACAAAATTATACTTGGCTCTGTATTCTCTAAAAGGGGCGGTACTGAGAGGTGGGATCAAGAAATGGTGCTCAGAGATGAGTAGGGGGCGGGACAATAATTGACTCAGAAAGGGGGCGTTCCTGCACCTATTCCCTGGGGGGGGGGGGGAGCCCTGCCCCTATTTATGTCTCATTGATGTTTTATTACACTAGAGATTTCTTATTGGGTTGCTTGTATAAATCATTGTTTTTATGTGATGAATAAAAAGAGTTGCTAGTGATAGGTGCATTTTGTATTTAGGCAGCTCTTTTTTCCGGTGTACAATTGCAGATCATTACAACAGCATGATAGATGTTTTCAGTATTTGCTCTAATCAGTGTTTTTCTATACTATAGGCTGTGTGGGCTGGATGGGGCCATGCCTCAGAAAATCCAAAACTTCCAGAACTGCTGCAGAAACAGAACATTGCATTCATGGGTAATGCTACCTAAAATAGTACCATAAGGGAGAACAATAGGACCAACTTCACAATGGGTTCATAAAACTTTGAATAAAGACACAACATAATCTGGCCATACATAGCTTGAATTTCCTCCAGTTCCTGCTGCATTGGCTCACATTCAAGCTGTGGGTGGCCCTGTCGGCACCACCTGGCTCTACAAAAGTTGAATGAAAAATCAAAAGGATCCAGGTGGAAAATTTTTGTCTGAACAGTAACTGCATCTAATCTGATAGAGTCACTGTTTGGGTATTAAATTACTAGCAGAAGCTGCGTCTGCTAGAATGCAATGACCAAAAGTGCAAATTCTTCATCCACCTTGTTTAGCATGGATAGAGAAATCCAGACATTTATGTTTCATTTAACCTCTTCAGCTCTGGAAGGTTTACCCCACCCCCCATGACCAGACCATTTTTTTTTTTTGCGTTATGCCACTGCGTTACTTTATAATTGATGTCCTTTTTTTCCCATAAATATCACTTAATTTAGGCCAATATGTATTCTGCTACATATTTTTGGTAAAAAAAAAATCCCAATGAGCGTGTATTGATTGGTTTGCGCAAAAGTTATATGGTCTAAGGGATATATTTATGGATTTTTTTAGTTTTTTTACTAGTAATGGCAGCATTCAGCGATTTTTAGCGGGATTGTGACAGACAAATCTGACACTGAGTGACACTTTTTGGAGACAAGTGACACCAATACAGTGATCAGTGCTAAAAAAAAAATGCACTGTTACTGTACTAATGACACTGGCAGGAAAGGGGTATCTATCAGGGCCGATCAAAGGGTTAAATGTGTTCCCTGGGAGTGCTTGCTAACTGGGGGTGGGATGGTTTGACTGGGGGAAGACAGAGATCCGTGTTCCTGCTTAGCAGAAACACAAGATCTCCATCTTCCCTTCTGACAGAACCACGATCAGCTTTGTTTACATGGGCAGACCGGCGTTCTGTCTGCCTTGGGAACAATCGGCGGGTCCCAGGCGGACATCGGCTCAGTCCCGGCGGACCCGCTGATTGGCTCCCACTGTGTCCAATCACACTGGGAGCGGGTCGCTGGCTGGGTGCATGCATGCCCCCTCCCCAAAGAAAAAAATCACGTACAGGTACATTATTTCGCGCTGAAGGGCCACCTTGCCGCAGTAATATATATATATATATATATATGTGTATATGTGTGTGTGTATGTATATATATATATATATATATATATATATATATATATATATATATATATATACATGGGGTGGTCCAGAAGTGCTTAAACAAGCACGTTTCTAGTAGAATTGTTTAATGTTTAAATGTTTAAAACTGAACTCAAGGCATGTATAAAAGACACAAATTAATGCAGCTCTGTAATCATTAAAGCAAACCTTTCTTCCCCTGCACAAAAATCTTAGGTGCACACAGCTTTGGGGTGGAGGAGATGGGTTGCGAAAACCTAATCTGAATCCACCCTCAAATAATTTAGCTACTGGGATAAGAGCACTGAATTTGTGTGCTGACAAAAAGCATGCTGATGGGGGGAGCAGGCAGAAGGACATAGAAGTGAGCTCATCGCTGTGCTGCTTCTCCTTTCACTGTTTTGTAAAAGGCTGGGGCGGGCCAACAGACTAAGGACATCCTAAAAAAAAATTCTAGTTTTGTTACTTTATCATCTTAATGTGTTATACAACTTTATCTTTTTTTTTGGTGGAGTAAAAGAACTCCAATCTAATCTTCCTTCATTTGCAGCTTGGATCGCTGGAAATTGGTTTTCTAAATAAGACTACTAGAATATTTTTCTGTGTGCACTTTGATTTAAAGTAGAACTGCAAACTTATTTAAATTGGCTAGGAAGATAAGGATTAGAATCTTTATCAGATTGTTTTGCTGTCTCTTGGGCCTGGAAGTAAAGTGAAAGCTCCTCAATAGTGACACCGATGGAAATAAAAACCTGACAGAGGTTCTAACCCTTGCCCATTCTATAAAAAGAAAAAACTTTTAAAACTATTTCTTATTAATAGTCATGTTTGTGTGTAGGACCTCCAAGTCAAGCAATGTGGGCACTGGGAGACAAAGTGGCTTCAACAATAGTTGCTCAAACTGTAGGAATCCCAACCTTGTCGTGGAGTGGAGACGGTATGGCTTTTGTTGTTTTCTGGCACTGCCAAGATTATTTGTATCATCGGTTTATGTAACAATCGCAATTTGTTCAAGCAGTTATCCTGCAGTTCTCCTCTTAAGATTTTCTGACCAACATTTTTTGTGCTATAGGTCTAGTTCTAGAATATAACGCAGAGGACAAACAGCAGCAAAGTATTATCTGTGTTCCCCCTGACGTGTATGATCGCGGCTGTGTGAAAGACGTGGATGAAGGTTTAGAGGTAAAGATTCAAAGATCTGAAAGATTTGTTCACACGGGCTGAAGCTTGGATGAGAGCAGTGTGTATAACAACAGTTTATGACAAGCTTTGTTGAAGCACCATTCAGCTTCAGTTTGGGGATGTTAAACACATATCTTAATTGAAGTGCTCACTGTCACTGGGCCGGCACCAGCATAAGGCAGCTTAGACAGCTGCCTCAGGGCGCTTGGCTGGGAGGGGGGGCGGCAAAATGCAAATCTCAGCCACTTGCTTTGGCTTACGTCCCACCCTTTAGCAGTCAAACTAAAACTTCCACGCTGCACCTGGTAGGAGTGACCCTGCCCCCTCCTGTCTCGCTACTACCCTCCTGTGATGCTGCCCTTCTCCTGTCCTGCTGCCCCCTTCGTGTGACACTCAATGTGATGCATGGTTAGGGTGTGCCCCCCCAAGTCTTTGTATTTCTGTTATATGGGTCCTGACCAGACCCCTTGGGATGGAGCCACCCTATTATCCCCCACTAGTACTTCTAATCAGTGTCTTGAGTTATAGGAGGGGTCCTATTAGTTCTCCCATAAAGAGGAGTGTATTTCTCCCATTGTTGAGAAGTGGGATCTTTCATTCTATGAATAGTGTAGGACCCACTGAAAATGGGGTACTTTGACGCAGTAGTGAGCCTAAGCACTGTATGGCCATATGGTACGACCAAATCCCCACGTGCTTATTATGTTCAGGTGCTTTAAATAGCCTTGTAGTATGAAAAATGACATTTTTGTATGTGTGCGCTGTAATCTTTTGTTCTGTTTGTATGGTCTTGTAGCAGCACCATCTTTAATGTGATACATAGTTAGGGTGTGCCCTCCAAGCCTTTGTTTTTCTTCCTGTGACACTGCCCCCCCTCCTGTCACACTGGCAGGTGTGGCGGGAGGATGGTGGTGGTGTTGGAGGGAGGTAACGGGAGGATGGGGCAACAAAATGCCTCTTTGCCTGTGTAGACAAAAATCCTTGCACCGGCCCTGGGTGTCAAAAAGCTTCAGAACTACTTGAAACCTGTTGAAAGCCCACTAGCAGAAAGTGACAGGCAACACGCTCATTAAGATCTATGTTTATATTCCCAAGCTGGAACTGACAAGTTCTTGAAAAGCTTTAACAAAGCTGCACAAATCTTGCCATAAGCATTGCAATTTCCTACCAAAAGCTCTGGAAATGCTTGTTGTACACACTGCTCGCATACAAACTGAAGCCTGTGTGAACATTTGTGGGCCTAATTGTGTGTGGCCATACATGTTTAACAATCTTGTCGTGTAACTTTATAAAGCATTTTTATGTTCAGTCACAACAAAATGCTTTGTAATTCTATAGTATAATGTCTTGTAATATTTGTCAGAAATCCTTGGTAATAAAGACAGGGATTGGTACCTCCGCCTCCACCTCTGTTTTGACAGAACAATAATGGTGTGTGACACTGTGCTCAATGCAGAGGCACTTTATTGGCCACTATTTGGCTAGAGATTTACAGATATTAAGGACAAATATCAACACAGTGGGGGTTACTTACTAGACCTGGAGAGTGTAAAATCTGGTGTAGCTCTGCATAGAAACCAATCGGCTTCCAAGTTTTATTGGCAAAGCTTAACCACTTGCCGACCAGCCACCGTCATTATACTGTGGCAGGTCGGCACGATCCCATAACCCGTCGTAGCTGTATGTTGGTGCCTTTAAGCGTGATAGCAGGCGTGCCCGCTGCACTGCTGGGGTGCCGATGCGTGTGGCTGACGGTCGCAATTGCGGGCACAAGAGGCAGAACAGGGACGTGTGTGTGTGTAAACACACAAATCCCTGTTCTGTGAGGAGAGGAAAGGCAGATTGTGAGTTCCTACTAGCTAGGAACCACGATCTGTCATTTCCTCCTGTCACTCCCATCCCCCTACAGTTAGAACACACATGAGGGAACACGGTTAACCCCTTGATCGCCCCCTAGTGTTAACCCCTTCCCTGCCACTGACATTTACACAGTAATCGGTGCATTTTTATAGCACTGATCGCTATATAATTGTCAATGGTCCCAAAAATGTGTCAAAAGTGTCCGATCTGTCCGCCATAATGTCGCAGTCCCAATAAAAATCGCTGATCACCGCCATTACTAGGAAAAAAACATTAAAATAAATAAAAGTGCCATAAATCTTTCCCCTATTTTGTAGATGCTATAACTTTTGTGCAAACCAATATGCGTTTATTGCTATTTTTATTACCAAAAATATGTAGAAGAATACGAATCAGACAAAACTGAGGAAAAAATTTACTTTTTTAAAAAAAAATTGGGGATTTTTATTATAGCAAAAAGTACAAAATATTGAGTTTTTTTTCAAAATTGTCGCTCTTTTTTTTTTTGTTTATAGCGCACAAAATAAAAACCACCGAGATGATCAAATACCACCAAAAGAAAACTCTATTTGTGGGAAAAAAAGGATGTCGATTTTTGTTTGAGTACAGCGTCCCACGACCGCAAAATTTTCAATTAAAGCATTGCAGTGCCATATCGCAAAAATTGGCCTGATCGTTGAGCAGCCAAATCTTCCGGGGCTGAAGTGGTTAATTGAACAAACTGAAGTTAGAAGCTGATTGGCTGCCATGCACAGCTGTACCAGATTCTGAGTGTTCCAGTTTTAGTAAATCTTCCCCCAGTGTGTGCCTCCTTGAAGCTCTAGCCTTATTGGCCTGGCCACAGAGCTGTTTCTCATAAACTAAAGCTATACAATTTACTGTAGATTTTTTTTTCCTTCAGGTTTCCCAAAACCATATAATATAATATGAGGTCAAACCTTAAGAGTTTCAACAGAGTATGCAATCGGGCAGGCCCTTGCACTACATGGTTTTGGTAAATCCAAAGGAATTTGGAGAACAAAAGTTGTGTAGTGTGTATGGGGTCTAAGAGCAGTCTATATCGGGGTTCCTGCAGGGGTAAAGCTACATGTTTTTGCCTTACAGGTTCACCTCCAGTAAATAGCTTTATAATATAAAAAGTTTTGCTAACTAGATATGGAAATCTTTTTTGTGTTTAGTCCCATTTCTATTTGGCAGCACATGTTACATAAGATATGTAGTACTTTACAAGAGACCTGGCATTGTTCACTGATATAGTCTCTGCCAATAACTTTGCATAGTTTCCACTACAAAGTGCTGCTAAATGACATCTGTAGTGCTATAGTTATATGGAAGGAGTGCTAACTAGTTCTAGAACTCTAACCTAATACTATGCTTTTATTTTTGGGTCCATGCTATTTGAAACAACCTACTGGCTTCTTGTATGTCTCTCGTGGACGCGGGAGAGAGAATTAAGCATCTTTAGTAGAACCCTCCTATCACAATCATTACCAGCCTATAGGGGCTATTAAAGTGGAACACTGGACAAAAGCTATAGGTTATCTTTAGACCTAAGCTGCACACCCATCAATGTCCTCCTCTCTTGTAAAGTCACATTTGATGAATGATTATAGGGAAAAATGGCTGCTAAAGCTCCTTCTTATAACTTGTTGAGCTCATCCTGGTGTTCACTTTGCAAAGCAGTAGAGCTCTGGTTGCCTGCTGCTGTTCATGTGCTGAGGATTACAGGAGACAATCAAATATCTATTTCTTATTCTGGTTGTGTGTTTGGTTGTGTGCAAAAACACCTTAATATGAACACATAGCTGGACAGAAATTCATTTCACCATTTCCACTGCTGTTTTTTTAATTTTTATAAATGTGTCATATGGTAAGCAGGAAAAATTAAATGGAGAATTTGTAAAAAAAATAAATAAAAAAAAGTGTGTGTGTATATGTATATGTATTTAATAAACCTGGTCTGGTGAAAAGGGCATCATTCCAAGATTGAGAAACCGATGGAAAATCAGTTTTGACCATTTGTAATGTGCATACAAAAAGAAATACCACACAAGGCTTTTTATAAGTAAGCAAACGAATGCAGGATTTTTTTTTATTTTACTCCTTAATAAATAAATAAATAGAGCTTATTTATCTTGAAATAGGAAGAAGTGCGAGCCTTACCAAAAACCTTTCTTTCCATATATTGTGTACAATAAAAAAAAACAAAAAAAAAAAACAGTGTTTTATACTGCTTATTAGAATTGGCCATCTTGCTATTTTTTGCAAGTAAAAGAATAATAATCATTTATTACATTTACTTCTTTCCAGTCAGCAGAGAGAATTGGGTACCCAGTAATGATAAAGGCATCTGAAGGTGGAGGTGGCAAAGGCATTCGCATGGCAGAGCGGGCAGAGGATTTCCCAAACCTTTTTAGACAGGTGAGAATTTTGAAATAAAGGCTTTTCTATATGGATATAATGCTGCTCTGTGAACACCATAAATTATGTATGGGGTGTCCTCTTAAAGTTGCTGATCAAGATATGCACCCCTCTGTATTACCATGTACTGTAGCAGTCAGAATGACGTGGGATATCCATTTTGTATGGAAACCCTACTTTGTAGGCTTTTAGCAGATATCTTTAATATGAATCAATTTATCTTTATCTTCTTAATTCAGGTACAGACAGAGGTGCCTGGATCCCCTATTTTTGTGATGAAGCTAGCTCAACATGCAAGGCACTTGGAGGTCCAAATCCTGGCAGATCAGTATGGAAATGCTGTGTCTCTCTTTGGACGTGATTGTTCTATACAGAGACGTCATCAAAAGATCATTGAGGAAGCACCAGCCACTGTTGCTGCTCCATCTGTGATTGAATACATGGAAAAGGTTGGTAAGGTCACTACATGCTTGCAGCCAAAATCATTTAAGTTGACCATACATTTTTTTGTCCCTTGTGAAGAATCTTAGAAACCTTGATTATTGTGTAGTGTATGTGACAGAATCTTTTGCAGAAGTTGGATATTATGCAAAAAATGAATGAAAAAATTATGTTATCTGTGCTAGACATGTTACTCTGATAACTTGCATTGCCATATTAGATGGTAAATCCAGGATTCCATTTACAGCTTTTGGCATATTTGTGCATAATATTTAAAGTGCAACTGTGCCAAAGCTATACACAATCAAATATTTACTAAATGAGCAATGAGTGAGCCTTAAAACAAGCCATCACTGGCATCTCACACTGTGGAGTTCTTCACCTTTAAAATTCACAGCAGAAACACTATATAATTTTATAAGTCAGCTCAACCCAGGATGTTCCCCCTCCCAGCAGTGCCTGTCGGCCTTCTTATCTATTTTTTTTTAATAAAAAAAT
This sequence comes from Aquarana catesbeiana, assembly GCF_042186555.1. NCBI lineage: Eukaryota > Metazoa > Chordata > Amphibia > Anura > Ranidae > Aquarana > Aquarana catesbeiana. The sequence continues at coordinate 317,982,522 of NC_133324.1, read as the reverse complement.
AAGTTTATTGAGCATAAAAGTCAATACAGGTTATTGCATTTAGAATACAAGGTGCAAAATGCACCGAACATATATAAAATAACTTTTGTACAGAGTTTTCTGACATATCGTTGTAACTGCAAGGTTATTGATGAAGATTTTCGTTTATACTAGGAGCATATATTTACAAAGCCATGTCAAAATTGAATAACAATGATTTCCGCTAGGCAGATATGATGGCGGGTTCAGAGGAGCATTCGGCATTAGTCAGTACAAGTGGAGGAGTCATCTACCCATCTGTCCTATATTTTATGAAACTTGTCTGGGCAACCACGATGGGAGTACAGAACTTTTTTGTAGGGGAGGGTAAGATTCACAGCCCTCTTCCATTGCTGAATGGTGGGGGGAGGGTGGGTGCCTGAGCCATAAGGCCTTCTTATCTATTATGTAATCACATTCCCAGTGATCTGAGACAGGGTGTGTGTGTGTGTGTGTGTGTGGTTATGGATAGACTGAGCTGAGTTGCAGAGAAAGCTAACTTGAATGACTTTGGTTTATTTGCTTTGAAGTTTGAGGATAAATTGCTCCACAGAGCTAACTTGTTAAGAATATGCATATGTTTGAATGTCCATAGCCTGACAACAGGTTGACTCCCCCTTCAAATCAAATCCTCATAAAAAACCCCCACCTTGCTACCCAGCAAAATTTTTTCTCCCCAAGGCCCCCCCCCCCCCCCCCCGGCATAAATCCTTTCCTTAAAACCCCCAGCACTGGTCCTCTCCTTCCCCAAGCCCCTCCAACACAAATCCTCTCCCTCCAACCTCCCCTCCCAAATCCCACCTTCCAACACAAGTCCTATTCCCACCCAAATTCCCCATCCTGGCACAAATCCTCTTCTACCACCCAAAATTCCATCCCCCCGAAAATCCTGGCAACCTCCTCGTAGTCTAAAATTTTATTTTTTACAAATCCAAGATGTGTACATTCCTTTTGGTAGTGATTGTTCTTCATTTTGGGTGTATGCATTGTTTATATCTAAGCATGCAGTACTGTATTTTAAATGTCATGCTTCCATGTTACTGTACTCATATTTGAGCATGTTATATATATTTCAGCATACAATACTTTATATTTAATATGTCATTCTTCCCTGTTGACAGTGTGCTGTCCGTCTGGCTAAGATGGTAGGCTATGTTAGTGCTGGGACAGTGGAGTACCTTTACAGTGAGGATGGCAGCTTTAACTTTTTAGAACTGAACCCAAGGCTTCAGGTGGAACATCCGTGCACTGAAATGATTTGCGACGTTAACCTTCCTGCTGCTCAGTTACAGGTATGACAAGACGAAGGGCAGACACTCGCCATTTCCTACATCAACATATATAGTAAGGTGGCATGACAGTTTTGTGGCCACCTGAACTTTTTCTTTTTAGGTCTTTTTCCTGCTGTATTATCATTGATTATAATGTTACTTTTATTATGCAACAATATGAAAGCAAGTAACCCATTTTTTAACATAGAATGCTGCATTCTGGTGCTGCAGCGCTTCAGTATTGTAGGCAATTTTTTGAGGGAATGAAGTGTAATGGTGGTAATTGTAAGTAGTATCCCAGAATAGTTTGGAACTTACCACTGGGTAAAAACAGATTTTTGTATGTTATTTAACCCCAATTAAACTTTAATTTTAAGTGAGCGAAGTACATCCCAAAAATGTTTTTGATGTGTTAGGGCTCACACCATTTGCGATGAGCTGCATTAATCTGCACCAATAAATGCTAGGGCACATATAAATACATTATTCAGGTAATTATTTAGTTAGATGCATGTTTGTCTTCTATCCATATCATATTCTGGATTATTAATGTTGGCTTTGCTTATGTTGCTGTTTGAAAATGTTTTTTGCCAATCCTATACTTTTTTCTAGTTTTATAAATCATAGCATTATTGTAGTGCATACGTTTGTTTTGTTTCCCTAATTACTGTAGATATCCATGGGAATTTCACTGTACAGAATAAAAGACATTAGAGTGCTGTATGGGGAGTCACCGTGGGGAGATTTACCAATATGCTTTGAGAATCCCACAAACGCCCCGAACCCAAGAGGTCATGTCATTGCTGCAAGAATAACAAGTGAGAACCCTGATGAGGTAAGAGTGTTTTTATGAACTTAGGGTGGCTTCACACTGCCCCACTGCGCTTTTGCCAAAGCGTAACTTGCAGTTTTCGTGTGGGTTAGCTGCACTCTCCCATAGACTTCTATAGATTCTGCGGTTTTCGTGCAGTTACAAGACACGCACCAAGACTTCTGCATGCTGCATCTTTGGAGCGTTTTCAGAAATCGCAACAAAACCATGAGACATCAAAACCCACTGGTTAGCTGCGCTTTGCCCAAAGCCAACTGGACCGCACCAGGGCAGTGTAAAGCTGCTACACGGCAAATGTTGTTAATCATTGCAAATGGTACTGCTCACAGTTGTTGTTTTACTTTTCTATTCTTTCTCCACCAGGGGTTTAAACCCAGCTCAGGGACTGTCCAGGAGCTCAATTTCCGAAGTAGTAAGAATGTTTGGGGATACTTCAGCGTGGCGGCCGCTGGCGGTTTGCACGAATTTGCTGATTCCCAGTTTGGACATTGTTTCTCCTGGGGAGAAAACCGTGAAGAGGCTATCTCGTTAGTAGTGACAACTGTCTTCTTTACCTAGTTAATCCATTAATGTTCCTAAGCTTAATGTTTTATGGCCGCTTTTTTACTTTGTCATTTTTATAATTCTGGTTAAATTTGTTATAAAACCATAATTCCTTATTTTTTTTCTGTAAGTGTTGAGGTCCCTGTGAGTTTTTTTGTTGCTATCAGTGCCCCAGCTGGGGAGATTTACTCTCTCTGTTCAGCCTGGTGACCATTGTCATCAGGACAGGAAGTAATGGGAAGTTCAAAATTTTAGAGATGTCACACTGTAACAGAAATACATTGAAACTCTTCCAATGGGGACAACTGTCTGAGAGAGAGATTTCTTAGACAGGAAATAAAATTAAATCTTCCCTTTTGGGACATGACAAAAAAAGACAAATTCTGTACCTGCTCTCTTAAATGTTTTTAAAACGTGTTGACTTTAGTAATACCAAACAGAATTAATGATCATTAAATGAAGGTGTTCACTAACATGTTTGGCTTGTTAAGGTAGAACAACTTGGACATGTGTGGCTAATGGAAAGCCTACTGATGTGGCCAATGTCTGCAGCCTGGAATCATGCCCTCTGCTCCAAAGTCATCTCTAACTCCATTGGGTGTGGCTGCCTCCTTAGCTCTGTCCAAGGATGCATTTACTACACTTATGCACTTTCATGCTCTTTATCACGTCTTTATCCCAAATCACCAGTGTTTTTGCTGACTGCAGAGGTCTTCTTTATAATGAAGGTGCTCCCCCACTTTCCATCAGTTAGGCTTTGTGGACACTTGGACATCTTGCATCTCAAATGCTTGGTGTGGGAGGTTGTTTCCGAGGGGCCTTGCTCTCAGCCCTTTCCTTGGTTCATCACTTTCAGCTGTCCTTTGTCCTCCACACAAACTAGCAGATGTCCAGGTAGCCCAGCTGATCTTCTGGGTCAGGGAGTCATTGACTCAGTTCCTGTGGCAGAATGGTTTCTGGGGTTTTACTCCAGTCTGTTCAGTTCCCAAACCAAAGGTGGACATCTGCCCCATCTTGGATCTCAAAGCACTGAATGTATTAATTTGAGGCTAAAATTTGGTATGGAATCCACCAGGTCTGTCATACTCTCCCTTCATCAGGATGACTGCCTGTCCCTTGTGGACAATAAGAATGCATTGCTACATGTGTTCATATTTTCAGCACACCAGCATTTCCCTCACTGTCGTGGGTCTACTACATGTTCAGTTAGTTGCCCTACCTTTCAACCTCTCATCTGCTTCTTGGTGTTTACCAGGGTACTAGTCCTGCTGCACTCTCAGGGTATTACCATTTTGTAAGACTTAGATGACCACCAGAAAACCATAAGTACAAGCTTTGGAACATAAAATAGACAGACAGACATTACAGTGGTCATTGTTTGGAGTATCTGGGTCTAGTTCTGGACACAGTTTAGCTCAGAGTTTTACTTCCCAGGGAGAAGCGTGTAAACTCTCCTGCTTGACACTTTGCATATTCATGAGAATCCTATGTCTGATAGTAGTCTCCTTCAGAATCTGATGAAGCTGTGCATGGTAGCCAATCAGCTTCTAACGTTAGCGTGTTCAATTAAGCTTTGGTAATAAAACCTGGAAGCAAATATCGTTAGCATCTTGCAGGACACTGTTGAACAATTTGAACGGACCTGGGAGCCATGGGCCAGATATATGCATATCTCCCTGGTACATTAACTTAGCATAGCTCTCTGGATTCTTGGACTAACATATATTCCCTGACCCTGGCTTGGACTACTGTTATCTGTTCTTTGCTCTTTCTTCCTCCATTCTTTATCTTTTTTCACACTTTTTCTCTAATGTATGTTTGGTTATTCAAGTGTTTTGTATTGGCACCCGACATCTTTAGCACACTGATTTTGGTGCAGTCTCCATTGGATGTGTCACCCTCAGCTAGTTGTATGGGGTGATGAGGTTCTGGGCTTTGTTTAGCGGGTTGATACCTTTACTGTTTTGGAATTGACATTGTGGGTTTCAATACCTGATGTTTTGTATATGTTTTCGTTATTTGTTCCACTGATGGCGGTTCTTTTGTATTGTCCATTTGAAAAATTGTCAATAAATAATATTATTAAAGTAAAACCTTGAAGCAGAGGAATTTAGCCTAACGATAAGCATTTCGGGGCTTTGGGTGTTTGCCTGTTCCGTCAGGGTCATCCAACCTGGATCCAGTCTTACAATGCCATGGTTGGGGCATACAGTACATCAATCACCAGGGAGGAAATAAAAGTTTTATCATGTTGAGAGGTAGAGTGGATCCTGTCCTGAGCAGAACTTCACGTTCAGCCTTTTCCACCATTTACATATCAGGCATAGACAATTGTCAGGCATACTTCCTCAGCTGTCAACACCTGGACCCAGGGGAGTAGTCCCTACACACAGAGGTAATCCAGAACCTGTGTCAAAAGTGGGGGTTGGTAGGTGTGGACTTCTTGGCCTCCAGATTCAACAACAAGCTTAAAATATTTGTTTCCAGATACAGGGATGCCCTAGTGGAAACAGTGGATACTTTAATGTCTCTGTGGGATCAGTACACCCTGATCTATGCCTTTTTTGCCCTTTAAACTTCTTCCTTATCTTCACAAGATCAAGATAAGATTACTTCAGTGATCCTCATTGCTCTAGAATGGCACAGGTGAATGCGTAATCCAACCTGATAAGACTGCTGGAAGATGCTTTGTGGGCTCTTTCAGGTCATGTGGATCTTCTTTCTCAAGGTCTGATTAGCCATCCTGTTTCATGGTAGGTGTTTTTAACAGCATGGCTGTTAGACACGTCATCTTTGATTTGATTGTTCCCATGATGCTTAAAGCTAGGAAGATGTCTTCTGTAAGGTCTACCATTGTATGTGGAAGATGAGTCTAGGGGCATGCATCCTAGGAGAGTCTCTGTGGGATTAATCCTCTTTCCCACAGCCGGACCCATTAACTTCTCATTCCTTGTTCAAGATGGTTGTCAATGATGTTTACCAATTTGCTCCCCCTGTTTGTATTTCTGTGACTTTGTGGGATCTGTATTTAGTTCTCTCAGTACTTCAAAAACCGTCTTTGAACCCATTAGAGACATTCCCTTTTCTATTCTCAACCACACTAGTGATGTTTTTTGGTAGCCTACACCTCTGCTAGGTGAGTGTCTGAGATATACTATAAAGATCTTTTTCTGGTCTTTGCAAGGACAAGGTGGTTTCAAGACCCAGAACTTTCTTCCTAGCTAAAGTATTTTCGTTTTTTCACCTCAATCAGGATATCATTCTTCTGTCCCTCTTTTCAGCTTCAGCTTCAGCTTCAGTCCACCAGAGGATGATTTCACTCTATTGTTTGGACTGGGAAAGTCTGTTGGCTACTGCTTCCTTTACAAAGGCTTGTTCTCTATTTGTCTTCCCGGATGGTCCCTGTAAGGATACATCGTCTTTTCACTCCTCCATCTCTAGGTGGCTCGGAGAGACCATTTTTTAAGCCCATGGTCTCAAGGAGCATGTTCCACCCTTTCCCATCAAGGCACGCTTTACTAGATCTGTAAGTTCCTCTTTGGCTCTCTGGCACTAGGATTCTGTGTCTCATATTTGCAAGGCTGCCATCTGGTCTATTATCTGTATGTTCATGCATTTTCTCACTGCCAGGTAGGTGTTCAGGTCTTTTCTAATGCCAGCTTGTGTGGCACTCGCAGTTTGTTAAAGGAGTAGGGTTCTTCAGGTTGCTCTTTGAGCAGCAGGCAGTCCCCAGACTCCATTGCGGGACCAGGTCCAACCCCTCTATGTTTATTACCCTGGCCTCAGTACTGCTTTGCTACAAAACTGAATCATGCTGGTAGTAGGAGTGGTTATCCTGTGCTGGCCTTCAATTTTTTTTTAGTTTGTCAGTGTCCAGTCCTCCTGTAGTAGACAGTTTAACACTTCCTGTGTCCCTCAGGGGACCACAAGAAAGAAATTTGATAGTGAATATAGAAATCCTACTTTTACACAAATGCAGTAAAAGTATGCAATTACTGGCTGAAATTAAAGCAGAGCTATACTCACCTTCTCTCCAGCGCTTGCAATGTCTCAGAGCTTCCCGCCAGCCGATGACATCTTCAGCCTGGCGGTGTCTAAGTATCGATCGCAGGCCTTTTCCATTGGCCAGGCTGAGATGACATCACTCCCATGCATGCACAGGAGTTCAGTCATCTTGGCATTGGTGAAATTCTACAGTGAGCTGAGTTGTACAAGTGGACAAGCAGGTAAGTGACTTTAATGCAGAAGAGACATGTATGTTTCTTCTGCATTAAAAATCCCGTCTTTGTATTTTTTTTATGTTCAAGTTCCACTTTAAGCCTCCTGAACCCTAAATAAGCCAATTTATGCCAGAATTCTGAAAAATGTGTGCAATAAATCAACAGGCATTTGTTATTTGGAAAACAATCATTATTTCAAACTTGATTGTTTACATTTTTGACAAAGACCCAAAAAGTTTGTGTATGCTCTAGATATCTAGGTATCTAGAGGAAGTTCTGTGGCATACCTCCATGTAGCTGAAATGTTACATATTATCTGTGTGTTCCAGGAACATGGTTGTAGCTCTTAAAGAGCTGTCTATAAGAGGAGATTTCAGGACAACCGTGGAATACCTCATCAAGTTGTTGGAGACTGAGAGCTTTCAAAATAATGAAATTGATACCGGGTGGCTGGATCATCTGATTGCTGAAAAAGTTCGGGTAAAGTCCAAACATCCCTGTTATTGATATGAGCAAAATTATTAGCAAATATGTCTTCTGTAATGGCTGTGGTGATTTGGGGTTTCTGTGGGGCTGGCTAACTATCCATGGATCTTTTGGACTACCAGGTTGGTCTGACTTTTTCATTTATTTATTTATAAATCAGGTCAACAGTGAAAACAAACAAAAAAACAACCATCACTACATACAAGTTTGTCATTTAGAATAAGTAGTGCCTATATCACATCATTTGAATTTAAATTAAACCGTAAAAGAAAAATTAACCCATTATTGGAAAATATAAAGCTCTCCGATCGCGCAGCCACAGACATAAATCATCAGATTCCAGAAATGTCCCTCTCACAATGTACATCACCATGCAGACTGAGGGAAAAGTTCCACATAGATTATTATTACATATCATTTGTTACTACAACACTGTTTTGTGGCATCACCCTTAGCAAGAAGGCAAGTAAGCTTCTATCTCATGGCATCCAGTCCCTGAGGTATAGAGGAGTGTGTTGATTCACTAGTCCAGCCACAGCGACCAAATTTTTGTAAATTTCTCAGAGCCCTTTCACACTCACAGCGCAGCCACGCTAGCGGTCAAGCGCCGCTAGTTTTAGCGGCGCTTTTCAGCCTATAGCGCAGAGCTTTTAATCCCCGCTAGCGGCTGAACAAAGGGTTAAATGTGCCTAAAAATTGCCACTGCGCCTTGCCGGCGCTTCGGCAGCGATGCCCATTCATTTTAATGCTCAGGGCGGTGGAGGATCAGTGTATACACCGCTCCAAAGAAACCACAAAGGGATTATATTTGAACGGATAGGTGGGCGCTTAGCTCTGTAAAGCGTGTTGTCATTGGCATTTAAAAAATAATTTGTTGGGCAGCTAATAACGTTCTGTCAACCTTTTAAAGGGTAATAATATATCATTGTCATATAACTGGTAAAGGACTCAAACTCCAGCCTTTTTCGAAACCCTTTAGTTTACTCAGTTCCGGTAACCCCAGATAATCCCAGATTGGCATATACTGCATATAGCCTTTGTGCACAGTAAGACTTTGCAGTTTCCCATATTTTATGTATTAAGTTGCACATAGGGATAGTACATTTATTGTAAAGGTACAGTGCATTGCAAAAGTATTCACCCCCTTGGCTTTTTACCTATTTTGTTACATTACAGCCTTTAGTCCAATGTTTTTTTTAATCTGAATTATATGTGATGGATCAGAACATAATAGTCTAAGTTGGTTAAGTAAAATTAAAATTAAAACTATTTTCTTTTTTGTACATCACAGGACACAGAGGCACAGTATTTACTGAATAGGTTATATAATCACCTCTAGATGATGGACACTGGCACACCCTAGACAGGAAGCTTAGCTCCCTATATAACCCCTCCTCTTACTGGGAGTACCTCAGTTTTTTCATTAGTGTCTAAGGCAGGGTCCTCAAACTACGGCCCGCCAACGTCTTTTACCCGGCCCTCCCTGCCTTTCGGGCACTGGAGCCCCCACAACAGTCCGCCCGGAGAGATGCTTTCCCTGCGGACCCCGCTTCATAGGGGGAAACGATACTAATTTCGGGCACTGTCCAGAGTGGGGGCGGAGACGGAGCCCGCTCCAGCGCGGGAAAGCTTCACAAGGATTCTCCTCGCGGCTGCCTGTTCATAGCGGTAAGTCCCGCGGTGCTCCTCTCACTAATCCCCGTGCACTGGACAGGCTGGCTGCATTACTGGGCACAGATCACGCTGCATTGCTGGGCACAGATCACGCTGCATTGCTGGGCACAGATCACGCTGCATTGCTGGGCACAGATCACGCTGCATTGCTGGGCACAGATCACTCTGCATTGCTGGGCACAGATCACTCTGCATTGCTGGGCACAGGTCAGGCCGCATTGCTGGGCACAGGTCAGGCCGCATTGCTGGGAACAGGTCAGGCCGCATTGCTGGGCACAGGTCGGGCCGCATTGCTGGGCACAGGTCAGGCCGCATTGCTGGGCACAGGTCAGGCCGCATTACTGGGCACTGGAGAGGCTGGCTGCCTTGCTGGGCACTGGAGAGGCTGGCTGCCTTGCTGGGCACTGGAGAGGCTGGCTGCGCTGCTGGGCACTGGAGAGGCTGGCTGCGCTGCTGGGCACTGGTCAGGCTGGCTGCGCTGCTGGGCACTGGTCAGGCTGGCTGCGCTGTTGGGCACTGGTGAGGCTGCATTGATTCGGCCCCCCAACAATCTGAGGGACAGTGGACTGGCCCCCTATTTAAAAAGTTTGAGGACCCCTGGTCTAAGGTGTTGATCACGTGTAAAGACATGCTGTGCTGAGCTCCACTGGAGAAATCTTTGCCAGGGCAAGCCATGCAACTGGATCCATTCAAAGTGTCTTTTCCAGGCCGAATTGAATGGTACCTGAGCCTCGTGTCCGAAGAAATGAGGGTTTGCCTGTAACGCTTCTCTTTTTAGAGAGCTGGACCCCAGTGTTTGGATTTTTCAGCCATATTTTCCTGGCTGGGTGTTTTACAGGCCCAGGAATGTAGATCCCCAGATAACAAGGGGCCCCGGGTTCCTGAAGGTTTTTTAACGGAGCCCACCAAACAGACCCAAGATTGGGTCTGTTTGGTTTACCAGAGAACCCTGCAGCCGGATAAAGTAAGGGAGATTCCTAAGGAATTTTTCTAATTCTTGTGAGTTTTCTCCTTTAAGTAAATGTTGCTGTGCCTAAAGTTGCCACCGGGGGCTGTCAAGAGCACGTACCTGTTCCATGCTTGTCAGTCTTGCTCTGTGTCCCAAGCTGCACGCTTCCTCCGAGCCCAAGCTCAGGGTATGATGTGGGAAAGGAGGTTTTCTCTTTTCAGGAATGTCCCCCAACAGCTTCCTTCCAGGCTAGAGGCCATGGGTCAGTCGGCGGTATGCCGCACCGCTCCCGCTGCCGCCGCCATTACGACGGCTCTCCATCCACCTGCCCTCCTCTCTCCTCTGCCCCGCCCCCCCCTCCACGTGCGATCTAGTCAGATCAGAGTCCCCGCTCGCACGGGAAAGCGGTCTTTTTTAGAAAAAGATGAAGGGGTGGTCGGAGGAGGGGGGAGGAGCATCAGTGCGGCGTTGGCGTGGTTTAACGCCCACAATGCGGGCCATGCATAGCTATAAAGGTGCACTTTTTGCAGGTACACACAGCAAGGACAAAGGAGGGACACAGAGCAGATGGATGACATGTGAGTGTGGGTGACACAGGCACTCCCAGGCACGTTTACTTAGCATCAGACTGAGCCTTGATAGCAGCGGCAGTTGCTGAACTATTTTGCTCAGCAGTGGGTGCATTTCTGGTAGTACCTCTGCATTTGTGCTTAGCGCTATGGGATGAAGAGGAGGTACAAATACCCCGAAAAATAGGGGCTCAAAGGGATCTCCCTCAGGCTCTGAGGACCCCCCTTGGCAACCCCATCTCCCCCTAAATGACCTAGGGAGGCTGGTCAGAGTGAGCCATTGGGGTTAGGGGCTGCAAATGCTTCTGCATTTCAGCCCCTGTATATACTACTCAGGAGTTTTTTCCTCAGCCATGAGTGGATTGGAGGAAAGATTAGTGGCCTTAATCGCATCTTCACAAAGTGGAAGAAAACGCATTAGGTCCCCTTCTACCACCCAGGACCCTCAAATGGAGGAACTCTGGGAAAGGGGAGACGAATCCCCCTCAGGGGACCGGGAAGAGACTGACTCCTCTTCTGAGGAATCAAGTGGGGAAGGACCCTCTTCAGCTTCACTGGCTGAGAAATTTCTGGTGCATTCTCTTACTGAAATGGTCTGCTCCACATTTAAGTTACCTGTAACTGAGTCAGTTGAAAAGCCCTCTTCTTTGGGTTCACTGAGGCCTCCTCAAGCTGTGCATGCTTTTCCTGTTCATGCATTGCTGGAAAAGCTTATTTATTCTGAGTGGGATCACCCAGATAATCTTTTTTTCCCTCCTAAAAATTTTTCAACACTTTATCCTATGGAGCAAAAATTTACAAAGATGTGGGGTATACCAGCAATTGACACTGCTGTATCCTCTGTAGATAAAAGTTTGACTTTTCCTGTTGACAGCGCTCAAATGCTTAGGGATCCAATCAATAAAAAGTTGGAATTCCTGTTAAACATTTTTTCCTTGGCAGGTTCAGTAGCTCAACCTGCATTGGCAGCAATTGGGGTATGTGCTCAATGTTTTCCCTGAACAACAGGCCTAGGAGTTAGCCGAGCTGCCAGCAGCTTTGTGTTTTGCAGTTGACGCAATCTGAGATTCTATCCTTCAGACCTCTCGCCTTACGCTTGGGTTGGTGCATATGTATAGAATCTTATGGTTGAAAAATTGGTCAGCCGAAGCGCCATTTAAAAAGCTCCTGGCTGGTTTTCCCTTTCGCGGTGTAAGGCTGTTTGGGAATGATTTGGACAATTATATCCAAAAGATTTTAAGTGGGAAAAGAACCCTTTTGCCAGTTAAGAAAAGGAGTAAAGGTCTCTCATTTAAACGGGCTCTTTCTCCAGTGCCAGGGGCATCAGCCTCCAGGCATTCACGACGGCCTCCACCGTCAGGTTCAAGAGGTAAAACTCAGAGTCAACCCCAGGGACAAAAGAAGTCCTGGGGGAGGAAATCTACAGGACAGAATGCTAAAGCCTCTTTATGAAGGGGTGCCCCTGCTTGTTCGAGCGGGGGGAAGGCTGCTACAGTTCTCAAAGGTCTGGCAGGAAGTTTTTCAGGACAGATGGGTGGTCTCCACAATAACTCTAGGTTACAAACTAGAGTTCCGAGAATTCCCATCTCCTCGTTTCCTCAAATCAAATGTTCCCAAAGACCCAGAGAAAAAGAAGTCTCTCTTTCAAGCGTTGTAGCGACTTGTCGCAAAAAGTAATCATGGTGGTTCCCATGGAAGAGCAGGGGTTGGAGTTTTATTCAAACCTTTTCACTGTGCCAAAGCCAAATGGAGATGTCAGACCCATTCTAGATCTCAAAGATCTAAACCAGTTCCTAAAAATTCGATCTTTTCGCATGGAATCAATCCAATCAGTAGTCTCCATCCTACAAGGAGGAGAACTTCTGGCATCAATAGACATCAAGGATGCATACCTGCATGTACCTATTTTCCCCGCTCATCAGAAATATCTGAGTTTCGAAGTGGAAAAACTTCATTTTCAGTTTGTAGCTCTACCTTTCGGTCTAGCTACTGCACCTTAGGTGTTTACAAAGGTCCTGGCCCCTCCTTTGGTCAGATTAAGGGCCCAGGGTGTAACGATTATAGCTTACCTAGACGACCTGCTCTTAATAGACCGGTCGGTAGCCCGCTTAGACCAAAGCTTGGTCACCACAGTGAACTGCCTGGAATACCTAGGTTGGGTCCTCAACCTAGAGAAGTCTTCTTTAAAAACCAGTAAGAAGACTAGCGTACTTGGGTCTGGTTATAGATACAACCCAGAAGATGGTGTTTTTACCCTAGGCAAAAATCAGCACCATAAAGGAGGTAATCAGGGCGAAGAAGGGTCCTTCTAGTCGCCTTTGTATGAGGTTGTTGGGAAAGATGGTGGCTTCATTCGAAGTGGTTCCCTATGCTCAGTTTCATTCAAGACTACTGCAAAACAGTATCCTGTCTGCCTGGAACAATAAAGTCTAGGCGCTAGATTTTCCGATGCGTTTATCGCCAGTAGTGCGTCAGAGCCTCAGTTGGTGGTTGATACCCGAGAATCTGCTGAAAAGGGAAATCCTTCTTACCAGTTACTTGGAAAGTGGTAACAACAGATACCAGCCTTTTGGGTTGGGGAGCAGTTCTGGAAGAGACGACTGTCCAAGGGAAATGGTCCAGAACCAAGAGTACCTTACCCATCAACATTGTAGAGGTTCGGGCAGCGTACCTAGCCCAAAAAGCCTGGAAATTCAGGTTGCAGGGTTGTCCTGGATCCAATCAAACAATGCCACAGCAGTGGCTTATATCAATCACCAAGGGGGAAGCAGATGTCGTGCAGCCCAGGGAGAGGTAAACCAGATCCTAACCTGGGCAGAAAAGCATGTGCCATGCATATCGGCAATATTCATTCCAGGGGTAGAGAACTGGCAGGCGGACTACTTAAGTCGCCAGCAGTTGTTCCCAGGGGAATGGTCTCTTCACCCCAAAATCTTCCTGGCTATATGCCAAAGATGGGGGATCCTGGACGTAGATCTGTTTGCGTCCAGGTTCAACAACAAGATCGACAATTTTGTGTCAAGAACAAGGGATCCACTTGCACAGATGCGTTGATGACCCCGTGGGATCAGTTCTCACTGATTTATGCATTCCCTCCTATTCTGCTGCTACCACGACTTCTTCGCAGGATCAAGCAGGAAAAGAAGTTGGTGGTTCTTGTGGCCCCAGCGTGGCCCAGAAGATCTTGGTATGCAGAAATAGTAAAGATGGCGGTAGGGCCCCCATGGACCCTACCACCACATCCAGACCTGCTAACGCAGGGACCAGTGTTCCATCCTACCTTACAAACACTAAATTTAACGGTTTGGCTATTGAAACCCACATTCTGAAGAATCGGCGGCTTTCAGGCTCAGTGATATCTACCTTTATTAATGCAAGGAAGCCAGCTTCCAGAGTCATTTATTATAGAGTCTGGAAGGCATATGTTTCCTAGTGTGAATACAGGGGTTGGCATCCCAGAAAGTATGTCATAGGTAGAACCTATTTGCTTTTCTGCAAATGGTCCAAGGGCCAGGTCTCGGCTTTATCGGTATTTTTTCAAAGTCCGCTTGCTTCGCATTTTTTGGTCCAAAGCTTTATACAGGGGGTGACGCGGCTTAATCCACCTGTTAGAGCACCCCTGAACCCCTGGGGCTTGAATTTAGTTCCGTCGGCATTACAGAAACAGCCTTTTGAGCCGATACGACATTCCCTTGGTCCTTTTGACAAGGAAGCTAGTTTTTCTGGTAGCCATTTCCTCTGCAAGAAGGATATCAGAATTGGCAGCTCTTTCTTGTAAAGAGCCATATTTAATCATTCACAAGGATAGAGTAGTATTGCGTCCACATCCTAGCTTTCTACCAAAGGTGGTTTCAGGTTTTCATCTAAACCAGGATATTGACCTGCCTTCATTTTTTCTAGAACACTGTTCTACGGAAGAAAAGTCACTACATTCTCTGGATGTAGTGAGAGCGGTCAAAATCTATTTGGAGGCGACTGCTCAGGTTTGGAAAACGGATGTTTTGTTTGTGTTACCTGAAGGTCCTAGAAAAGGACAGGCAGCGTCGAAATCTACTACTGCTAAGTGGATTCGGCAAGTAATTATTCAAGCTTATGGTTTGAAGAGGAAAGTTCCACCTTTTCAAATCAAAGCGCACTCCACCAGGGCTGTTAGTGCTTCATGGGCAGTGCATCACCAGGCCTCCATGGCTCAAATCTGCAAGGACGCAACTTGGTCTTCAGTCCATACATTCACCAGATTCTATCAGGTGGATGAGAGAAGGTATGAGGATATCGCCTTTGGGCGCAGTGTGCTGCAGGCAGCAGTATAAGGTCCTCAGGTCTGATTGCACCCTACTTTTTGTTTGTGTCTCCCTCCCCTCAGATAGCATTGCTCTGGGACATCCCATTCAGTAAATACTGTGGCTCTGTGTCCAGTGATGTACGAAAAAGAAAATAGGATTTTTATACCAGCTTACCTGTAAAATCCTTTTCTTCGAGTACATCATGGGACACAGAGGTCCCTCCCCTCTTCTAATACACGTATATTGCTTTGCTACAAAACTGAGGTGCTCCCAGTAAGGGGAGGGGTTATTTAGGGAGCTAAGCTTCCTGTCTGGGGTGTGCCAGTGTCCATCACCTAGAGGTGCCTATATAACCCATTCGATAAATACTGTGGCTCTGTGTCCCATGATGTACTCAAAGAAAAGGATTTTACAGGTAAGCTGTTATAAAAATCCTATTTTTCAGAAATAAAAAAATGATAATTGGCATGTGCGTATGTATTCACCCACCTTGTTATGAAGCCCATAAAAAGCCCTGGTGCAACCAATTACCTTCAGAAGTCACATAATTAGTGAAATAATGTCCACCTGTGTGCAATCTAAGTGTCACACGATCTGTCATTACATATACACACCTTTTTTGAAAGGCCCCAGAGGCTGCAACACCTAAGCAAGAGGCACCACTAACCAAACACTGCCATGAAGACCAAGGAACTCTCCAGACAAGTAAGGGACAATGTTGTTGAGAAGTACAAGTCAGGGTTAGGTTATAAAAAAATATCCAAATCTTTGATGATCCCTAGGAGCACCATCAAATCTATCATAACCAAATGGAAAGAACATGGCACAACAGCAAACCTGCCTAGAGACAGCCGCACACCGAAAGTCATGGACCGGGCAAGTAGGGCATTAATCAGAGAGGCAGCACAGAAACCTAAGGTAACCCTGGAGGAGCTGCAGCGTTCCACAGCATAGACTGGAGTATCTGTACATAGGACGACAATAAGCCGTACCCTCCATAAAGTTGGGCTTTATGGCAGAGTGACCAGAAGAAAGCCATTACTTTCAGCAAAAAACAGAATGGCACATTTTGAGTTTGCGAAAAGGCATGTGGGAGACTCCCAAAAGTATGGAGGAAGGTGCTCTGGTCTGATGAAACTAAAATTGAACCTCTTGGCCATCAAAGAAAACTATGTCTGGCGCAAACCCAACACGTCACATCACCCAAAAAACACCATCCCCACAGTGAAACATGGTGGTGGCAGGTGTTTTTCAGCAGTCAGGACTGGGAAACTGGTCAGAATTGAGGGAAAGATGGATGGTGCTAAATACAGGGATATTCTTGAGCAAAACCTTTAACAGTTTGTGTGTGATTTGAGGCTAGGATGGAGGTTCACCTTCCAGCAGGACAATGACCCCCAAACACACTGCTAAAGCAACACTTAAGTGGTTTAAGGGGAAACATGTAAATGTGTTGGAATGGCCTAGTCAAAGCCCGGGCCTCAATCCAATAGAAAATCTGTGGTCAGACTTAAAGATTGCTGTTCACAAGCGCAAATCATCCAACTTGAAGCAGTTGGAGCAGTTTTGCAAGGATGAATGGGCAAAAATCCCAGTGGTAAGATATGGCAAGCTCATAGAGACTTATCCAAAGTGACTTGGAGCTGTGATAGCTGCAAAAGGTGGCTCTACAAAGTATTGACTTTAGGGGGGTGAATAGTTATGCACATTGACTTTTTCTGTTATTTTGTCCTGTTTGTTGTTTGCTTCACAATAAAAAAAAAAAAACATCTTCAAAGTTGTGGGCATGTTCTGTAAAATAAATGATGCAAATCCTCAAACAATCCATGTTAATTTCAGGTTGTGAGGCAACAATACACGAAAAATGCCAAGGGGGTGAATACTTTTGCAAGGCACTGTATTGTGCCACTATCAGTTGGACAGGTGGAATTCCTGGGAACTGAGACAGGACAGCATTCTGAATGCGATCTTGCAAGTTTAAGTTATTCCAACCATGCCAGTGTTGCATTTGGTATGCTAGAAAATAAAATCTAGCATTAGGCATTGCTAGACCTCCCCAATCTTTAGATAATTGCAGTGTGGAGAGCCAAACTCTAGGGTGCCTGTACCTCCAAATAAGTACCCTGAAAAGGGAATCAATTGTACAAAAGAGACAATGAGCAAGCCAAACAGGGCAAATATGGAGAAGGTATAGCAATTGTGGCATGCACACCATTTTTACAAGATTGTCTCTACCTATTACTGTCAGGGGAAGCTTACTCCAAGTTTTACCCATTTGCTTAAAGCATCCCAATAGTAAAGGGGTCAAATTTCTCATCACGTAATCTGGGACTTGCGCGGTAACCACAATTCCCAAGAATTTAAAAGATGTAACCACTGCAATTTGAGATGCTATTGAAGTGAGTGTAGTTGGAACAGGGTCTACTGGTAACAGGACCGACCTGTCACAGTTAATAGTGAATCCTGAACATGAGCCATAGGTGGTAATGAGGGACATAACCGTGGCTAATGACGACGAGGTATCTTATAAAAACAATAGGGTGTCATCTGCATACTATTTTATCTTCCCCTGTGGATCTGCAAAATCCAATAAGTTGGTCTGACTTTGATATGAATGACAATATGTTCATAGATGTATATAGGCAATAATTTACTTTACTTGGTTTTATGTACCTTATTGTTTTAACTTTTTTTTTTTTTTTTTTTTTCTAAGGCTGAGAAACCAGATACAATGCTTGGTGTGGTCTGTGGGGCTCTCAATGTTGCTGATGCCTTCTTTCAAACATGTATGAATGAGTTTCTTCACTCTTTAGAAAGGTACTGTATTGCCTGCTTAAAGTGCTCTTAGAGTTACAATGTTCATCCACTGTGAACTGATGCCGACCCCTGCCCTGAGTTCTCTCACTGGTTCAGGAAGTTTGCTTCTCGGCCTTTTGGCTAAGATCAAGTGTAGTATCTGTTCTTATCAGTTGCCAGAGGAGGCGCTATGCTAGTCCCAAATGGTGTAATTGTACCTGGATGGTCTGTTTCGGTAGGAGCCACGTCGGCGCTCTTTGGTCATAGAGGCTGATAATTGGTTGTGTCTGAGCAAGCCAGAAGTGTGCTCCTGGTGAGGATGGGTGCTGCACCAGTCTGGCCGAAGGGTAGGGTCCCTGGCCTTCTGGCCTAGATTGGTGCGGTTCTTGCCACTGTCAGTTTTTCGAGAAAGAACACTGGCCCCCCTTTCCCACCAGGGGGCGGTTAGTATTTCTTGAATGTAATTGGATAGGAGCGATGGGAGTGGTAGTTGATCCCTTGCATCCAGGGCTCTCCCTAAGCTCTCAGAGCTCCAGGCCTTCCTGGTAGGAGTGGTGGCTACGCCGGTCTGGCTGTGGGCCAGGGTTGGAAAAAAGCCCATGGTGTATGTGCCCCTGGAGTGGCAGTCCAGGGGTGCCGTAAGATCACTGTGAGTGAGGGTCACTTTGATCTATGGCACCACGGTCACTGCACCATACCACACTTTTTTCTCACCTGCCTCCTGGGCAGGGCCTTTTGGCTGGGACCGGAGGAATTTTTGTTTCCTGGCCGGAGGGCCTGGTCATTGTTTCACACAATGACCACTTTTCACTCTCCTCTCAACTTCCTTCTCCCCATTTTCTTTTATTTAAGCCCTTGTTTGTCACTTTTTGTATTTTTATGTTTGTACACGGTTTTTGCACGTGTGACTGGTGGGGTGCAGGTCCTCGGGCCTGCCCTGAAAGTCTTGGGAGGGGGTGGACATGGCCTTCTGGCTTGGTTCGCCCTCTTTCATGGGGTCTCCCTTCGGGGGAGCCCCACCAAGTTCTTGGGTGGGTCTGTTTCGGCAGACCCTCCAGAGAAAGGGGTCCGTCTGGTTTCGGCCATATGGACCAAGTGTAAAGTACCCCAGTCTCCGTCTGGAGCCTAACGCCCCGGGGGATCAGGCCAAGGCTCTCTGTTTTTAGAGGGCTTGTTTACACCCGTTGCACCTTTTTGTGTTTCATTTTTTGTGTGTGTGCTCATTTTTTTGGCACCGGGTGAAGTTTTTGAGTGCGTTTCACACGCCAAGGGCTAAAAAAAAAAAAAGACAATGTTCATTCACTAATTAAAACATGGAATCCCTCCGCAGACTATATTCAATGCAGTGAATGTGACAAAAATCAAACAAAAAATTCATGTTAAGTCAACAATAAATTCATACTAATAAAAATTGCAACATTGTAAAATGAAAATCTATAAATTGCATGGTGATGGAGACTTCTTGTGACGTCATTTCCTATGTTTTGAACGCAAACTGCAGGCAGTGTGGTCATTTTACATGCTTTGTTACAAGAATGCACAATTTGAATGTAAACCTTTTTATTTAAATAAAATCTTTTTTATCCATACGGTATCACGATATGAATGTCTACTTCTCCTTCCATGATAACGTGTAATTGGTGGAAACGGGAGGAAGAGTTGAACTGTCCATATAGCCATAAAGGACCCCTTATCTTTTTTACCAAAGGCAATATTTTCATGGAAAGTTGGTGAGTGGGGGCAGGAGAGGAAGGGGAGCACAGCACCTTCTTCGCCTTGTCATTTTACTGCATGGAAAGCACTTTATTAAGAGACTATTGTGGAACAGAGAATTCACAGAACTTTATTAATTTTCATTTTACAATGTTGCAATTTTTTAGTATGAATTAATTTATTGTTAACTTAATAGGAAATTTTTGTTTAATTTTTGTCACATTCACTGCATTGAATATAGTCTGTGCAGGGATTCCATGTTTTAATTTCAAAAGGAACACACACCTTTATACCTAGCAGCAGCCTAATCACTAACCACAATATTACTACACTGCGGCGCAGGGATATTCACATTATAATGTTCATTCACTGTACTGTTACTTTGGGGGAGCAGTGGCGTTACCCTAGGACAGGAAGTGTTAGGACTTTGGAATACAACCCCATCTCCTTATCTCTGTAACAAAGTGGGAGGTGTTCTATAGTTCACGGAGGTGAACTAGACAGGGTTGTTAAAACTTCAATACACAGGAGCATAGAAGCCTACTGTATTTAACCAATTAGCCTACTGTATTTAACCCAGGGTTTGACAAATACCAGGCGCCGTGGCGACTAGAAATTGCATCCTGGCACCTGGGCTTTTGTCAGCCATTCACATCTGCCTCCCACTTGCCAATTGCAATATAGCCAAAAGACAGCTATAGTGCTGTTGTCCAGTTATGGGAGGGCGTGTATTGACGTCTGAAATAAATGCTAAAATAAATATTATCCAAGGGTGGTTACGGATTCCCTCTATTTTTTGCATATATGTATTAACTTCTCTATTCCTATAGTTAGCTAGTCTATTAAAACTCTGATGTTACTGTTGATAAGCATAATGATATAAAGTTAGCTATGAAAACACACACACTGCTTAGTAAAACAACGTCTTAGCATTTTCCTATTTTCTTGGGAAATAAATAACATGAAAACACTAAAGGAAGATGTTACAAAACATATAACAAAAGAACATCAAAGATACTTATCGCAAGGCTGTCCTCTAGATATTGACTCGTCAACTGGGCTCAAAATGGTAACAGAGAGCCATGAGGCTCAGAGAACCATCAGGCAAGAGCCAAGAGTGGAAAAAGGGACGACTTCCCTTCTGTGTGCACTTTTTAAACTTCATCCATACACCGTCCAGACCAACCCCATTGCCAGCCCATTTAGGTTTCTAACGAATGAAAGTAGTTACGGGGCAGTCCTTCTCAATATGTTATATTCCTGCTGTATTGGCCTCTAGGGGCAGCATTCGTCCATGTATCATCGCTATGTGACTCGGGTCATCTTCAGTATTAGTTGGCCCTTTGATCTCCTGTAGCTCAACTTCATCAATCATCTCTCTTTGAAGCTTGCTTGCAGAGTGCTAATTAAGGATCTCCATTTTATCACACCAGTTGGTCAGGAGCCAAGCTTTGATGTGCAGCTTGTTACATTCCACCTGTCTGTATCAACCAGGAAGTGAAACTCCAGAAATATGATATTAAACTATGTTGCCTTCCAACAACGTCCTCCCAGAACCCCATTCCCCCGTGTATCAGGTGCTTTCTGTTATTGCTGTGTCCTTCAGACACAGCTGATCACAGGTGGAGTTTAAGGGACAATCACAGCTGATCACATGTAAACAAATGCCGGTTATTGGCATTTCCTTTCCTCAACGCTGTCACAGCATGAGGAAATGAAAGCCATTTACAGGGGACATTTAAACTGATAATCAGGGCACTGATCATTGTTGCAGCCCCATCAGTGCCAGTCAGTGACCATCATTGCTGCCTATCAATGCCGCCTTATCAGTGTAGCCTCATCAGTGCAGCATATCAGTGCCCATCAATTCCGCCTTATCAGTGCAGCCTTATCAGTGCAGCCTTAATAATGCCCGTCTTATCAGTGCAACCTCATCAGTGCTGTCTCATCAATGCCCCTCAGTGCAGCCTTTTCACCGCACATCAGTGAAGAAGAAAAATTACTTATTTGCAAAATTTTATAACAGAAATGAAGAGAGATTTTTTTTTTGCTCAAAAATGTCGGTCTTTTTTTGTTTGTTTAGCAAAAAAAAACAAAACCCAGTTGTGATTAAATACCACCGAAAGAAAGCTCTATTTGTGTGGAAAAAAAAATTATAAAAACATCATCTTTGGACAGTGTTGCATGACCGCGCAATTGTCATTCAAAGTGTGACAGTGCTGAAAGCTGAAAATTTACCGGGGCAGGAAGGGGGTGGAAGTGCCCAGTAGGCAAGTGGTTTAAAAAAACAAAAACGGCTCCTAACTATTTTAGGTGGCTCCTAGATTCAAAGCATATTTGTCAAGCCCTGAATTAACCTATATGAAGTTCATCCTTTTATCCCATGTCTCCATTGTCATATAAAAATATGTATTTTGTGTTAATGATATATTGAATGTCATAATCTGGAGATGGAAGTGATACTGTATCTATGTTCTTGTTTTCTCTGGAAAGTGCAGTACATTTATATCAACTAATGGTAGTAACTACATGAAGCACTGATATTGAAAGGAAAACACTTTTTTTTTTTTTTTTTTTAGAGGCCAAGTCCTTCCTGCAGCTACACTTTTGAATATTGTTGATGTTGAACTGATCTCTGAAGCAGTGAAATACACACTGAAGGTAAAATGGTTTGTGGCGCTTGTTGGGTGTTTGAGCTTTGTAAATATAGCCGCCCATAGACGTGAATGGCTGTGCGCTGCAGCACACCAGGTATGAGGTGGTACTTGTGTAAACATGAGTATAGCGTACAGGCATATACAAAATGGAACATTTTCTCTTTTTGCATAGGCTTGTTTGCTACACTGCTACATTAGATTAGTACCACCATAAACCCTGTTACAGCTGCACACAGCCATTCATAATTATGTACGCAGCACATGGGCTGCCTGGGCACAAAACAAAAATGTCAGGATTTATGATGCATGGACTCGGGCACTCGTGCAATTTTTTTTTTTGTGTTGGATTGCTTTGGACTTTTTAACAATAAAAAGTACATTTAATTATACGAGTTCCCCTGGAGTGGAATTCTTTGAGAGCAGCAGTGTTGGTTTTAAGTCACAGACAGGCATGCACTGAGACCCAAACCTGGGAGTAGGTTAAAGCAGTTGAGATCTCTTTAAGCAGTACTTTTATTGCAGTACAGTGTCTGACGATGCTCTCTTTTAACAAATCATGAGTGCTGCACAATCTCTCTTTTTTAAATACTGTAATACAGATTTAGCAGTGTCTGGCTTTGTGACAGTCTGTCATATTTAATTTAACACTGCTCTGTTAATGTCTTCCAGATATCAAACATTGCTCTTTTTCCTTGTCAAAATAGTTTTATTGAGTACGGAGATTATGTACAGATAACATTGAATAATAACATACATTCAGTATAAGGAAGCTCATTTACAATTAAAGAATAGTTAATTAATTAATAATATCGTAAAACAAGACAATATATTCTAACACAAGGCAATATATTTTAAAAGGAAATAAAGAAATAGGAGAGAAAAAGAACTTTGGAGTCCTTGTCCATTTCAAAAGAGTAGAATTAAATGAGTTATGTAAGTTCTGCTACATCGTTTGCCTTGTTTTATTTCTATTTCTAGACAATAATTGAGATTATTATTTAAATATCAATTAGAGCTTCAATATCATAGAATAATATAGTATAAGGAAAAGAAAGGATAGAAAGTATAGTAGGAAGGGGAGAAGCGAAGTAGGTTAAGGGAAAGAATCCGCGAGGTCAGGCCGAAAGTCACCACAACAACTAGGGCTAAAATATAGCCTGTATCTTGTTATCACAACTACCATGGCAGTAGAACACTCTTTCTAGGGTTGGCATGGAATATGTAATCCAAGGCTGCCATATTACCTCAAATCTGGGGATCGTGTCCAATTCTATAGCTATCATCTTGGCATGAGTCATATAGTAATTCATTTTAGCTTTTGCTTCACTTATATCTAATGTTGGTGATTTCCAAGATTTTGCTAAAGTCTGTTTAGCTGCTGTGAAGAGATATACCAACAATTTGAATTGGGTATGCGTTATGAATTCAAGTTTTAAGTTGAGAAGGGCCATTGCTGGATCGAAAGGGATTGTTTTCCCAATAAGGTTAGTTGCAATGTTAAAAATTCCCCTCCAGAATATTTGAGCTAATGGACACGACCACCAGATATGAAGGTATGTGCCAGGGTCCAAACAACCCCGAAAACATTGCGCCGAATAATTTTGCACATATTTTGCTGCTCTAGTAGGTACTAGATACCAGCGTGTTAAAACTTTATAATTAGCCTCAACCGCCAATATATTAGGGGAAGCTGTTCTTGTTGTTGACCATATTTGTTTCCAATCTGAATTATCAAAAGTACGCTCAAGGTCCTCTTCCCATTTCTGGACATAGGATAATTTGTCTTTACTGGAATGAACCAGCAGGTGGGAAAATATATAGTAGAGATTGTGCCTCTAGCATGCGGATCTTTTTTACAAACTTCTTCGAAACTAGTCATATGTGTTAATGGGGATGTGGTAGACACTAAGGGTGCAAAGAAATTTTTAATTTGGAAGTATCTAAATAATTCCGACTGCGGTAGACCATATCTCTCACAAAGGGTTGAAAAAGGGATGAATGATGAGGAATGTACAAATTTATACATACACAGTACGTCTCTAGATACCCATTCTTTAAAGGAATTAGGGAATATCCATGCTGGATAGAAAGCAGGATTGTTATAGAATGACAACATTGGGTTATGAGATTGTAAATGGTTATTCTTTTTAAATCTATCCCAAAGGGAAATGTAGTGTTTAGTAATTGGATTCTTTAGGTCTATGCAATCTTTTGGAGTGATCCATAGTAAGTTTGATATTGGAATAGGATCGCATTCTGTGGCTTCAATATGTACCCATAACGGGGTCTCCTGATACGCATGATATTTAGCCAGGCTTGCTATGTGTGCAGCCCTATAGTAATAAGCACAATTAGGGCAACCTAGGCCTCCGTTTAATTTTGGGAGATATAGTGTATGTAGTTGTTATGCGTGGTTTGGAGGAACCCCATATGTATGACAATGTTTTCCTTTGTAATATTCTTAGGTGATAAGCTGGAATAGGTATTGGTAATACTCTGAATAAGTACAGTATTTTCGGTAGTATCGTCATTTTTACCGCTTTGATTCTTCCGAACCACGATAATGGAAGATGAGACCATGATTTCATTAAGTTTGATAATTGTTTTAAAATTGGAGGGTAATTAACTGAAAATATTTTTTAGGGTTTATGTATAAACCAGAAATGTTAGCAAATTTATTGAGAATTGGGATTAGGTTTGGGCCTGACACTCGTGGAGATGAAAGAAATAGGAGGATATCGTCTGCAAACAAACAGAGCTTATGTTGAAATCCTCCCATTTCTATCCCTGTTATAGTGGGGTCAGATCTAATTACTAGTGCAAGTGGTTCTATTAGGAGGGCAAATATCAATGGGGATAGGGGAGATCCTTGTCTTGTGCCTCTCTCAATGTTGAAGAAGTCAGACTTATAACCTGCGTATTTGACATACGCTTTAGGTTTGTTATATAGAGCCATAATCCAATTTATAAAATTGCTCTTTTTCTTTAACTTATCTCTGCTAATCATACAATGTTTATTTTAATGCAGGTTGCCCGGCAGTCTCTTACTACCTATGTGATCATCATGAATAACTCTCACATAGAAATAGATGTGCATCGGTTGAGCGATGGTGGACTTCTACTGTCCTATGATGGAAATAGTTATACTACCTATATGAAAGAGGAGGTGGATCGGTAAGTTTGAGGCTTTCTTATTGTTGTTGTTTTTCAAGACTTTGTAGAATTTTTTCACTTATCTCCAGAACACACTGTCAAAGCCATCATAATAATAAAGTAGAGCTTGGTTTCCTCTATTGTGGTTGGTCATTTTCTGTTGTAGGGGATCTCCCAAATCATCTGGCATATTCATTAAATTGGCAAATATTTAATATGTCTGCAGGGGCTTCAACAGGAGCATTTCAGTCAACTACATAAGTGAACTATATAAAATGTCAGAACCCCACAGTGCTCCTGATCTCCTGTATGTTTTTCTATATGACGTAGACCAGTGTTTCTCCAAGATGTGAAATGTGGCACTTGGCTCTGAATATAAAAGAAAAGCCAGATAGACCCTGTTGCAGGGGACCCTACTGTAGTAGCCTATCAGAAAGATATAGCTAATAACAAAACACTGACTTAGTGCAAGTCTAATAACTATGCAGAAAACCTTGCCTTTGCAACGTGCACTTATATCCTTTCCATCTCAGTCATTCATAACCGTATAAAAAAAATGAAAAAAAATGAATGGCGCCCTGTGAAATCAGTGAGCAAACATAATGGAAGCTGCCCCTTTAAAAGTGAACAGGTCGCCAAATGCTGCGGGAAAATTATATTAAAGGATGAGGCGCTAGTGATGTTCAGTGAATCAAAAATGCAAATACAAATAAATAGCAAGCTAAAAGTCCATGTATGATAAATCCCAGCGCCAAATTGTGTTGCTCAAAATCGGATTCCTAGTTCTTCACCACAAGTGCTCAAGAGATGGGTGGCCACTCACCAGTGCATTATGACCTCTTTTTACAGGAAGGTCAAACAGAGCTTCTGGAATACCAATTGATTCCACTGACAGTACAGTTCCACTCCACTGGCTCCTCGAGATGAAACTAGGATGGGAAAAATGACTCCACAAGAGACATAGAGGGAGGTATCATAGTGTAGTATTTTTAATAGATAAAAGCAAATGACAACAACAAATGGTGATTACACTCACATGTTACAGTGCCGATCCGGGCACCAGGTGTAATCAGCATGTGCAAGTCGGCTAGTCCTAAAGGGATAATGTGAAGTCCGCGTCTCTCCTAAGGCCAAGCCTAGATAGGATGTGGGATCAGAACCTGGAATGGCGGCTCCTCTGCTCCGACATATGTTCAGGGAGAAGACGCTGAAGACGCTTTTTCCCATCCTAGTTTCATCTTGAGGGGCCAGTGGAGTGGAACTGTGCTGTTAGTGGAATCAATTGGTATTCCATAAGCGCTGTTTGACCTTCCTGTAAAAAGGGGTCATAATTCTCTGGTGAGTGGCCACCCATCTCTTGAGCACTTGTGGTGAAGAACTAGGAATCCAATTTTGAGCATTACAATTTGGTTTTGGGATTTATCATATATGGAATTTTAGCCTGCTATTTATTTGCATTTGTATTTTTGATTCACTGAATATCACTAGCGCCTCATCCTGTTCTCATCTATTTCTAGTCTAGCATATAATAGACCATGAAACCAATATTTTTTTGCAGGTACCGTGTCACAATAGGCAACAAGACCTGCGTTTTTGAAAAGGAAAAAGATCCCACAGTATTGCGTTCTCCTTCAACTGGCAAATTACTGCAGTATACAGTGGAAGATGGCTCCCATGCTAATGCGGGAGATTGCTTTGCAGAAATTGAGGTAGTTTCTGGTAAATCTGGTATCTTATTTCAATAGGTTTTATTAAAGTATAGTTATTAGGTAATTACAACCCAGAAAAAATGGACAGGAAGTTTGATATTTTGAGAGCAGGAGTAGGATCACATATTAGGGTAAAGCTGGCCACAGATAGATTGAAATTCAGCTGGTTCAGCAGATTTTCGATCCAAATATAGCTTTTCCTTTTGAACAGAAGTCAATTGGGAATGTTGGAAAACTTGTGTCGATCAGCGGCTGCAGCCAATGGGCCGTAGCCGCTGATCAGTTTATTCTGAAAGTGAGGAGTCTCGCTGTCAGAATGCAATGTCCTACAGTGGGAATTCCTCCATCCACCTCACTTGTGTGGATGGAGGAATTATTTTGACCAAAA
Source organism: Aquarana catesbeiana (assembly GCF_042186555.1). Lineage (NCBI taxonomy): Eukaryota > Metazoa > Chordata > Amphibia > Anura > Ranidae > Aquarana > Aquarana catesbeiana. The sequence goes on along the minus strand of NC_133324.1, from coordinate 317,955,261 downwards.
AAAAGTAATCTATGGCCAGCTTGCTGAAGTTTGCTAAAGCAGATAATCAAAATAATTGTTAAGCTGGGGCAGGCTTGAGTTCCATCCCTAGGTGAATCATGACAGCTGTTGTGTGCAGGTTTATGTTGTTATTGGGGAGATTTCCCATGCCTGGAGTGGCCTGTATGCGGTTTCATGGCATGTGATATAGCATCTTTAGGGGGTAATGTAGTTGTACTGGGTTCTATTTAACTGTGCAGGAAGAAGCTGGGTCCATGTTATGCGACCGAGTGTACGGATCCTTGTAAAAGTAGAGAAAGTGGATAGAGTGACAGTGTAGAAAAGCTGGTGGTGGGGTGGGGGGTGGTCCACAGAAAGAGCACTGGCTGTAAGGACTTCTGCTGTGGGATTTTGATCTTGAGCCTCTGTGGTCAAAATAGTGAGTATAACAGGGTTAAAGTTATCTGAGTAGTAATGTTTTAATCTAAGGCAATAACATTATTCCTTTAGGATGGCTGCAAGTTGTATATTCCCTAGGAACTAGTGCATTTGCGGTTTTACCTGTGAGTTTTTGGGTAGGCTGACCAGGTTTGTGAATGAATGAATTAAGGGTGCCTCTGCTGGTGTAACTCTTATTACTTTATACAAAAGCAACATTACTTGAGCCATGTACTTCAGTATCCCAGGTTTAACACCATGTTTCTGTCGGGAACAGCTCAAGTCACCCTAACCATTGGGTATATAGGGGCAGTAGGGGGGTTTGAGCACAGAGTTGGTAAAGTTATGTATTAATTTACCCTTTTTCTGTTGGGGGAGAGACCCAATGGAAACACTGACAAACAAAGAAAAGAAAGCGTACCAACCTTGCGCATTATGCATTTCGAGAGGAGATCCCCTCTTCCTCAGAGCCCAGCTCTGCTCTGAGGAAGAGGAGATCTCCCCTCAAAAGGCATCAGCCATCTGGAAGGTCCTATGACTTGCTAGGAACAGTCTCAGTGACCTGGTTGCTTTTTGTCTACTATGGACCTTGATATACTTTTATCATATATGTGTTTGTGAGTATATTTCTTTTTTTACATCATTAAAGATACCACTTGGGTAATGCGCAAGGTTGGTGCACCCTCTTTTCTTTGTTTTAAAATGATTTCCTGTGTACTAAGTGATAGTTTCAATGATCTGTATGACGTTGCAGGTAATGAAGATGGTGATGACACTTCTGGTGCAGGAGCCTGGTCATATTCACTATGTGAAGAGGCCTGGAGCTGTACTGGAATCTGGTTGTGTGTTGGCTCGAATCGATTTAGATGACCCATCCAAAGTTCATCAGGTAACGTATATATGTACATCCCTGTATGTAAATCTTTATTGCTCATCTGAAAGCTCAGTCTTCTAAAAGTTTTTTTTTTGGTAAAGAAAATCATTAATTTCTTTTAGTATCATCATCTATGCATGCTTAAAGTAGTTTTCTCTCCTGGCATATAGACAGAACTGTGTACTGGAGAACTCCTGCCTCAGCACACATTGCCAATCTTGGGAGAAAAGCTCCATCAAGTCTTTCACAATGTACTAGAAAATCTTATCAATATAATGAATGGATATTGCTTGCCCGAACCATATTTTACAAACAAGGTGAGTAAAACCCATGATAATGCCAGGACATTTGTTAGAAGGTAAAAATGGGAGAAACCTGTCATTTTATATTATACTCATCACTTTGGCACCAAATTAAATTACCCTAACTGCATAGGTGACTTTTTATTCTAGGTAAAAGAATGGGTTCACAAACTAATGAAGACCCTTCGAGATCCTTCCCTTCCTCTTTTGGAGCTACAGGAGATCATGACCAGTGTATCTACTAGGATTCCTCCAACTGTAGAGAAATCTATACGTAAAGTTATGGCTCAGTATGCCAGCAACATCACCTCAGTCTTGTGCCAGTTTCCAAGCCAGCAGGTATGTGTAGGAAATGTTTATATTCATTGATCTTTTTGTGTTAAATGCTGTTCAGCATCTTCAAAGCTGAACTATAGGCAGATATTATACAAAAGACACAAATGAATGCAGGTCTGCATTTGTAAATTGTTAATTTTTTTTTCATCTTTTGAGGGTCGCAGGGAATCATATACTGTTGGATTAAAATCCAGGTGCCTACAGGAGAACTAAACACTGGCAAACAATCTGTAACCCAGCACTTGATAACTTTTCCTCTAACCAGCATGTCTCCGTTTTCTGCTAGTATCCTAGGAGGATAAATGCCTTTTCTTCAGTTCTGAGAAAAGTCTATCCAAGTTCTGCTAGCTTCATTTTGTTAGTTTTTTTTCTTCAGTTTCCTCTTCCATTGACTTCAAGATTTTCCCCCTACCAAGAAAGGATTAAAAGGACTGAGCACAGACATCATCCCCTGGATAAAGTGTTGTAGAGTGCGTGTTCTATGTGTCGCCATTTAGCATAGAGGAATTATTGTCCCACTTTGCAAAAGAGCCTTGAGAAACTCTAATCTCAGGTCTGTTCCTATTGCCCACCTGCAGTGACTATGGTCATCTTCAGCCATCCAACCCTCATTAGCTGCCTGGGTTTCGGAGTACCTGAGGCCTTCTGTCATACCTTGAGCCTAGTTGCATCACTACCACATAATCGCAAAATGTCTACAGTATATCTAGGCACCGAGAAGACAGTTGCTGCTTCGTATGACCCCAGTTTATGCTCTATTAACAGTTCTGGGGATGTTTACTTTGACATCTGGAAACCGGCAACTCTATGGTTGTAGGGTCTGCCCTATTGGTGTCTTCCCTTGTTACGTCTGCTCTCTGAAGAGTCCTTTTCTAATATCCCAGTGGCCTTAGAAAGGGCTGGGCTATTGGTCACAGTGATCATCTCCGAGTCCCCACAGTCTATTTCCAATGAGTCTCTTTATGAGGCACCACAGTATCCTCCTGTTATCTTAGACTTTCAACTCTCATTTATGCAGTACACACCCTTGCATTTGAAGGATCAGCCTGCAAGAGTTGGGTCTTTCATTGCCCCTACAGCTGCCAAGACCTTTTCACTACATCTGCTTTTCCAGGTTTTTCTCTGTTTAGACTGGAAAGGAGGGACCTGTATCCCACTTGAGAGTATTTTGGAACAGTTCCCTTTTTGAAAGGGAATTTTTAAATGGTAGCCTGTACCCACTGTTGATCTGACCCAGCTCAACAGGAAACCACCATACTTGCCTTAAAGGATACTACTGAGCAGTAACTGGAATCTCTCCTTTTTCATACAGGTTCTGCCCTCTGCCCTGTGTTGGCTGTGACTCTAATCTGTCAAACAGCAGCATAATAGGTTAAATACCTCAAAAAGGATGCCTCTACCACTGAGACAGAACTGATAGAACATGTAGAGCAGATGTCGGAAGCCCTGTGCTTCAATTGTGATGGCCTATTAGAAGTATTGTTTTGTTGTCCAAACAGATGCACAGAACAGCCTGGTTAAGGTCCTAAGATGCAGATGCTATATCCAAAGAGCACCTGATTTGGTTGGTCTTTGAGGATCATCATCTCTTCAAGCCCTCCACGAGACAATCATTAAGGGTGCCATGGGAGGCCAAAACATACACTTGCCTCAGTGTAAGAAGACCAAGAAAAGGTTGTCTGACATCACCCTGGGGGGTGATTGATAGTCCTTTGCTAGTTTGCCCTGTAGGTATTCAGGTGCAGAGTGCCCCTTTAGGCTTCCAGGCTGATCCTTTGCATCTGGCACTCTCTTCCATTACTCAATCACTACTCCCCTGTGCCACTGCACAGATTAACAGGCCTTCCAGTGCCCTTTTGGATCCTCCTCAATCCAGGGCCTCTTATTTAAGCTCCAGAGGGACTCTCTAAATTATCAAGTCAACTGGGACCAACTTTGACTTTCATTCCCCCTAACAGGGCTCTAAATTCTCAGTGTTACCCCTGCACACCATATACTTCTCGTAGCATTGACTCCTGTGCCTGGCCTAGTGGCTTTTCATGGCATATCCATTGTGGGGCACTCAGAAGAGAGTAGACCCTAGCCGACAACATCTCCCCAAGGGGCTTAATGCCTGTATTTTCTGTCTGGGCCTTTCTTTTTCAGGTTTCAGCAATGGAAATGATGCATTACCTATAGAAGATGGTAACTAGCATAGGAAAATAAGGATCTTCACTGACACACCTTGATATAGTGATAATCTTGTTCTTTCTTTACATGACACAACAGACATCACAGGCCAGCATTTCAGAACCTCGCAGGATCCCCTTTTCCAAGCAGAGTGATGCCAGTATTGGTAATTCATAGAAGGGTCCAAAGCAAGTTTGTCCTTAGGCCCTTTTTATTAGACAGAGAATTATCCCTCTTTCCTCATTTAAAAAAACATCAGGTGTTGAGGGACCTTCCTCTCAATGGCACTTTCCCCTTCTCCCATATCTTTACAGTCTACCTCAGTCCCTTTGTCTGCTGTTATGGGTCTAGTTCCTGAGCAGACTAATGTGATTGCCCCTGAGGACCAGGAATTTCCTGGTAGGGTAGGGTCACTCAGCTTTCTTTTTAGATGGCTGATAGGAACTTCCCTAGCTTTCCATCTCCAGGGATTTCATTTTGTTATAGATTTATAGTAAGGGGGGCTGCATTCTGGATTTCCAGAACAGGGGGATACTTCTCGATTGTGTCCCACTTTGTGCAGATCACCTGGTTCAGGCATCATTAAACACCATCTAGGTGTCCTCTCCTCCTCTGCTGTGAGGGAACAGAAGTCTTAACTGTTTGAAAAGAGGTAGTCTGGTTACTGTTGTGCATGGTACCATGGGTCTCAGTCTCACCCACACTAATTGTTTTAGGGGCGATCCCCTGAAAACCAGTTCCTCCCACCCGGTAGCCCCTGGCATAGAAGCAAGGTTTATGAACCAAGGTAAATCTCAGACCCTGCATCACGTCGGATATGGGCTCCTTGTGTCCCTTGTCTCTTTTGGTTGAACACACTAGTCTCCTATTTCAGGTATCTTCTGACAGGAACAGGGAAGGCCTTAATGATTTTGGGGGATCTTGTCTACCTGGAGATAGGTCCTTTTTCTTGGCTGATTTGCAGAGTCATGAAGGAGGTCCTTCGAGTACTTTCCCCCTTGGATGCACTCAAACAAATTTTCTTTACTGTACTTATAAGATTCCTGTCCTGTCTTGGAAGTTAATGGTTTGCTGGATCTGGGCTGTCAGGGATAGGTACAATTGTTTTCTTAGGACTGGGATCACCCAGATAAGCTTTTTATTCCTCCTAAAAGGTTTTCACTTTTGTATCCTATGGAGGAAAAGAAAACTCACATAGCGTGATATCTTCTAATATGTGAGTCTATTTTTGATAATTTTTTAAATAAACCAGTGCTTACGTTATCACGCTATGTGAGTTTTTTATCTATTTCTCGCATGATATACGAATATCCGTTTGTGGCCTTTATTGGAATATAATTTGTGTGCCGTGTGGATAACTGTGGAGGCTCAATTGCCATCTTGGTTTGGAAACCATTGAGGATATCGGAGAAGACCTATCATCTTGACCAGTTGGTCACTAAGCCTTTTTGACTTGGATGACATAAGTCCTCTCAAGTCAACAACCTCTGATAAGCCTCTTGATGCCTTCGGTGACGGCTTTTGAACCACCAACAGCTCTCCTGCTCACTTTTGTTGCTTCCATACTTCCACTTGCCTGTTTGATCCAGCCGATCCCTTAACCTTAACGTTCAGGTGGACATTGGTCCCTTTTAACTACTTGCCTTCGGTAAGCCCCCTAACGCCCTCGGTGGTGGCTTCTTCACTTTTATTTCATATCTTCTCAACAACATCGGTGGACTTTACTTTATATCAATTCTGAGTGGTGTCAACCCCATTTGGACTCTTTGGACTTTATTTTATCCATATTATCATTTTCAAATTTATATTTATATATGTACACAGTGTATTATGTAGTTGCATTGTTTGTTCACACTGTTTTTAATATGTACATGGTATTTGTACCATATATAGTACATCATAGTTCTCGATATTAACATTTAACTGTTTGTTATACACTTTATACGGTGTTTAAACACCATATATTTAATTAAATTTTTTGGAGTCTATAGCGCTACACTTTTTTGTATATTTTCTAACACTTGGGTCTATAGGTGTGTTGGCTGCTATTTCAATTCCAACTTTTCACGCAGCGCCGTATTACTTATATTTTGTATGCTATATCGAGCACACTAAAATGCCCGGAAGAACTTACAGCAGCTAGGGGGCCCCAAATGCAAGGGGCTTAACATAACATCTTTGTAATGAATTGTACTAAATTGAGGAGACACAATTTATTCTGAGGAACTCTCACACTTGCAGTTTTTAATCAATATAGAACTTGTAACAGCTATTTAGGAGTCTGCTTGTGCTCCACCTGCTCAGCAATCACACTTGAGTTCAGTTAACCCTATAAGCAGTGGGTGGTCGGCCCCCACCTGTTTTGAGGGGAGTATGATGCAAGTAGAATCAAACTACCTGTCAAATGGCTATTAAAATATACCCTTATGAAGCCATTTAGGTGTATAAATGGTCAGCGCCCAAACCAATTCTAATATTTGACCTTAAATCCCAGTAATTCAAACTGAGTGAAACATTCTTTTTTCAGATTGCCAACATCCTGGACAGTTATGCGGCAACTTTACAGAGGAAAGCAGATCGAGAAGTGTTTTTCATGAACACACAGAGTATTGTGCAACTTGTACAAAGGTAATTACTACACCAAGCTGCATGCTTTTACACTATTTATTAAAAAAAATATATACACTGGGTACAAACTAAAACCAACCATAAGTTCCTTTATGGAAGCTGTTGAATACGATTTTTTAGGGAAGAAAATTGACTTCCATAATTCTCCTGTGACTAAGCTGCAACTTTGGCTAGAGTGGGGTGGAGGGGTGGGGGGTAGATGAGGATGCTTTATGATGTACTACAAACTGCATCTTTAATGAATCAAAATATAGGTGTCATCTGTTGCAAATTATAAAGGACTGGCGTACTGTAGGTCTAGCATGTCCTCAGTCCTGCCCATAGACTACAAAGAGATATAAGAGGTTTAAAGCAAGGGTGTAGAATAGTGGGATACTTATCTGCTGGGCTCCACTGTTAGTAACGCCACTGCCCTAATTCCTTGCTGTCTTGCAGGACTGTAATTTATATGATGGTTAATTGTGTTTAAGACCGATAGTCCTCGTTGAGGCGGTTTCAGTGACTTTCTTGTCAAAAAAAAAAGACTATAAAAAAAACTATAAACCAAATAAAATACTTAGGTAAACAATGTAAAAATGGCACTAGCTGGTGGAACTGGACACAAAGTTATATATGTTTTTGGGCCCCGATTTATGCTACAGAATTTCCATTCTTTTCCTAGCTTGTCAAGGAAGACCAGTGTTCACATTTTATACTGAGACATTTTCTTTTACAGGTACCGCAGTGGAATCCGTGGCTACATGAAATCTGTTGTACTTGATTTGCTGAGAAGGTACTTGCAAGTTGAAACTCAGTTTCAACACTGTAAGTAGAAAATCTACTGCTTGGAATATGCAGTTCTTGTTTGTACTTTGTGTTTGAAGGGGTTTTCTATTTTTTGCAATCAAAAGAATTTCAGGGAGTAATGTTCATAAGTAGCTATCTTCCACTTTCAAATTCTAAGCCAATCACTTTGTTCTCTACAGCCTCCAAAGTGTGTAGAATGTTTGTTGGTTTTACTGTTGGCTGAAGAAAATCCCAAAATTGCCTGTGATCTAGTACCCTTTAGGATCTGAGAATAACTACTGCAATTTGAGAGATATTAGGACTAGAGATATTAGAGATACCGACTGTTAACAACAAGTTTTTAAAGGTTATCAGTAGTCTGAAAATGCTTTGGTATATTTTACAATGATTTTTGAAAGAATATTATCTATTTAACACTGAGAGGTTGTGTAACATGTATACAACAATGATGAGTTTTACTTGGGACAAGCTACATAGAAATTAGGGAAAATAAAATCCAACAAAAAGCAACTGCTTAGTTATATGATGTTAACTGAATCTCTCCTTGAGAATTCACTATATAAGGAATGAGATTATGTAGTGTAACTAGGTGGCTGTGCCTTGGGTGGTATGAGTATAAACAGTTAATATGTTTTTAATAATAATTCTTATTTTGTACATGTATACAGTTCAGTCATACATGAAACTTATGAAAAGAGTAGAACGTGGTCTACCTGTTATCATTTTCATCTTTACATTCACGTTTTGACCTGGCTATCTTCTTTGATAAATTCTAACAATTTTTCAGTTGTTTTTAAAATCTGACTGTCCTTAATCTGAGCCTGGTGAAATTTATGCCAGTGTTTAATTGATCCAGCACTGTCCCTTCTCTGAGCCCATTGCAGTCTCATCCTTGCAGAATGCAACATAAAGGGAAGGCTGCACAGTCACAGAATCTTTTAACAAGGTTGCAGTCTGCCTAGAAGCAGCATGGGAAGCCTGCTGAAATTGGCTCCATACACAGTTGTACGTGAAAAGGTAAACTGAGTAGATTTTCAGACTTAGTGGCATAGTGGTGATGCTACGTAGGTAACATTAGTAGTGTAGTGACTGATTACAAAAACAAAATGCTAGTCCAGAAAATCCAAACATCATTTTTAAATGGGAACAACCAAACTTGAGAAGTATAATTTTTTTCTTTATGTGCAAAAATGATTCCCTTACCCTGTCTGCATTTAATGACTTTCTTGACACCACAAAAGCACTACTATTTAACACTATTCAATGTTTTGTTTCCGCTTTCTTTTGGAAGATGGTACAATAAACTAATAATATGATGGTATATTATTCCTGTAGCACACTATGACAAGTGTGTCATAAACCTACGAGAGAAGTACAAGCCAGACATGACTCCTGTACTTGAATGCATCTTTTCACATGCCCAGGTGGCCAAGAAGAACATTCTTGTTACTATGTTAATTGTAAGTATTCTTGCTCTCCTGGAATAATTTAATTTAATAATGAGTTTGGATATTCAATAAAAAGTTTTTAGAACTTTATGTTTATTATAAAATGTGACAAATATAAAGCTTAAACTAATGTTGCTCGTCATGAATGGAGCAGGGGCAGAGTCCCCCCCCCCCCCGCCCACCTTTCATTGTTCTCTTTTGGCCCAAATGTGGCATTGGCTTGGCAGGTTGAGAAGGTGGTTTTCCACCTGAACAGTTACTGTCCTGAATGATTTAGGCATATATATTCCTGTGGAGCCCCACTAAGGAAGCACATAGCACAGAAATACATTATCATGCACCCTCTTATGTCCCACATCCAGTGATATGCATTTTCCTGGACAACAGTAAATACCTGGTAGGGAAAACCCAGCTCTGCTTCAGTCAAGACCTTACATTTTAACTAATATATTTATAACTGAAAAATGATTCTATCCTATAGAAACAGGAAGACTGTGAAGTACTGTATGTCAAAAATAATTTGTAATGAGTAGCCACCTTTACTGAATTTTAATGTATGGCTCAAGATAAACCTGAATATCAAACCTATTACTGTTCCCTCTCTTGCTGTTGTGAATTCAGGATCAGCTTTGTGGACGAGACCCAACACTCACAGATGATCTTATGACTATCCTTAATGAGCTGACACAACTGAGCAAGATTGAAAACTCAAAGGTTGCACTCAGGGCTCGACAGGTAAGAGCCAGCAGGCCAGACCACACGCAGCTTGACCTTAAAGGACTATCATCACAAAAAAGTACAGAAGTGCAGAATATTGTAAATAAAGGCATAGGAATTAAAGGAGGATGTCATAATAAATCCTATAATTACATGCATTAAGCACATACGTACAGTTATCAGAATACAATACAGTAAAACCTTGGATTGCGAGCATAATTTGTTCCAGAAACATGCTTGTAATCCAAAGCACTTGTATATCAAAGCGAATTTCCCCATAAGAAATAATGGAAACTCAAATTTCACAGCCATTTATTCATAAGTCTTTCAGTCTATAGTCCATATAACAAGATTATAGCAATGTGATAGGTTGTGTAACCATAAAATGTCCATCCACAAATGGAAGCCTCCACAAGGGGATTGGAAGCAAAATCCAACAGGAGTTACATAGTCTAAAATAGAAGAGAGGCGCCTCTAAGTATAGCAATATGGTTACATTTAATGAAGATACATTTAGCAACTCTCGTGGTTTATGATTAAAACAGGCACATCTAAGTATGCAGGCAACATAAAACAGGCACATCTAAGTATGCAGGCAACATAAAACAGGCACATCTAAGTAAAGCTGTCCACATAGACCATCCCCTTCACCGTTGGCTCTCACTGCTGTCAGTCTGCAATTTGCAAAGCGAGGCTTGAACCGCTCATGGAGCGCAGCGTGGAAGTGGAAGGGACAACGTTGATGGCGGTGAGGAACATCCTCTATGTGGATTGCTTTACCCAGGATGCCTGCATACTTAGCTGTTCATGTTTTAATCATCAACCATGTGAGTTGCTTAATATTGTACCTTTATTAAATGTAACTGTATTGCTACACTTAGAGGTGCCTCTCTTCTCTTTTATACTCAGTTGTGACATGACTGTACTTGTATATCAAGACATCACTTGTATATCAAGTCAAAAATTTATTTAAAAATTTAGCTTGTCTTGCAAAACGTTCTCAAACTAAGTTACTCTCAAACCAAGGTTTTACTGTATTGGCCTTTTTAGGTAGTCTACAACTGGGTACCTGAGAGCCCTTTCCCTTCCAAAATGTGTGCAAGTTTGATGTTTTTTTTTCTAATTTCTAATCTAGAAACACCTTTATTTATTTATGAAGATTTAAATCTGTAGTGCTTATGTATCCCCACTTTTTCAAATTTTAGGTCCTGATTGCATCTCATTTGCCGTCATATGAGTTGAGGCACAATCAAGTGGAGTCTATTTTCCTCTCGGCTATAGACCTTTATGGACATCAGTTCTGCCCAGAAAACTTAAAGGTCGGTCATTTTACTTATGAAGTAATTAGACAAATACTAGTGCTGCAAAGTATCACAACTGATTACACTAGTGTGGCTTTTCCACTATGAAGTGAAAACATTATGTTGAATGTTTTCTTTCCAGAAACTCATTTTGTCTGAAACCTCAATCTTTGATGTGCTACCAAATTTTTTCTACCACATTAAGCAAGTGGTTCGAATGGCTGCACTAGAGGTAAGGATCCTTTTTATTACATTAAAATTGTTTCAGCTTTTATGTATTTTTACACAAATGGAACTCCAAATGATTTCCAGATATGTTCAGTAAGAGAAAATAATAGTGATGGGTTAATACGGGATTCTGTTACTAATGTTTATTCATACCGAAAAACAAAAAATATCCTGTGTCTATTCAAAGCTGAATAAGTAGAATTTAAAGGAGAAGTAGGACCAAAGCTTTTTTTGACCATACTTCTCCTATGGGTCACAGGAGTACAGGCTGAAGCCCGCTTTTGGCTGACGCCATTCAGCTGTTCCAGGCTCGGGAAAGATCCCGACCATATGGTCTGTATCCACCCAGAGGCCTGGACTGGCACAACCTCTCAGTGATCTGCCGAAAGCCTGAGCCAGCCCCTCCCGCCCTCTCCACAGCCCAGCACACCAGTGAGCGCTGGGGGTGAGAGCAGAGAGCCACTGATGGACGGTCACAGCTCTCTACTCAGAGTGGGCGGGGGGAGGGGAGGAGAGCAGAGAGATTAGCAGTGTTTGATTGCTCAGTTCTCCCTGCAGAGCCAGCGGGGACAGATGAATGAATATATATATATATATATATATATATATATATCTAAAGAAGAAAGAATGGACCGATGCTAGATGGAAATAATTCTTTTACTTGAAGATTCCAATCATACAAAACTTGAAAGTGCAGACGTGCAAACTACTGTACAGTATCGAGCATGAATCGCTCTTCATCAGGCTTCTCTGGCTGTGTGCGGAGAACCCAACATCATCTTCCTCTCTTATCCCCACCCAACACATCACCACACATGTATCGAATCAAACCATTACCATTACTGATTGACAAAGCCTAAAAGTTTAACCCTCACTGTGTAAAAACAATAGTAAATGACATTACAATTCCACAACCAAAAATATTTACAAAAGATAAATTCATGTATCATACAAAGTATCATCTTAATTTCGAACATTATCCAAAAGTCAGTAAGATCTCGTTTTCTCAAAATATTTTTTCTGTGCCTTAATAAATCAGCAATCATTCCGGTTCATACTACTGCAGTCTCAGATTTCTTAACCCATCTCAACTGGTAACTCTGTTGACCGATTTCTTAAACGGGAATTCATTCCATTAGATCTGGAGAAGATATAGAACATATATGTCTCACATATCGGATCATTACGTTATTACATTACCCTACATCCACATCCTATAAAAATAGGTATAGATCATAATCTCTATTCATACCCCCCGGGTATAGAGACTGTAGTCTATGGATCCACCAAACCTCACGTTTCCTCAATCTCAAAATCCTGTCCCCCCCTCTTTTGTCACGAGATATTTCCTCCAAAACCATAAACCGCAAATCGGTATCTCTGTGTCCCATCTCAGAGAAGTGACGTGACACAGGGAGGCCTTACTGTGGATGTCTGATCGTACTGCGATGTTGTGCAATACGATCCTTGATTTTCTGGGTAGTCTCACCTACATAGATGAGATTGCACGGGCATACGAGAACATAAATCACATAAGATGTCTGACACGTATAGAAGCCATTAAGTGTTACTTTGCTTTTAGTTATAGGGTGAATAAAGTGGTTTCCTTTCAGCATCAAATTGCATTGAATGCAATTAAGACACGGAAAACAACCCTTTCTTTTCCTACCCAGAAATGTTGGTTTTATTTCATGGGTGTCGGATCTGAATTCAGGAAAAGCAGCCTAGGTTAACAAAATTGTTTCAAGGGGTATAGGTACCATCATCCCAAAGTGTCAAGATCAAGAAAAGAGGAGGGTAGGGTAACGGCCGCAGTTGCTACTCCTGTCAGCCAGTATCTCAACCCCCCAACCAGGGAAAGAGGGGGACTATTACGGTACTAAATGTCGGTATACAGTAAGGGTAAAAAGTAAAAGGGGAGATGAAGAAATTTTTTATAAAAATTCACTTTTAATAGAAACAGCGTTCATAAAATTACAGTACCGCATACAATAGCGGTTGTAAACAACAAAAACAACAATACTACATATAACCATAAAAGGGGATATACCACAAAGTCTGAACCAGTGGATTCCGCATAATTTTGATGGCAGATATGTGTACAACTTTATTTCTCGACCGGTTTCGCGGTTAACACCGCTTCTTCAGGAGAACCATATCCATTCAGGGCTTCTCTGTGGGCATGCAAGGCCCCATATAATTCCCCCTGCGGCAGACACAGGGGATAACAGACAGCCTCACCTAAAGATTAAAAGATTATATGACGCATGAGCTGGGATGGATGAAAACTTCCCATTAGAGGGACTGTAAGTCGGAAGGGTCATAAAAAACCGTGGGATACGCTAGCATTTAAAGCCCCTTGGAACTGGGGCCGTCAGTGCATAGCAAGAGAATCACATAGGCTGCATGGAGTGATCCTCAGCCAGCTCAGCGTCAGGAGGCTATGAGGTCCCATGGTTTTTTATGACCCTTCCGACTTACGGTCCCTCTAATGGGAAGTTTTCATCTATCCCAGCTCATGCGTCATATAATCTTTTAATTTTTAGGTGAGGCTGTCTGTTATCCCCTGTGTCCACCGCAGGGGGAATTATATGGGGTCTTGCATGCCCACAGAGAAGCCCTGAATGGATATGGTTCTCCTGAAGAAGCGTGTTAACCCGGTCGAGAAATAAAGTTGTACACATATCTGCCATCAAAATTATGCGGAATCCACTGGTTCAGACTTTGTGGTATCTCCCCTTTTATGGTTATATGTAGTATTGTTGTTTTTGTTGTTTACAACCGCTATTGTATGCGGTACTGTAATTTTATGAACGCTGTTTCTATTAAAAGTGAATTTTTATAAAAAATGTCTTCATCTCCCCTTTTACTTTTTACCCTTACTGTATACCGACATTTAGTACCGTAATAGTCCCCCTCTTTCTCTGGTTGGGGGGTTGAGATACTGGCTGACAGGAGCAGCAACTGCGGCCGTTACCCTACCCTCCTCTTTTCTGGATCTGAATTCAGATTGCACAAGGGAATCACGTAAAGTTTTATTGCGCCGATAGGCTTTCATAGGAATTTGTTGAAATTCCTCTATCTGCGGATATGATCGCTTTAAGATTGGCCAATGTTTCCTCACTAGATTAAAGATCTTCTTGCTATAATTGTGAAATTGGAAAGTGAATGGTATCCTAGACTTGGTAGATCTATATTTTTTGTGATTATAGATTTTAGTTGGCTTTAGGATCTTATTAAGTTCCTGTGTGATCAAACCATCTGGATAGCCCCGCTCTCTAAACTTACAGCACATCTCTTCTAATCTACTATCCCTTATTGTAGTGTTTCTCACGATCCGTGTTACCCTAATAAGCTGGCTTCTGATAATAGAGCCAAATACATGGGGAGGATGATAGCTATCAAATCTCAGGAGTTGATTCCTATCTGTGGGCTTAGTATAAAGATCAGTCTCAATCCGTCCCTGTTCAATATATACCCGTATATCCAAAAAAGGAACCCAACTGTCACCCACTTGCATTTTAAATTGAATATTGGACGAAAAACCATTAATCATTTCATCAAAGGCTTTCAAAGATTCAATGTTGCCCCGCCACACTGCAAAAATGTCATCTATATAACGCCACCAGGTGGCGCAATACTTTTTGAAAATTTTCATTGTTAAAGATGTATCTTTGCTCAAAATCATGCATGAATGAACATGCGTATGGCGGGGCAACATTGGAGCCCATCGCAACTCCAGTCAGCTGTACAAAGTATTGATCTTTGAAAAGGAAATAATTATTATGTAGAATGACATTAAATAATTTTTCAAACAGAGAAATCTGGGCTTCCGAGTATTCATGACACTCTCTGATTAGACTGATTGCTGCTTCAATGCCTGCCTTATGTGGGATCGATGTATAGAGACTTGTTACATCCCAAGTTACAAGAATCAAATCATCATGAATCTGTGGTAGCTCTCTGATTTTCGATAAAAAGTCACTGGAGTCTTTGATGTAAGATCGAGTATTTTTCACTAGAGTTGACAGTACCTTGTCCAGTAATTTAGCTGTAGGAACAAAAAGTGACTCTCTTCCTGACACGATCGGGCGTCCTGGTTGGGGAATGACTGTCTTTGTGGATCTTTGGTAATACATATAAGACAGGGATCCGTGTATGTGATGGTAACAAAAATTCAAATAAATCCTGTGAGATTAACCCCTCTTTGACTGCTGGTTTTAAAATGCTCTCTAAGATCTTTCTAATGCTCCATGTAGGGTCTGAATGTATGCGTTTATACACAGTATGATCGTCCAATTGACGCTTAATCTCATTCTCATATGCCTGGGGGTCCATAATCACAACTGAACCCCCTTTATCCGCCGGTTTACAGCTAACGTCATCACGTTTAGTTAACTCACGCAGGGCCGATCTTTCTTGAGGAGATAAATTATTAGGTACATGATCTTTGTAATCAACTTGATGTATCAAATCTTTCACATCACGGGTAACCTCCTGCACAAACATTTCAACCGGTACATAGGTAGTGGGGGGAACCGATTTAGATTTCATTCTTAGCCCCAATGATTTACAGTTCAACCTCCCCTCAGTTGTTTCATCCAGGGTGAAAGGTTTGTGGAGAAAATGAACCTTCCATCTAATATTGCGAAACAAGCGATATAGATCCTGATCCATTTGAAATGGATCTAGGTAACTTTTAGGACAAAATGATAAACCACAGTTAAAAAGTCCTACCTCCTCTGTTGACAAGACCCATCTGGAGATGTTGTGTACTAGATCTCCCTTGATCGACCACGATTGCCTCGTGTGCTGCGGTGTCTGTCTTGGCTTCCCATCTCGTCTCTATTGTAACGTGATCTGGTCTGCATCCAGGTGGTAGTCATCCCTCTCCGATCTGATTGTAAAAAATTAGATGAGGAATCGGTGTCGTGTTAGCTGAGGAGTTATCAGACATATCTCTCCTGTGGTTTCCATACCCCATACGACCGCGTCGATTGTAAGGACGTGGCCATCTATACACTTGGTTCCTTTCATAGTCCTCAATGTCACGATCAAACTTGTTTCGGTTTCTGGTCTCCAATTCCAATCGATATTTGTTTATACTTTCATCGGCCAGCGCTTTACATTTGGTGGAATCTTTAGAAGTCATTGCGGTGCGCAAATCCAATTCAATTTTAGTAAGCTGCTCAGATAATGAAGCAAGTTCTTTATGTATGAATGAGATTGTCAAAGTCATCAGATCAAACGAGCATTTGTTGAGAATCTGCATGAATGTGTTCTTAAACTCATCATTATCATTAAATAAAGTAGGGGCCAATCTCACCCTTAGACCTCTAAGAATGCGTTGTACTTGATGGTATTCCGCCAGGGTAAGTCCATGTAGTTCCAGAGAAGTATGTTTTCTTCTCAACTTCTCCCATGTACGAGAGTTATAAACCGGAGTATTTCCCGTCAAAAAATTCCTGGATCCTGAAATCTGAGACATTTCTGGGTAGGAAAAGAAAGGGTTGTTTTCCGTGTCTTAATTGCATTCAATGCAATACGTGTCAGAAATCTTATGTGATTTATGTTCTCGTATGCCCGTGCAATCTCATCTATGTAGGTGAGACTACCCAGAAAATCAAGATCGTATTGCACAACATCGCAGTACGATCCGACATCCACAGTAAGGCCTCCCTGTGTCACGTCACTTCTCTGAGATGGGACACAGAGATACCGATTTGCGGTTTATGGTTTTGGAGGAAATATCTCGTGACAAAAGAGGGGGGGACAGGATTTTGAGATTGAGGAAACGTGAGGTTTGGTGGATCCATAGACTACAGTCTCTATACCCGGGGGGTATGAATAGAGATTATGATCTATACCTATTTTTATAGGATGTGGATGTAGGGTAATGTAATAACGTAATGATCCGATATGTGAGACATATATGTTCTATATCTTCTCCAGATCTAATGGAATGAATTCCCGTTTAAGAAATCGGTCAACAGAGTTACCAGTTGAGATGGGTTAAGAAATCTGAGACTGTAGTAGTATGAACCGGAATGATTGCTGATTTATTAAGGCACAGAAAAAATATTTTGAGAAAACGAGATCTTACTGACTTCTGGATAATGTTCGAAATTAAGATGATACTTTGTATGATACATGAATTTATCTTTTGTAAATATTTTTGGTTGTGGAATTGTAATGTCATTTACTATCGTTTTTACACAGTGAGGGTTAAACTTTTAGGCTTTGTCAATCAGTAATGGTAATGGTTTGATTCGATACATGTGTGGTGATGTGTTGGGTGGGGATAAGAGAGGAAGATGATGTTGGGTTCTCCACACACAGCCAGAGAAGCCTGATGAAGAGCGATTCACGCTCGATACTGTACAGTAGCTTGCACGTCTGCACTTTCAAGTTTTGTATGATTGGAATCTTCAAGTAAAAGAATTATTTGCATCTAGCATCTTGCATCTTGTCATGTCTAAATAGGATAAGCAAAATTTTGGTTTAACTTATCAATAATTAGACAATAATGAGCCCAAGGCCAAACTATGCAAATTACAGCATTTACATATTCCAAGCAAGAGTTAAAAAGCATGTTAAAGCGGGGGTCCACCTATCTATCGTTTTTTTTTTTTTTTTTGAGTTCATTCACAAACTTTTCTTCTCAGCATTACATACTCACATATTGTGTGTAATATGTCCGCCTGTGTCAGATTTCGTCGGAAAGAATAACTTATATTATTCACTGCAGGCGGTTTCCATCTTCATTGTGGGCATTTGAAGCCCACAAGCATTTATTTCCTGGATGTGGTGAATGCTGTGCTCCCAGCATTCACCGCTCATTCCCGCACATGCTCAGTGGCATCCTGGGAAGCCTGAGACTAGCTCCCAGGAGTCTGGGAGAGGCTAGAAACACGCCTACTCCCACGGGAGGAGAACCAGGAAGTGCAAAGAAGAATAGAAAAATAAAAGGTAATTACGGCGATTTAAATTTTTTTAAACGGTGTGTCAGCATCTAGGCAAGGAAGAGAATACATACAGATATTGTTCAAAATTTGGGTGGAACCCCGCTTTAAAGAAGCCATCATTCACCTTTGTAGCTATAGGCATTGTGGGGAAATTCAACTTCAAAGTTCACAACAAAGGTACTAAAATCACAACTCTTTTCTCCTTAAGGGCCCATTCACACAGTTGTTGGTGGCTGTGCACCGCTCAGGTGTTTATGTTCATCAATGACAGGCTGAAAGTCTCTGCAGCTGTTTGCATGTAATTGCACATGGATCATTTAGCTGCGGTTAAGGACAGATGAGTGACCCGTATGAAAACAGTCTGTGTACAGCGTGTACAGCCACTCATTTGTCTGTAGCTGCATGTAGTAGCTTCCTAAGCAGATCTATGCGGACAGCTGCAGACAGTGTCAGCCTGTCCACAGCTGAACACAAACACGTAGCCACTACTCACTGCAGAAGTAGGATGCTCTAGGCAATGTGCAGCCGTATCAATGATGTATTTATGAATGTAAACAAACAGCAAGTGCTTATAGACTTCTAGAAACCAACTGGAATCTGATCTGCAATCTTTGAGGATAAATTGCTTAACAATGCATGCAGCTAAGGCAGTCAGTGATGGCATGTTTTGGCGTGTTATGTTGATGGCTAGGTTCACATATATGCATGTGCGGGAGTGCGTGTAAATGGAATGCATTCCCGCATGCACATAAAAAACACAGTGGTGCACCACATGCACTAAAAAAATACAGTGCAATTTCTATGCGGCTTCATTTGAAAAAAGAGGCAAGGACCTTTTCCCTGCAGAAAACGCTGGCAGAGCAGCCCATTCATATGAATAGGCTGCCGAGCATGTGCATGTGAACATACACGTGAACTTGGGTTAAAATATCCTTTACTGCTTCTTAAGAATATATAAAAACCTTTATGGCCATAGTATGTGCACAGGTAAATTTTAAAGGATAGGTATGGCAGTGGCACAGCTGTGATACCAAGTTAAGTAATTGTGTTTTATGACTTCAGGTGTATGTGAGAAGGGGTTACATAGCCTATGAACTGAACAGTCTTCAGCATCATCAGCTCCAGGATGGCACATGTGTGGTGGAATTTCAGTTCA
Source organism: Aquarana catesbeiana (assembly GCF_042186555.1). Classification (NCBI taxonomy): domain Eukaryota; kingdom Metazoa; phylum Chordata; class Amphibia; order Anura; family Ranidae; genus Aquarana; species Aquarana catesbeiana. The sequence continues at coordinate 317,935,934 of NC_133324.1, read as the reverse complement.
TGCTACCATCTTCTCACCCAAACAGGTATAGTAATAACCATAAAGATCTAAGCTGCTGTTCCAGTTTGCAACTCAAGAAGATGGAAGTCACTTTCAGCTTTGTATATTCTAATAATTATAGATGGGATTATAATAGATGTGTACTGACAAAGTCTCATTCAGTCTAACAGAGTTCATAAACTTCCTTCTAGTTGACTGTTTTGCTTTGTAAACCCATGGACTTCAAAATGTATTCTGCAAACCTGCATACACTTTCTTAGCCACTTTCTTAGCCACAGGGTTGGATGCCCTTAATAATTCATCATACCATACATTTATGCCATACAAGTAGACCCGTAACAACCCCTCTCTATTTAGACTTTATTTCCACAGCAGTTAGGAACCAGTAATAATATTGGTATATTTTACATGCAGGGATTTTTTTTTGTAAATCTATAAAAAAGCGAGATTTACTAAAACTGGAGTGTGCAAAATCAGGTGCAGTTCTGCAGAGAAACCAGTCAGCTTCCAGATTTTATTGTCAAAGCTTAATTGAACAAGCTAAAGTTAGAATCTGATTGGCTACCATGCACAGCTGCGCCAGATTCTGAGTGTTCCAGTTTTAGTAAATCTGCCCCATAGAGTCTAAAACATTTTTCTAGATTGTTAGTGGCTCAATAGCCACAACGTTTTAAAATCCCGATGTGTACATAGGTTCTAAAAGAACAAAAAAGAGAAAGCTATCGTAGTTTCATTCTAAAGCAACAGTGTTTTCAAAGATTGTTTTTTCACACATGCACATGTAACGTATATGTTGAGTGAGATCTCCTTTTTGCACAGTGCTGGCTTATTGCTTCATTTTTTTCTAGTTGAGCTCCCAAGGATGATCATCTGTTGTATTTGTTTGCTCTCAATACATGTTCAGATTAAAAAATAAAAAGCATTAGAATCATTAAGGTTGTCCAACAATTTAGTTCAGGGTATGATAGAGCCCTTTTACCACTGAGCAGTACCTTAGCATACAGTTAAATGTCCTGAACTGTAATTATGTAATTGTGTAGAATCGCAGATATGTGAATACACTGGTGATATTAAAGGTATTTTTCTTTTTTATAACAAACATAGTATACTTACCTGCGCTGTGGAATAGTTTTATAGTTTTGCAGAGCAGCCCCGATCCTCCTCTTCTCAGGTTACTTCCCCTGACCAACCCCCCCCCCCGCGCCGGTGCTCCTGACTCCTCCTCCTCTCCAAATGCCACCATAGCAAGCTGCTTGTTATGGGGGCACTCATGCGTACTCCCTCCCATGCCCAACTTTGTGTGTCCATAAGACACACAGAACAGAGCTTGACCCGCTCCCTCCTCACTGGCTGTGAGCTGTGATTGCCATTGGCTCTCACTGCTGTCCTTCAGCCAGTCAGGGGACCGAGACCCGGGAGAGCAGCTCTTCTCATGCACATCGCTGGATCACGATTGGGCTTGGGTAAGTTTTAGGGGGGCTGTGGGGGGAGCTGCATACTGAAGGTTTTTTACTTTCATACATAGAATGCATTAAGGTAAAAAAAAACTTCAGCCTTTAGAAACACTTTAAGCTATAGGTGTAATACATATTTAGATGATTATGAAATGTAGCATTCTGATTGGACTTCCTTGTGACACTTATTGTCCTGTTATTTGCCCATTTGATTACAGAGAGTCCAGCCCAACACTGAGCAGGTATGAGCGCAGAATTTTCTCTACAGCATGGAAAATATTTAAATCCCAAATACAATCTCTTCCAATAATGCTATCATTTGTGCTTTCAGCTTTTGCTTTGAAGCTCTCCTTAGCCAGTTGTCAAGGGGCTTTAACAGCGCATTTCTTATTGACTTGTCCCTGTAGTTCTTTTGTGTAAAAGTAATGTGACTCTAACAAGCTGGTCTTTGCTTTCTCTACTTGCTAATAAAATTAATTCCTTCTCTGCCAGAAAGAAAGTTCATTTGGAATCGATGAAGTCACCTGGTTAGAGACCAAACAATGTTGGCAATGTTGGAATGTTTTTTTTTCTCAAATGCCAGTAATATTTTCATTCAGTTCCAGAATATCTGACCTGGGATTGTCAATCGGTGCCATAGAGCTAGTCTATTTTAAACTAGTGCTGCGTTAGTGTGGATAATTCAGTACAGAGCTTCACCATGTATCCATAGCAACCCAGAATTTTTCTAGCCATTAGTCTTATGATGATGGTTAAGAAATAAAAGCAGGGACTTGATTCATTGTTATGAGATTGCAAAAAGGTAATTCACACACACACAAACTTCACACACATTTCTTTAATGTTTGTTTTATGCAGGAGGCTTGACATGTGTTAGATGGGATGTGAGCAGTCTGCCTTCTGATTATTGTGAATCCCAACTCTGCTTTTTGTACACTGTTGCTGGTTTATTAGGAAGATAGAGGTGTATGGATGGATAACAGCTAGAAGTGTATCAGTTTCATAGCATGCTAGCTGTTATACATCCAGGACAAGGTATGATGTAAAAGCTTGAATTTTATTGGCTCGTATGTGTAACATATATGCTTTTTCTTCCCTGGTATTTGTAAATGTTCACCATTTGCTTTTCTGACAGTAATGAGCCTAGTTGTTTAAATGCAACTTGCTGTAAGTACAGAAGTAGATCTGTAAAATGAATTAAATTATATTCGTGTAAAAAAAAAAATACTAACTATATACCTATTGTAGTGCTGCTACTTTCCAGCCAAATTCGATTTAATGTTTTTTTTTTTATATATATGAAAAGAAACAAATGTGAGAGCAACTGGTATTTTACATATGAAATGTCATAGAATTGTGTTTTCTTAAGCTTAGGCGAGAGAATTACCTTTTTTTTCCAGTAACAGGTACATTGCACTGGGTAAATTGGTGATCTTCAACAACAAATGAATATAAGAGCATACGTCTTTCTGCATGATGTTGAGTTTATCAAGCACTTTATCTATTTTTTCATTTAATTATAGGTGTAATTAAACAGTATTTCATGAATGTACTTTAAACGTAATCTAAATGGTACTTTGAGGAACACCGAAATGGTCATTCAGTCAGTATCATTTAATCCAGCAAGGGCTCCTGATGCTTCTGATTGCAAATGTGTAGATTTCTACTGAACTTAGATTTTGACATGCAGCACAGGTATTTCTGTGGCATCAGAAAAGAAGCTTATTTGAAAATGTATAACTTGCCTAGTATATCTTGCTTCCTTTAGCATTCTCCTATGTCAACTTGGTTCCAAAGTCTGTTTGTACACATGTCATATGTTAAAATACAAATCTATTTACTAACTGTACTGTGGATACAGTATAACATCAGAATAATATTGCTCTACCTAAAAAATAGTTTTTCTTGTGCATGTCAGACTTTAGATCTTTAGTTCCACTGTGAACATGCCATGTCTTCTATTTCTGTACTGTATTTCTAGCTCCAATGCTTTGTTGTTTCATGGAATTACCCCAGAGAGCCAATAGTAGAACAGATCGCCTACAGATGTTACTATTATTTGTTCACATACAGGATGTCTCTGCCAATCAGTGCCACACATCTCGAGTTAAATCGCCAGAGCAGTGAACTCTTCATGGACAGTGGCTTCTCTCCTTTGTGCCAACGGATGGGAGTGATGGTGGCTTTTGATAAGTTTGAGGATTTCACAAGGTGATTCTGTGATATGTGAGGGATATTTACTTCTGTGAGAAAAAAACAGTTGTGCCTGTTTAAAAATTAGATTACTTTTATACCTTACACCTGGTTAGTCAATAAAATCGGCCATGGATTTCATTAATATGATCGGCATGAAAGCTGATTTCCAGGCACCATTTTGTTTCCCCAAAACCTCCTTATCTCTTGCTAGACTAATTATTGGTAAGAGTTTTTACTATACCTTTCTCTTGGGAAGAAAACACTACATTATCAAGATGTTAATTTAAAAAGTATTATCCTTGGCTGACAAGAGGAGGGATCTGCAGGAAGCCTACATGAGGAAGCCTGCAGAGTCATAATAATAGAGCATGCATGGCTCTGTCACCATGAACACAGCCCTGCCCCTTGATGTCTCCAACTGTGCTGATAGTGCCTTCAGCACCTTGCCAGCTAAGAGCTGAGGTACACTGAGTAGAGGACATCAAGGGACAAAGCTGTGTTTGTGGTGGTAGGGCCATCAGTAGGGCAGTGCTTATTTACTGAGAGGAGTGGGGACTGGAGGAACCAGAGCGGAAGTGATCAGGCACTTTTAATTCTGAGATCCTCCTTATTTACTATATATATACTTATTTGATGGGCTCAGCATAAAACTACAGGGAGCATGTGATGGAACAGGTCACCCAGCACACAAAAACCAGACTGGGGTGAGCAGTCCTCGCAACAGAAAATGCAGGCAACAGAACACTTAACAGACCCCTTTTTAACAAGGGTTTGTTAGGAATGGAGGTACACACAAAGAAAAGAAAATTATTTTCTGGAAAGGTGAGCAGTTTGCTTGATTTAAGGGGATTTTAATTTAAAGCATATGTCTAGTCAAAACCTTTCTTTTTAGTTTCAGAAAGTTATGTTTTGCCCATGGGGAGATTTCTCTTTACTTCCTCTCCTAAAAATGCAACAGGAAGCAAGAGGAAATCAATCCAAAGTGAAAGAAAATATCTTAACAGTTGTTGTGGAAGCAGGTTCCCTTATTGAGAAATGTACACTCTATTCCTGTTTCAGTGACAACTGTAATATTTTGGATGTGCCATCATCCACTTAATCTTTCAGTAAGAGTGGCAGCCAGGACAAATGAAGAAGGTGAATCTACTATGCGGGGACACAGAAGATAATACAAAACTAGCAGTTTTAACTCTTCCCTACTCTATTCAGAACATACCATATGTTTAATCCTAGTTTACACTAAAATTAGCAAATAAACAGGAACTACTGCAATAAACACTTGTAACACATGTCTCTTCTTTAGGAACTTTGATGAGGTAATCTCCTGCTTTGCAGACCCTCCTTTAAATAGTCCCTTGTTCAGTGAGGCTCGTTCTACTTTTTACGATGAAGAAGATAACAAGGTTTGTAATCCAGTTAGTTTGCACATGGGGTAGCTGTTTAATCTGTGTCCAACACTGACATTGCATTATGCAGGATAGTGCTGTTTACTACTATTATAATACACAAGACTTTTTATGTAATTTATTTTATACCATTGTTTCCTAAATGTATTAAGTGATGTACCCCTTTACAAAAGCCAGAGGTAATCTGCCACCATTTGGTGTGTGCGCACTTGTTATCTGTTCCCCTAAATATGTATTAATATTTAAAATAACCCTTTGCTTTTAAATATGTGGAATTACTCCAGATTTTGTTTTATATTTAAATTATAAATTTTTGTATGAATAAAATAGAACTATGGGCAAAACTTTTTTTTTTCATCTTGGATAACGCAAGGGAGGGTTAAAACCCTGTCCAAATTTTTTTTTTGCCATCTGTATCCCATTGCGGAGATTTCCCTTCACTTCCTGTCCTATAGCCAAAACAGGAAGGGAGAGGAAATCCCTGAATATTAAGGTAATTCCTTGGTGACCACAAGGTCACCAGAACTAGTGTCCCAATTGGAAGATTTCCCCTCTATTACTTTTCTGGGGACACCCTGAATTTTCTTTTACTTTCACTTTCACTGATAATAGTAAACAGGACAAATAGAGAGGGTGAATCTCCCTAATGGGGACACAGACAGGAAAAAAACAGACAAGCGTTTTAATTCCTCTTTCCAAAACTAAAGAAAAAATGTTGTCCTTAGTTCTACTTTAATAGATATATCTCCCAGTAATGCATTACCTTGTCAATGTCACCGGTTTTGTACAAACACCTACTTGGTGATAGGAACAGGCAGATAAATGGAACTAGCCGAATAATAGACAGACAATGCTTATACCCATATAAACTTTAGCCATATATGCCATCATATAAATGAATGACTTTTATGAAATAATTAAAAGGACGCAAACAAGTTTAGCACTACCAACATAACGTATTCTCATGATCATGTTTTTAGAGCATCCGGGAAGAGCCGATCCACATTCTCAATGTTTCCTTAAAGTGTGCTGACCGCATGGAAGATGAAGAACTAGTGACGGTGTTCAGAACTTTCTCCCAGTCAAAGGTAGGGACTGTAACTTTGTCAGATTTTTACTGCTATCCTTTAGAGAGATTTCTTTTCATTCTCTGTCCCATTGACAGCAGTTTTATCAGGCGAGGTGTCGGACAACACCTTCAACAAGGGACACAGATGAAGCTCATGTGGGGTTCTTGCCTTTCCCTACTGTATTAAAAATAAAAATAAAATATGAAAAAAGTTAATTCTGTGTGTGTTGCTGTCAGAGATTTTACTATTTGGTCCTGTCACCACCACAGAATTTAGGGGCAATCTCTCTAATGAAGCCCTGAATAGCAGTTAAAACACAATGGTAGTTCTGACTTTTCAGCACTCCAACCATAAACCAAAAATGTTTTTTTGATAAACAGGACCCATTCACACCAAGGTGCCCACGTTAAGGTGCACATAACTCATGCCAACTGTGATGCATCAAGCAATGCATTGCAGTGTTTGTTTTTTATATATTTTTTTCAAACCTGACAGTTCATTGAGGTCTATGCATGGCAGCAGACTGTGATGTCTTATAATACGTTGCCATGTGCTGCATAAGAATTCAATGTGTCCTGTTTTTTTTTTTTTTCAGCTCATTGATGTGAATTGAAGAAATGCAAATTGCCTTGTTTGTGTGTTGGGCAATGCTGCCCAGTGCAGCTCAATAGGGCTGGGGTGAATGTATTTTCTTTCTTTGTTTCACATGTTCACTTGCTCCACATATTTATCTACTTCTACAGAAAAACATTTTGGTGGACTATGGACTCCGAAGAATCACTTTCCTAATAGCTCAAAAGGTTGGTGAGGCGACATAATTCATTTACTTGTCAGGCAACACATAAGCATCTGATATCCAGGTTTTGAAACAGTAATGCTGTAAAGTTATTAATTGAAGTTATCCCCTATATTAACATTTTCCTCCATTAGTACATCTATCTCAATTTAAAAGTCACTCGGCTAGCCTGTCCTTAAAGTATTGGATGGGCATGTGTGTCTTCAAATTTCAAATGGCTTTTAAAGTGGAGTTCCACCCCAAAAAAAAAAAGGCATTACTGTGCATGAAATAATATAAAAAATTTGGACATTTTTTTTTTTTTTTACTCACCTCTTAATGCCTGTTGCTATGTGGTCCCTTGAAATCTTCATCCTTCCTCACCGCGGCTCCTTACGTCACTTCCCTCGGCGCCTCCGCTCGCTATTGCTCCTGGGAGATGTGTGTCATCATATCCCAGGAATCAGTGTGAAACACCGAGGGCTTCCTTGCCATCACAACGGGGCAGGCACTTTCGACGCCCGTTGTGATGGTAACTTGCTTAGTTGACGGCGTCCTGTCGAGAAATGCCCCCTGTCGAATAATGCCCGCCTGGTACTACGCATGTGCATCGCTTGCGCAGTACAAAGCCGCCGAACATTGGATTCCACTGTTCGTGGCTCCATACTACGCAAGCGCTGCGCATGCGCAGTACAGTGCGGCATTATTCGACGGGGCATTTCTCGTCACAACAGCGGCGCTGCGAAAATGACACAATGCGCATGCGCGAGATCGGGGAGAGAACGGGCACCGTATCCCGGAACAGAATGCTTGTGGGCTTCACATGCCCACAAGCAAAATGAAAACGGCCAGAACACCATGATCAAAGTTCTTTTAAACAGATGAAACCGGACATCGGGGGAGAAATTTAACGTGAGTTTTACAATGCCTTATTAAATGCTTGTGAAAGGTTTAAAATAAATAAATAAATATATATATATATATATATATATATATATATATATATATATATATATATATATATATATATATATATATATATATATATTGTAGCTAGAACTCCGCTTTAATATATGGAATCATTTTACATAGTGGTTTGTGTCTCTATCCCTTTTACTGGGCCATATTTCTCTTGCCACTAGACTCTCCAATCAAGTACTACTTTATGTAGAATCCTTTGAGGGATTGTGATACTATTTCTTGATTTTTGATAATGGCAATAGTTGGGCAGAGCAGAGGATAGGGGGAGATATCTGACCAAGAGAAAAATCCAGCATGTAATTTAACTGACATACAAATAATGTATGGTTAAATGTATAAGATGCGCTGACTGAATGTTGAGATTAAGACCTCATGCACACTGAACGTTTTTTGATGTTTTTACAGCAGCTGTTTTTAGCTGTAGATGTTTTTTTCTACAGTCTATAAACTCTCCATCATGTTATACTATGTGTTCATGCACACATAGGCTGTTATCAGCAGTTTTGGGCAGTGGCGTTTTTGAGCAGTAAAAAAAACCAAAACTAGTGGGGTCTGAGCGACGGTTTTCAGCTGTAAAAACGCTCTAACGCTGATAAACGCTGATAAACGCTGATAAACGTCGATAAATGCTCAAAAACATTGCTCACCAGTGTTTTTTAACGTTTTTTGATCCATTGAAAAAAAAAATTTTTCTTAAAAAAAAAAAAAATGCGGAAAAATGCTAAAAAACGCTAAAAAAAGCTGTTGCAAAAATGTTGAAAAAAGTTGAAAAACTCACTGCAAAGCTACTGATGTTTTTATGACGTTATTTTAACGTCCAGTGCGCATGAGGCCTAAGGAATAAACAACCCCGCAATAGACACCGCAAAAAATTATAATGTGAATGCATAAAAAACCACAAAGGTGAAAATGTGTAAATGCAACAAAGTGTATGTGATTATGGCAAGTATCACTACCAGATACACAAATGATACAAATCTATATATCAAAGAGGTTAACACAAATACTATAAAAAATGAAGATGACAACACTTTAGACATGAAATTTATTTTTTTTAATGAAGGGTGAAATTGAGTGTTAGTGAACTGTAAAAGACACCAGTAAAAAAGTCCCAAGCGAAATTGGATACTGAGCCCAAAGTATGTGGTCGCCTCTCAGAATTTGGCGTGCTCAAAGGTAATAAAATTGTCTGCTTTCCACACCCAAACAGCTCACTGAGCGTGTGTGCAGATCCACAAATTTGGACTGCGTTCATTTGTATACCAACTTGCGGAGGCTCAAGATGGACACCAGCGCCTGGCAGACCCAGATGGATCGATGAGCGTGTATTCGCAGTTGGACTGCATTCCTCTGTACACCAACCTGTAGTGGCTCGAGTTTCCCTTAAGAAGACATCCAATCCCAGTTGACACCGCCTTAGGTGAAACGCGTCGGCTGGAGTCGGCCGTGACGTCAGAGCGCACGGATCGCGCTCCAGGCGGTCGCGCCAACACAATATATCTGTGCTATTTATTTTTAATAGTCTGTAGGGGCAATTTCGAAATACATTTTTTGATTTTATCAACGGTAATGCACCATCAGTCGTCCTTCATTTTTCACATTCCACTGCGAGCTGAGAGCTGGTGACCCACTCAAGCCACCGCAGGTTGGTGTACAGAGGAACGCAGTCCAACTGTGGATGAGCATGCACACTCATCGATCCACCTGGGTCTGCCAGGAGCTGGTGTCCATCTTGAGCCCCTGCAAGTTGGTATACAGATGAATGCAGTCCAAAACTGTAGATTAGCACACATACTCAGTGACCCGCTTGTGTCTGGTAAGCAGCCGATTTGACTACCTTCGAGGACGGTGGTGTTGCATGCCAAATTCAAGAGGCGACCACATACTTTGGGATCAGTATCCAATCTCACTTGGGAATTTTTTACCGGTGTCTTTTACAGTTCACCAACACTCAATTTCAATTTCGTTTAAAAACATTTTTTACACGTCTAGAGTGTTGTAATCTTACTTTTTTATAGTATTTGTGTTAACCTCATCGCTATATATATTTGTATCAGTGATACCAGATAGCCATAATCGCATACACTTTGATGCATTTACACATGTTCACTTTTGTGTTTTATATGCATTCACATTAAAAAAAAATTTGTGGTGTCTATTGTCGGGGTGTTTAATCCTTACTCTCAACATTCAGTCAGCGCATCTTCTACATTTAACCACATTTTTATTTCCCTATGTAGGGAGTTTCAGATGCAGCGGGCATTTGCTAATTACTGGCCAGCGCCTTCTTTTAACACTTACAGATTCTATACAAATAATGTATGGAGTTAGCATTTCCAAATTTAAACTGAACTTTTTAGCAGAGCCTGTTCACTCATGCAGTTGATAGCCCAAATATGCAACATTGCTGTTTAGACTGAGAATCATGACAATGATTGCAAGGGTATGTTGATTTTACATTGTCCTCCATTAAAAAACAGTTGACTTGACTGGCTGAATCTTAAAAATATGTGAACATGTGTGACTTTTTCACTTAGAATAACTAATACTTATCCTTTGTTTTCCCTTTCAGAGGGAGTTCCCAAAGTTCTTTACTTTTAGGGCAAGAGATGAGGTTTGTTAATTTTGCTATTTTTATATTTTCACGGTCATAACACATTAAAAAGAAAATATAATGTATTTTCACTGTGTTTTGTGTTTATTATTGTAAAACTCACATTTTTACATGCTTACTCTTCCATTTTTTTCTTATAGTATTAAATATAGTAATGTGTTGATTAGCTACTAAGGAGAGCACTCAGTGGTTCAGTGCATTTATTTTGTCTTTAAACCGCTTCAGCCCCGGAAGAATTTACCCCCTTCCTGACCAGAGCACTTTTTGCGATGCGGCACTGCGTCGCTTTAACTGACAATTGCGTGGTCGTGCAACATTTTACCCTAACAAAATTGACATCCTTTTTTTCCCATAAATAGAACTTTCTTTTGGTTATATTTAATCACCTCTGCGGTCTTTATTTTTTGCGCTATAAACAAAAAAAGAGCGACAATTTTGAAAAAATCACATTATTTTTTACTTTTTGCTATAATAAATATCCCCTAAAAATATATATAAAAAAATTTTTTTTCCTCAGTTTAGGCCGATATGTATTCTTCTACATATTTTTGGTATAAAAAAAAAAAATCGCAATAAGCGTATATTGATTGGTTTGCGCAAAAGTTATAGCGTCTACAAAATGGGGGAAAGATTTATAGCATTTTTATTTTTAATTTTTTTACTAGTAATGGCGGCGATCTGCAATTTTGTATCATGACTGCAACATTATGGCGGACACATCGGACAATTTTGACACATTTTTGGAACCATTGCCATTAATACTGCGATCAGTGCGATTAAAAATGCATTGATTACTGTAAAAATGTCATTGGCAGTGAAGGGGTTAACTATGTTCCCTGGGAGGTGATTCTAACTGAAGGGGGAGGGACTAACTACAGGAAGTGACAGATCGTGGTTCCTAGCTAATAGGAACACATGATCTGTCACTCCTGTCAGAACAGAACAGAACAGGGAAGTGTGTGTTTACACACCCCTGTCCCTGTTCTGTGTCTCCTGGTCACGATCGCTCGTGGCTGGCGCTCATCGCGACCATCGGCCACGAGTATCGGCACCCCCGCTGTGCAGCGGTGCGCGCCTGCTATCCGGACCTCGCAAGATCACGTACAGTAACATGATTTTGCGCAGGGGAGTCAGCCTACCGCAGTAAAACTGCGGCGGCTGGTCCAGAAGCGGTTAACAAATGTTGACAAAAGATATCAGCAACGTACACATAGGGGGGATTTACTAAAATTGGAGCGTGCAAAATTTGGTCGAGCTCTGCACAGAAGCCAATTGGCATCCAGGTTTTATTGTTAAAAAATAATTGAACAAGCTGAAGTTAGAAGGTGATTGGCTACCATGCGTAACTGCAACAAAATTTCAGCTTTGTATATTCTAATGATCATAGATGGGATTATAATAGATGTGTACTGACAAAGTCTCATTTAGTCTAACAGAGTTCATTAACGTACTTCTAGTTGATTGTTTTGCTTTGTAAACCCATGGACTTCACAAGGTATTCTTCTGCAAACCTGCATACACTTTCTTAGCCACAGGGTTGGATGCCCTTAATAATTCATCATACCATACATTTATGCCATACAAGTAGACCTGAATCAACCCCTCTCTATTTAGACTTTATTTCCACAGCAGTTAGGAACCAGTAATAATATTGGTATATTTTACATGCAGAGTTTTTCTTTTTAAATCTATAAAAAAGAGGAGATTTACTAAAACGGGAGTGTGCAAAATCAGGGGCAGCTCTGCAGAGAAACCAGTCAGCTTCCAGATTTTATTGTCAAAGCTTATTCGAACAAGCTAAAGTTAGAATCTGATTGGCTACCATGCACAGCTGTGCCAGATGCTGAATGCTTCAGTTTTAGTAAATCTTCCCCATAGACTATACATATTCTTCAGTGTGTTGTCCAGCCAAGATTCACATTGTGTAAAGTGCAGGAAAACACAGCCATTTTGCTGAAAAGCAGGAAGCTAAGCCTGTATATGTAATGAGCAGGTATGCCTGCACCCCATGCACATATTGTGAAATTTAGCTTCAAATGGAGAGTTTTCCAATGACTCAGTCTACTCTGCAGAATTTGTTTTAGGGCTACTGGTCCACTTGTATTTATTTAAAAAGTCAAAGTGACACTCTGTTCTGCCCATACAGGAGTTTAGTGGAACAATGAACACAAACGTATTCCAGCCTCTTAGATTTCCAGTCGCAGAGCTCTTGAGGACAGACCTGCTACTTGTTTTACTCAGAAACACTGGCCTGTTTGGAAGCAGGCTATCTTTGTCCCTTCACAGTCTCTACCTCTCAGGGATCCGGAGGCTTCTCTGTGTAGGCCTGGACACACATTCCCCACACTGCCCTCGCAACACATAGGAGCAACGATAGGCTAGGGAAGACTCTCTTGTAAACAACACCCACCTGGCTTCAATCTGTTCAGGGACACTTTCTCTTCTATAACAGGCTTTCGCTGCATCTTTACACAATGACAGACTGTCTCACAATATAGAATTGTGCATAGTAGCAACGCTTGTAGACAATTCACTAATATTGATAAGCTTATTTACAGGAAATTTAATTATATGACACCAGTCCATGAGCAAGGGTAGTTGCTGTTAGGAACAAGGGGTTGAGTGAAGAGAAATATCTGCATGTTATTACACAGATGAATGTCCAGCAGGGATCACATTTTAGTTTAGCATGGGACCGTAATGTAAATGATATTTTAAAAACCATATTCTTATGTTTTTCCTAGTTTGCAGAAGATCGTATTTACAGGCATTTGGAGCCTGCTCTAGCCTTTCAGCTTGAGCTGAACAGAATGAGGAACTTTGACTTGAATGCAGTACCATGTGCTAACCACAAGATGCACCTCTACCTTGGGGCAGCAAAAGTAGCTGCTGGTATAGAGGTGACAGATTATAGGTTCTTCGTTAGAGCCATTATCCGACATTCCGACCTTGTGACAAAGGTAATTCCTTCGGCATTGTTAATATTTAATTTTAAGATGCCAGGATTTTTTTAATGGTCTCAAATAAGTCATACACAATAAAATTATGCCACATTGGGTGACATTTATGTTTGTAGATCAGTCTCTTAAAATGGACCTGAACATAAAAATTGAAGATATTCTGTTTTATATGGAATATCTAGAAGATGTACTGGAGTAGTGCCCTGAAAAATCTTTTTTGTTGTGAATTCCATTTGAGATAGAAGTGCCCCCCTTAGAGTAACAGCCTTATATCTGTTTACTGATATTCTTAGGAGGGCACCCTGGTGCCCCTGACTGCTATTCTCAGAAGATTTGGAGTGAGATTTATTGATGTCACTATTGTATTATTTGCAGGAGAGGAATCTATACCTGAGGACTGTATGCATTCTCTACTTCTACTTGATTTATTCTCTGCATCTGTGTTCCTTCACCTCTGCTGCTGCTTCTTGTATTACCTGACATTGGTTATCGGGTGGCAGCTTTGGCAAGGAAACAAAGCCCTTTTCCTCTACCAAGTTGGCTATCTCCATACTGGCATACTGGGGAAATGTAATGGGGGAAAGATCAGCTGCAGGGAGCCTACAGTCACTACTGGTGACTAGTTCTTTACTATATGCCCACCTTTATTTGCACAGCTTCCACAGTTCAGGTCCTCTGAGTTTTCCATTTACGTGCATGTAGCCAAATGTTTTAGAGACAGATTTGGTTACTGAGCCCAACATCTGGATACTAGTGGGGATAGTAAGGATGGTTTTGTCATGACTAATTGCAAGCAGCTATTATGCCTCAGTTATCAAGTTTTCCATTTTACCATTGCACATGCTTAGAGCTTATTCTGTAAAAAATCAAAGTCCAATTGAATGTTTAGTTAAAATCGGCTAAATATATTCCAGGTGCATCAAAACAAAATATAATCAAGTCTCACAGTTTTTTTTTCCCCTATGTAAAAAGCAGCTACAGTCTGAGTAGAAAAGCCTGCCCCCTGCCAGCATATTGAAGAGTGTCAAGCAGTGGCTCCTCTCCAGAGGGCTGACATGCCTTCTGCTGAGTCAGGGCCCTTCAATCAGGTGGGAGCATGTGCTTTGCTGGTTACAGAGTTAAAAGTCTGATTCTGTAGCCAGTGTTTTTGGATAAGGATGGTGCTCTGCAGCTGTTGGCAGGACTAACTGCTTTAGGGGGGAAACAAATGCTGGATGTTGAATATCTTTTGTATTTTGTGGGAAAAGTGTTCAGTGTGTACTGTGAGCAAGCTGTATTTAACCATGTTCAATATGCAGTGCTTCATAGCTACGCCCAATGTTTTAACTGTGGCTTGCTTTGCATGCCCCACTTAACCTCACCTACTTTTTGCCGTGGCACACTAAAAGCTTCACACTCCAGGTAAGGGCCCTCCTTTCCCTCATGGGCCCCAGAGTCCCAATCTGCCCCTGTAAAGTAGCCTTGGTGTGTGTCAATTAATTGATGCAGCCTCACAGTTTGGGAAAGAGGGGGTGCTCTGTTGGGTATGTTGTACAAGCCCCAGTGATTTCAAATGGCGTCCATGACTCACACATTATAGCATCTGGAACATCTTATGCTCAATGTAAAACATTTTGAGATTCAGATTGCCCCTTGACTTTGTCAAAATGTAACAATTCGTACATTTACAGATCCATAATACCCTTAAATTGGAGCTTTAAATTGGAAGATTTAATCTAAATCTAATGCTGTACATACAAACCTAACAAATAATTGGCGTATGTGTTTAGGACCAATATACCCAATTTGAATGTTTTTTTTTTGCTAAGTTTTCTCTTATGTCTGTATTGTATGAAGTATGATGTTTAGGATTGGTATATTTAGCCAAACAAATTAGCCAAAGTAAACCAGACATATTAATTTTAATGAGTTTTATCTTCATAGGAAGCTTCATTTGAGTACCTCCAGAATGAAGGAGAGCGTCTTCTGCTAGAGGCTATGGATGAATTAGAAGTGGCTTTTAACAACACTAGTGTCCGTACTGACTGCAACCACATTTTCCTTAACTTTGTCCCCACTGTCATCATGGATCCTTCAAAGGTGTCTTTAACAGTTCCATTTAAGGAATAATGCTTCCTGGCCTGTGTATTATACCAAATTTTTCAATGCTTAGAAACTTGTATGAAATTATAATCTTTAGCGTTAAAGGAGAAGTTATAGCCAAAGCTATTTTGGCTATACTTCTGTAGGTCACAGGAGTGCAGTGCGTTCTGCACTCCTGTAACTTGTTTTTAGCCAACAGCAGGCTAAAGTCTGCTGTCGGCAGACATCACTCCAGTGAGCGCTGGAGGGGCAGAGCAGAGAGCCGCTGACTGACAGTCACAGCTTTCTGCTCATAGCGGGGGCAGAACTGAGTGATCAGTGGTATTTGATTCCTCAGTTCCCATTGCAGAGCCAGTGGGGAACAGATGTTGCATCAGATTTTTTTTTAAGTCTATACTTCTCTTTTAATGTAAAAAAAATCTATATAAATCCACAGTCAATTCTATAAATATATATTCTTAAATTTTAGAATCCAAAATTTCAGGGAAAAGAGGTGTAGCAGAGCATTGGTCTACACTTTTTTTTCATCCTAAGTCGTTATGAAAATTAGATAATAATGTATGCAGATCAGAATAGTTGATGATGCGTATGCATTCCTGTGGGCATTGGAGATATTATATGTAGATCAGAGGTTTGTGTCAGAAGATTAGGATTAGGACAATTTTTAAAGAATATTTTTTTTGACATTCAGGGTAGGTACATTTAGGACTGTTTTATATGCATCGGCACTAATAAATTACAAAAATTTGAGATAAATCATTAGGGAGAACTAAGGCCTGAATTATGGTTGTGTTTAGGATTAAAGGTTATGGTGTGTTACCTGTTAGGATTAGGTGGAGGTATAGAGGTTAACTAGCTTTTACAAAAGAAAAGATCAGCAGTGGCATTGTACATCTTTCTCTCAGTACAGGTAGGTGTTAAAGAGGAAGTAGATTCAGATTTTTTTTTTCTTCCCTGCAAAGTAAAGGCATAATGTGCCAGTATGCATCGCATACTGGCACATTATGTGACACTTGCCTGCAAACAAAACCCACGTCATCCCTGCTGAAGGCCGCATCCATCTTCACCCTTCCTCCTTCTGGGGCCGCAGACTCTAACTCAGCTGTGTGACTGGCCGGAGCCGAACGACTTTACTCCTGCGCATGTCACGGCACATGCTTCTGAAGAAACGGCACGGGCGGACGTTTTTTCAGAGCGCATGCGCCGATGACATCATTGGTGCAGTATACAGTAAATATCTTCTAAACGGTACATGTATACAGGAAAGTTTACTTCCTCTTTAAAGAGCTAAGGACTGATGCATATCAAAAGGCAAAGGCTGACGTTTTAGGCCTCATGAGTCTGAAAGAAAAATGTGATACCTTAGTAAGCAATAATAATCAAAATTTTAGGCCTTCTGCCTATCATGTTTATGATGACCTTTTCTTTTCGTAGATTGAGGAGTCAGTCCGTTCTATGGTAATGAGATATGGCAGCCGCTTGTGGAAACTGCGGGTACTTCAAGCTGAAGTGAAGATCAACATCAGATTAACTCCAACAGGCAAAGCTATACCAATCCGCCTGTTCCTAACCAATGAGTCTGGCTACTACCTGGATATCAGCCTGTATAAAGAGCTGACAGATCCCAGCACTGGAACTGTGAGTGATATTCAGCAAAGTACAGTGCTTTTCACACTGTGTGGTGTGTTTATGATTGAGTACTACTTTCTGAGTGGTACCTTTTTGTTTTGCGTGAAAGAACTCCTCTTGTACTGTATCTGTCAATATCCATGACCCATTTTTTCATCCAGAGGCAACATAAAGTAGTATTATTCCCATAGTGTCTTTGGTAACACAGTAAGCACAATAAAATAAACAATCCCCAATAAAAGATTTGTTAAAATTCTTACCCCAGCACTTACAGTTTACAACTGCTACTTGCTCCTGCCCCCTCAATGTTGTTTGTCTGAACGTCTGGTCTTCACGGGAAAGAGTTAACAGTAGACAGTGCAGTATTAAGACGGTGTGTTGGCTTGGAGAAGGAGGGGGGGGGAGGGACGAGTAGTGGTATGCTTTGCCATCCTACGCTATGGGGCTGTGGTTTGTATTGATGCACATAGTGTAGGGAGAACCAACTAGTCCCTGAATTCAAGGGTGGCTCCATAAGATGCTGCAAGAGAAAGAGGCCACCCTGTAACTGGCAACCTGGGGCAGCCGTCATAGAACCACCTTAAAGTGGAACATAGACAAGGATTAAAATATAACCAAACTGCATACTCGAAAAGTGATTAATTCAGCTGCTGAAATTGCCTAAAATACTGAGGCTTCAATATCACTTTAATGTAAACCTTTAAGGAAAAAATAACATTGCTATTCTTTGCAGACATCAGATGTTTGCTCTGATCTCACACTTGTTCCTCCATAAATGTCTGATACTTTTAGGATATGAAGACATACATGTACAGCCTTCCTGCCGCTTTTAATGCTGTGTTTGGTCCCTGAGCACTCAATCAGCAGGTTTGAGAGCAGTTATATAGGGGCAAGGAGCCTGCTTACCCTGTGCAATTTTCTATACTGAGTAAATTAAAACTTGTAGTGGATCCCAGTAGCAGGGAAATGAAGCAGAGGTGTGACCCTAAGTTTGCTCTACAGAAAAAATCAGCAATGAAAAAGAGTGATATAATTAATATTTTAATCTGTTTATTAACCTCTCGGGGCCGACGGCACGCAAATATGCGGCCTCTCAGCGGGTGGGCATTGACGCTGAGCCGCTGCATATTTGCATACACAGCTGTGCTGAGTGCGTGTGACCTGTGCACTGCCGACACAGTAACTGGAGGCTAACAGAAAGCTCATGATCATGTGACCACTGTGACTGCCAGGATAAATTAGGTAGTTATCAGGGGCAATTGTTATTCCTATAAAGGGCACCCTATGAGCACGTCAAACATCACAATAATAAGAGTACCGGCCATATAGCATGTGCAAGGTATGAACTGGAACATATCAAGGCCTAGCAGGGCCATACTTATGATAATAAAGGTATACAGACAGGTGTCCCTATCCTCAAAAAAGTGCCCCAAAAGCACAAAGGAAAAATCAATGTCCACTCGGATAGATTTGGATCAAATCCAACAGAAAAAAGAAGGAGAGGTCAGAAAAAGAAGAAAGGAAAGAGGGAAGTGAGGGTTCCCCAAAGGCACAAAGGAAAAATTGCGATTCTTGCTGCCAAAAGCATATATAGTATGAGCCGTTTAAGCCAATTTGGGATATCGGGGTCTAATTACTTAAACAAGGCTGTTTTTGGGGCTCTAGCAAAACTGATGTCTGTGACTGAGCGTATGAGGTTAAAAATTCTCATCCAAAACTGGGACACCTTGGGGCATTGCCACCACACATGAAACCTCATTCCCAACTGTCTGCATTGATGAAAACAATTCAGAGAGGCATCTTAGCTATCATGGTTGATACTAAATATGAGCGCAAACAAGTTTTATAATTCGATTCTATCAAGATAGCATTGATCGAAATCTTAGACAAGTCATTTATGATGTCCTGCCAATTCGACAAGTCCCTGGAAATCTGTAGATCCCTCACCGACAGTGTCGTAGAGTGTTATAATTTAATTCTGAATAGGAGAACAGACAGGGACGTGCTTAAAGCGTATGTCAAGCCAAATACTTTTTTCCTTAGTGTTTTCTTAATTTTGGATAGAGTAGAGAAGGGTCAGATTTAAATGCTTTCTGTGGTTGTGTTAGAATTACCCTCACTACGTTTTACCAGAGAGGAAATGAGGGGAACTTTTCCTACAGCAGCAATGACAGAAATAAAGCAGTTTCTTCAGGAGATAGGAACTTCTGTCAGATTTCTGTCATTGTCCCTGTTATGCCCCGTACACATGGTCGGATTTTCCGACGGAAAATGTGTGATAGGACCTTGTTGTCGGAAATTCCGACCGTGTGTGGGCTCCATCACACATTTTCCATCGGAATTTCCGACACACAAAGTTTGAGAGCTTGCTATAAAATTTTCCGACAACAAAATCCATTATCGGAAATTCCGATCATGTGTACACAAATCTGCCGCAGAAAGTGCCACGCATGCTCAGAATAAATTAAGAGATGAAAGCTATTGGCTACTGCCCCATTTATAGTCCCGACGTACGTGTTTTACGTCACCGCGTTCAGAACGATCGGATTTTCTGACAACTTTGTGTGACAGTGTGTATGCAAGACAAGTTTGATCCAACATCCGTCAGAAAAAATCCATGGATTTTGTTGTCGGAATGTCCGATCAATGTCCGACCGTGTGTACGGGGCATTACAAGTTTTCTTTCACTTTCTGTCTGGTGAAAACTATGTCAGCAGGGCAGGAAGTGATGGAAAGTCTTTCTAATGGAGTCTTGAATAGCACTAAAAATCCAACTGAAGGTCTAATCCAGGGGTCTTCAAACTGCGGCCCTCCAGTTGTTCAGGAACTTCAATTCCCATCATGCCTAGTCATGTCTGTGAATGTCAGAGTTTTACAATGCCTTATGGGAAGTGTAGTTCTGCAACAGCTGGAGGGCCGTAGTTTGAGGATCCCAGTCTAATCCTTCCCTACTCTATCCAAAACTAGAAAAACTTGTTTTTGTCTTGGCATACACTTTAAGTAGCTAGTACATATGTTTAAAAAAACTGCTTATTTTTCTTCCCCACATGGCCCAGATTAATTATGCAGAAGCTGAATATTACGTATGGTTAATGGTCACCACAGCATACAATGTGTGTACATGCCCATTAGAAGTTACATTCAACAAAATTCTATAGCAACCACAGTTCTGCAGTTAAGCCACCATTTATTACAAGTCACTCACTATCACCATTAAGGCTGGGTATTTCTATTCTTTTCAGTTGCTATAAAAAGAAGATTTCACAAACAGTCCTCTACTCCATGGTAGATGTGTATATGGAAGCCTGTAAAATGTGAAGCTATTTACAATTAAATGTTTGCTGGATATTTAAAGCAGTTTAGCTTATGTTTTTTTTTTTTTTGCATAGTTATTTGCATTTAAAGTGTACATTTATTTGAAGAAATGACTGGAAATGTTATATATTTTACACGTGTATATTTCTCAACAGATTATGTTTCATTCATACGGAGATAAAAATGGACAAATGCATGGGATGCTGATTAATACTCCTTATGTAACCAAAGATCTTCTACAGTCAAAGAGATTTCAGGCTCAGTCTCTAGGGACCACCTATGTGTATGACTTCCCAGAAATGTTTAAACAGGTAAGACCAATAAGGATATTTCATGAGCATGCTAGGAAATATACTAGCTGCTTTGAATGAGGATAGGCATTATTGAAATATACTCCCTTCAGTTTTGTGAGTGCCAGTTGTATTATGATCCAAGCAAATGCGTACTGTGAGTTGATACTTTAAATTTGAAGTTAACTTTGTATTGCTGATAGCCACAAATGTTGCATATTGTTTCCATAGGCTCTTTTTAAACTGTGGGGTTATGGCGAGCCACGTTCCTCTGACATCGTTACCTACACAGAGCTGGTCCTTGACAGCCAGGGTCAGTTGGTTCAGCTGAACCGATTACCAGGAGGAAATGAGGTAAAAAAATCTATCATTAATAGTTGACATTAATCGTGGCCACCCATCATTAAAGATTCATCGCTAACTTGGGGTGTAAATAAAATGTCTGTTCTCTAACTTGTTTACTAGGTTGGAATGGTGGGTTTCAAGATGAAACTTAAGACTCCTGAATATCCAAAAGGACGAGACATTATAATTATTTGTAATGATATTACCTACAAGATTGGCTCTTTTGGGCCACAGGAAGATCTACTGTTTCTACGAGCATCAGAGCTTGCCAGAAAGGAAGGGATCCCACGGATTTACATTGCGGCCAACAGTGGTGCGCGGATAGGACTTGCTGAGGAACTCAGACATATGTTTCATGTGGCTTGGAATGACCCCTCTGACCCGTACAAGGTATCAGGCAAATCAAGCTACACTTTGCAGTCTGTTCTGGTCATTTACTTTACTTTTGCTTTGACTAAAAGTAATTTTACATGTTTTAACACATAAAGCTTTATGATGTATATAGATATTACTGTCTTCCAATGAAAAACATAAAATTACAAGTTTCAATTATTTCTAGCTCACATAATCCATTTATAAATGGTTCTTTTATTTTTTTTTTATTTTTTTTTATTACAAATAAACATTTATAGACAATGTTTCCTTTAACTTAGGAAACATTTTTTGTACAATTTAATTGCAATGTGGGCCTGGTAAGTTTTAAATATATCATCTTTTTTTGATTGCTAGTTTTTAAGTTTACTCTGTTATGTTTGCTAAAGTTCTTCTTTTTTTTTTTTTTTCATTAAATGTTTTTTTTTTTTTTTTTTCAGGGCTTCAAATATTTGTACCTAACTCCTCAGGATTACACACGGATCAGCTCAATGAATTCTGTACATTGTGAACATGTGGAAGATGAAGGCGAATCCAGGTACTAATGATCTATATAAGCTTTGGGGTACATTCACACTATTACGATGTAATAACGTGCATCAATGCAACATACATGTATTGGTGTGCTGCAGTGCAGCGCATCACAACGCATGGTATCCCTATCCAAAGATAAAATGCAGCCTGCCCTAATTTTGCATGCATTACTGTGCATTTCAGCTCATTCATTTTGAATAGACTGTTTAACATACCACAACTTAACTTGTGTCACAGCAAGCAGTCTTGTGGTGTTAATATGCCTTTTATTATTAGGCAACTTTTCATGCATGTCCTTTTTGTTGGTCATGTTAAGTAGATACATTTCACCAAAATGAATGGTGGAATGGCAGGAGGTGAGAGTGACGTGCAGATATTCATTTACATGTCTTGATCCTTTGGTTAAAATTATAAGAAGCAAGCATACTGGAACCTATTGGCTTACACCTTCACCTGATTCTACATAAGAAGTTTATAGGAAATGTTAAACATCCAGGAAGAGGATAGATTTATGGGTGGGGCATGGGTGCAATCCCAATACACTGATTCTTATTGTATGCATACTTAAATAACTTCTTTATATTTTAGGAAAAGGTACAGATTTGTTGCACACAATAGATACAGATACAACAATTAGGCATTGAAGAGTTACAGAAAGTTGCTATAAAGAGCTTGTAACAAGCAAAATAACATATACATACTGCATTTATGTAAAATTTGTATTGTCAACAGAGGCAGAGTTCAGCCATAGTTGATATGACTGTGGTGAGAACAAAATATTGGCAATAGATGAGGAATGTAGGATATTTGCTCATCGTAGGATCAGTATTAAATCTCCTTCACTGTATAATAACACTAACTTTGTTCAGATGTTATAAGGTGACATAAAAACTTGCAACAATAAATATATTACTGAAGGTACTAATAAAATGGTTGTACTGAGTTGATCTTGTAAATGTTTCCTGCCCTTACAAAAGCATTGTCATAGCTGGGTATCTATTGCAGTAACCTGTTCAGGATGATTAGATGGAGCTAAGGTGGTGCATTCTAACCAATGTACCGTAGAATTTTAGAAATTTATATGGGCAGCCTTTGTGTTGATATGTAAATAATCTAAGTCTTTCATTCTCTAACTGTATCTTTCCACTGGGCATGCGTTGGAGCAGTGGGAGATAGCACAGAAATGGATATCAGTTTTCGGGTAATAAAGAGCGGTCTCGTAACTATGAGCTGAAAGGGCTCAAGAGCTTAAAGCGGAGTTTCACCCTGAAATATTTTTTTGCATATTCACAGACCTTTAATAGTATTAAGAAACATTTGGGGGGGAATTATTTTTTTTACTTACCAGAAACGCCCTGTTGCTATGTAGTAGCTCCTAATCTGCCATTTCCTGGTCCGCAGCACTCCTTGTAACTTCCTCCCTCGCCTGTGCTCCCGGGAAATGTGAGTCATCATTTCCCAGGAGTTAGTGGGCAGTACTGTGAGCAAAAATCAGGTTATTTCCCGAGAGAAAATGACGTGATTTAAGGCGGTTGCCATAACAACGGGGCGGGACCTTCTTCCGTCGCCACCTGTTGTTATGGTAACTTTCTAAACAATCGGCACTGCAGCCGCCAGAGCATCGCGCATGCGCGATATCGAGAGGTGCATGCTGGTTACCCAGCATGCTCTCCATCGGTAATACAGGAAGAAATTGCGATTGGGCTTCACATGCCCACAATCATCGTGGAAATGGCCAGAAGAGGATTTTATTAATAGTAAGTGTAAAAAAAATATATAATTCAGACCCACTAGCAAACATCTATAAACTTTATTTGTGTAATTAAAGCATTATAATGGGATGCCTAAAAAAAGAAATAAAAAAATCTGTGGCCGGAACTCTGCTTTAAGACTTCAGAAAGAATGCTCTGAATTCCCACTTTGGGGTTTAATGGCAAGTGTATTGAATAGCGCACATTAAAAGCAATTTTTAATTTGATATTAAAACTGGTTTATAGTTCACACAAATATTCAGAAAATAAAAAGCAGAGCTGAGAAACCTATTGTAGTATTGTGGATTCTGTGAAGTGATGTACTTGATTCTTCTTAGGTACATGGTAACTGACATAATTGGGAAAGAAGAGGGAATTGGAGTGGAAAACCTCAGAGGGTCCGGAACAATAGCCGGGGAATCTTCCCTAGCATATGATGAGATTGTTACCATCAGCATGGTATGTATTCTTGTCTATATATTTTTTTATTTTTACAGTAAATTTGTCCTTATTTATACATGTGTTACCACATTCTTCAAACTGCAATACAGTACCTAAGATCCACTAATAATACTGAACAGTAACACGATATAAACAGTAATATAGAAAGAAATAGATATCTATAATCTCCCCATCAAGCAAATTTAAAGCAGGAATCAATTATCACACATCAGTAACATCTTATACAATTGTTTTTAATTGTTTCAGAAAGATGGCTATCAAATGACATTCCTTCCTCATTCCAAAAGAGGAAAAAATTAACCCTTAGAAGACCTGTTACAAAAAAAAAATCTCCTCCAGAGATATATAATCTGCATACGAAAATGGGACGGCGGTTTGTACTCTGAATTAAGAACCCTGGTTTCAATTTTTTGCCAAAAAGAATACGAAAAGTACTTGGTATAACCACTTCAACCCAAGGGCATGTGCAATCCAACTGCTTAATCTGGTAGCATGCAGTCCAGAGCCTCTTTTATATATCCTTTCATGGGGGATGAGTGCCCATCTACCATCTAGAGGATTCTCGGTGAGGAGACATATTGGGATCCGTCCTCATAAAAGACCCGAGGCTGGGGTAGATAGCCACACGCCTGCACGATCTCCTTAACAAGAGATCACAGGAGCTGCATCTTTTATATATCCTTTCATGGGGGACGAGTGCCCATCTACTATCTAGAGCAGTGGTTCTCAACTCCAGTCCCCAGGACCCACCAACAGGCCAGGTTTGCAAGATAGCTGAAATACATCACAGGTGATATCACTTGATGCTCAGTGATTGCAGTATTCTAGTCTGCATCTCCCCAAGGTAATACTTAAAATCTGGCCTGTTGGTGGGTCCCGAGGACTGGAGTTGAGAACCACTGATCTAGAGGATTCTCGGTGAGGAGACATATTGGGATCCGTCCTCATAAAAGACCCGAGGCTGGGGTAGATAGCCACACGCCTGCACAATCTCCTTAACAAGAGATCATAGGAGCTGGTAAGGGGCAGCATTTTTATTGGTGGAGGAACCCTTCTGTCATAACGCTCTCCTGGGTGATATGGTCGCATGTTTCACACCGCATGGATGCTTGTTATTACGTCCTTTGAAGGATTGTTCTGCCATTGAACTTTTATTCTATACACTTTTGAATTGGACTGAACATATTCATCTATCCATGTTTTATTTTATTATATTTTAATTTATGATGAAAATCAAGTTTTTTTTTTTTTTCTTCACTGTTAGTCACGCTATAATGGGTGCATAAGCTGTATGTATAGAGGTGATTATACTGTTTTATTTTTCAATTATTTCAAGATTCACAGCGCAGCTATTTTTGCTTTTTTGTATATTTAGTGGAGGTGTCTCACATTTTTAGTTGCAGCTTTACATAATTTACACACTGTATATTCTCATATACAGGATTTTGGGGATAGCGCAGTAATTTTACCTGTTTGAGTGATAGCTAAACATTCCTTCTCAACTATGGCATGTTTTTCTCATGTCTGTTAAGATATCTGCTCAGTGCTCCTCCCCATCTCTGACTTGAGACAGTACAGCACCCAGTCCCACATCAGAGACGTCTGTCTGTACCACAAACTCCTTTGTGAAATCTGGGGTGATGAGCACAGGTTGGTGCACAAAGAGCTTGCTTCAACATTTGAAATGCCTTCTCTGCCTCAAGATTCCACTTAATTATGACCAAGCCTCTACCCTTCGTCAGATTTGTCAGTGGGGCTGCAATGGTGGCAGAATTGGGTATAAAACACCTGTAGTACCCTGTGATCCCCAGAAATGCACAAACTTCCTTTTTATTTATAGGTTAGGGCCACTTTTTAACCGCCTCAATCTTATTGATCCGAGGCTTGATCAGCCCTCGACCAATAATGTTGCCAAGGTATTCGGCCTCCTCCAAGCCTATGGCACACGTTTTGGGGTTGGCAGTGAGTCCTGCTTTCCTAAGGGAATCTACTACTGCTTGCACCCGGGGCAAATGAGATTCCCAATCTAGGCTGTGGATAACAACATCGTCCAAATAGGCGGCTGCGTATAGGCTATGTGGTCTCAATGTTTTGTCCATCATTCTCTGGAATGAGGCAGGAGTACCATGCAATGCAAAAAGCATCCGCTTATACTGAAATGACCCCTCAGGAGTAGAAAAACCGTCTTCTTTTTTGCCAATTCTTTTAAGGGTATCTGCCAATAACCTTTAGTCAGATCTAAAGTATTTATGTATCCGGCACTTCCCAATCTGTCAACAAGCTTGTCAACCCGAGGCATTGGGTATGCATCGAATTTGGACACGCTATTCAACTTCCTGAAATCATTACCAAACCTTATAGTGCCATCTGACTTTGGGACCCACACTTTGGGACTTGACCAGTCACTGTGGGACTCCTCTATAATGTCCAACTCTAACATGTTCTTCATTTGCGACTGCTTCTTCCCTAGCCTCGGGTATTCTATAGGGCTTTACATTTACGTGGACACCTCGTTCCGTAATTATGTCATGCTGTATAACTGTGGTCAGTCCGGGTAGGTGAGGGAAAAAAATCTCTATTCTTTTTCACAAACTCTTTAAAGTCCTTCTATTGGGCCACTGGCAAGGTTTCAGTTATGGGTACCTCAGGTGTTAAGAGTGTCATGTCCTTTTGGGGAGTTGGCACTGCCAGTAAAGGCTCTCTGTAGTTCCAAGGTTTCAAGAGATTAATGTGATATATTTGCTCTGGTTTCCTTTTCCCTGGCTGATAAACTTTGTAGTTTACTTCCCCTACTCTTTCCATAATTTCCAAGGGACTTTGCCACTTTGCTAGGAATTTACTCTCAACTGTGGGGACTGGTACCAGGACTCTATCACCAGGGTTTAAGACCTGGGTTTTGGCACCCCCCATTATAAACCCTTCTCTGGGCCTCCTGGGCCTGCTCCATATGTTCCAGTACAAGTGGCATAACAGCTGCGATTCTATCTTGCATCACTGAGATATGCTTAATGATGCTTCTGTAAGGCATGGTCTCTCCCTCCCACATTTCTTTTGCGACAGCTAGTAATCCCCTGGGATGTCTACCATACAGTAGTTCAAAAGGGGAATAACCTGTAGATGCCTGAGGTACCTCTCATATAGTAAACATGAGGTACGGCAGCAAAAAATCCCAATTTCTCCCATCTTTGTCCACCACCTTTTTTAACATGTTTTTGAGCGTTTTGTTAAATCTCTCCACAGGACCATCAGTTTGGGGGTGGTAAACAGAGGTACGGAGATGGGAGGTTTTGAACAACGTGCACACTTCTTTCATGACTCTGGACAGAAATGGTGTGCCTTGATCCATTAATAACTATTTTGGAATACCTACACGACTAAATACCTGGACAAGCTCTTTGGCAATAGCCTTAGCTGAGGTATTACGCAAGGGAATGGCTTCAGGATATTGTGTGGCATAGTCCAGTATTACCAGTATGTGCTGATGGCCCCGGGCAGACTTTACCACTGGTCCCTCCAGATCCACCCTAATTCTTTCAAAAGGCACTTCAATTATTGGTGAAGGTACCAGCGGACTGCGAAAATGGGATGATGGTGCAGTATACTGACACTCTGGGCATGACTCACAATGTTCTTTGACATCTGCATATAACCCAGGCCAAAAGAATCTCTGGGTTATTCTCTCCTTACTTTTCTCTCCCATTATATGACCATGGGCTAAATCTAATACCATCCGAAGATAGGGTTTGGGAACCACTAGTTGCTCTACCTCCTCCTCCCCTTACTTTTACACTCAATACAGCAAGTTATTTTTAAGAGCCATGTAAGGAAAATACACTACTACATTAGGTTCAACAGGTTCCCCATCAATCATTTTAATGTATTCTCTGGCTCTATTGAGTGTGGAGTCTCTTAGTTGTTCCGTACAAAAATTATCTTTCCTGAGTTCTAAGTCAGGCATCACATTCTGTCTACTCTCACTATTAGTGTCAGAGATAATTTCTTGTTCATTAAACTCAAGCTGGGGTGGGATTCCAGCTCCTCCTGCTCCCCAGCCATTACAGAAAACGGGAAAGGATCTACCCCTTTGTTGGACACACTAACAGTTTCCCTTTAAATGTTGCAATGAAAAGGGTCCGAAGCGAGTTCCGGTGTTTCCTCAGCAGGGGGAGCTCTGTCCTAATGACTCCTTTTTGTTTTCCCATAAACTTCAAAAGTGTGGAAAATCTCCCCCCACTACAGCTTCATGAAGTACTGAGGGTACCGCCCCCACTGAATGTGTCACAGTGCCCCAAGGGATATCAATCATAACCACAGTAGTCTGGTAGTCCCGTGTGTCACTATGTATGCAAATAACCCCAATAGTGCTGGGGTGTAACTTTGCAGGATTTACAAAATCACCTTTGACCAATGTTTCAACACTACCAGAATCTAGCAGAGCAGTAACTGGCTTTCCATCAACTGAAATCATACACATTTCTTTTTCCATGCGTCCCCGACATGATGCAGTACACGCCACCTGTGCAAAAAGAGACATGCGTTTTCTCAAATAAGCATTATCACATTGCATTGGTTCATCATTTAGGGAACGGTTCACAGCAATATGACCTAATGCATGGCAAAGATAAAATTTTTCTGTACCCAGTCCATTAAACGGCCTCAGAGACCTTCCTGACCTATTTGGCCAGTCTCCAGGTCCTGAGCTCATAGTCTCATTATCTGTAGCAACAGTCTTGCTGGCTTCTCTGGGCGGTTTTTCACCCCTAGCGACATTGGGGTGGGGCACGGATGGGTTTAACAAGTCCTCAGCAGCAGTATATATTTCCACCAGGTCCACTGGTTTTCAGTCTTAGGGTCCCCATGGCTGACTCACTTCCTCAAAGTGGCAGGGAGCGCGCATAAATAACAGTCCATGATCACACGCTTCACAATCTTAGGGCCTGACAAAGTCTCTGGCTACAGCCACTTCTGGGTGAGGTGCATCAAGTCAAACATCTTGGAACCGGGTGGCTTGTCAGTACTGTATGACCACCGATGCACCCGTTGAGCTTGGTCTGCAGTGGTGAAGCCCAGGCGTGCAAGCATCTCAGCCTTCAGTGTCTCATTATCCCGGGTAGCATCTGGTTCCAAGTCATAATAGGCTTTTTGGTGTTCTCCTGTCAGAAAGGGCGCTAGCAGTCCTGCCCATTGCTCTTTTTGCCATCCTTCTCGAACAGCGACTCTTTCAAAAGTTGCTAGGTAAGATTCCACATCATCTGCAGGTGTCATCTTCTGCAGGTAATAGCTGGCACGCACCATTTTCTGTTCCACTAGCAAAAAGGACCTGGGGACCCCTTCTTTACTCCACCAGGGCCTGCTGGGCTGCAGTTACCTGGCGGGTTATTTCCTGCTGGATTGCAATGGCCTGGTGATTTGCCTCCTGCTGCACTGCAGTGGCCTCTGCGACCTGGCGGTTGCTTTCCTGCTGCTGGTGATTCGCCTCCTGCTGGGTTGCAGTGGGATGCAGCAGGGCTTTTAACACATCCTCCCTCTTTCCACTTGTTCAGGAAGATGCCCGCCAAATCCACCATATGTGGGGGGTTAGTTCAAATGGGGATCACCTTCCCTGGGAAAAAGGTAGTCCAGACAGTAGGTCTTTCTTAAAAGCTGACTTCACATCAGTAGCTCTCTCAGGTTTTTTGCTTCCTGAGTTCCAGACCAAGAGCAATTCTTTGCTGCAGTCCTGTTTTATTTATACCACCTGTTGGTGGACAGAAGTAGACCGTAAAATCTGATCCAGGACAAACCCTGCTAAGGTGGCTGGTAAAACCTGGACCGGATTCCACCTTAGTTTTCTGCAAAAGCATAACGTCATCAATCGCCTCGCCTTTCATTATGTCACACCCTAGACAGTTGGCTCTTAAGGATGGATTTGAATACTACCCCTGGTGGGTGGAATCTCTTAAAATTATTTAATGATTTAATGATGTAATTGATTTTTAAAGTGTACAAATTACTCACTATTCAGTTCTCATGTATTTTTAAAAATGTGTCAAGTAAGGAGACCTGTTCTTTACTTTAAATGATAACAACTTTAGACTGGTTAATGGATAATTAATAATTAATAATAAGTCTCAAAAGGTGCCCCCCCATATAGCAAACACGTTATCAATGAATCTTGGCCAGCAGAGGCAGTTCTGCTGAAGCAAGTTAGAAATAAACAAATTCTCTACCATATATATCTCCATAAAGGCGTTTGAAATTGGGTGGTGGTGGAGGGAGGGGGGGGCGCAACATTAGATCCCAAACCTCTGCATTGTAGGTAAAAAGTTTCCTTAAAAAGAAATTCTCCTCCAGAACAATTTCTAACAACTTCAAAAGGAACAAAATCTGTGCATGTATGTGTGTGTTTTTGCACCAATCAATAGGCGGCGGCATGCCTCCATTCCTAAATCATGAGGAATGATTATTTATAGGCTAGAAACATCCCAAGTCACAAGAATACACCCAGAATCAATCTTTATACCAGCAATTTTATCTAAAAAAATGTCCTGCATCTCGTATATAGGATCTAACATTCATAATAAGCAGTGTTAAATATCTGTCCAAATATTTGGCAAGAGGAGATATTGCTGAGTTTATTCCTGCCACTAGGCAGGGGCGTATCTACTGTGAGGCAAACAAGGCGTTTGCCTTGGGCGGCACTTTGCAGGGGGGCCCCCCTGGGCAGAAGGGCAGAGGCGGTTCTTTAATTAGGCCTCGCAGATGCCTAATTTACCTAATTAAAGAACCTCTGCTCCCAAACAGTCAGGGTCTGAGGAAAGGGTGAGGAGAAGCAGCATGCAGGAGGTCCCCATGAAAGAAGTCTCACACAACCGGCAGGGTAATGGAGGAGATGGCTCAGTGTCTCTGGTCGGGCTGCCTCTTCGTGTAGCAGCATCTGTCTTTTCCTCTCATCTTATCTCTGCCCCATTAAGCCGCCACCGAGCCCCCCAAGCCAATATAGCAACCCAGACGATTGGGTTTTTTTTTCTCGCCTCCTCCTGTG
Organism: Aquarana catesbeiana; assembly: GCF_042186555.1. Classification (NCBI taxonomy): domain Eukaryota; kingdom Metazoa; phylum Chordata; class Amphibia; order Anura; family Ranidae; genus Aquarana; species Aquarana catesbeiana. Next base: position 317,904,674 of record NC_133324.1, on the reverse strand, counting down.
TCAATTCAGTCAGGGAGGGGCCGGGTGGCTCAGCGAGGACGGCTGACAGGCAGTGGCGCGCGCCAATCGGAGACTGAGAGAGGAGGGGCGGGGGCATGGTCCAATGAGCAAGAGGGTTTCTGGAAAAGGTGGGGAGGTTAGGGTATCTGCGACGTAGAGGTTTGAGCGGTGCAGTGACAGGAGGGCGAAGTGTGACATGACTCATGGAGGCGAGGCATGAGAGATGTAATAAGTGCAGAGATGTATAGAGGGAAGAGTTTGTGTAATGTACAGGAGAGAGAAGATAACTTCAGAGATGTATAGAGAGAAGAGTGTGTATACTGTACAGGAGCGAGAGAAAGGAGTGTGTGTGTATTGTGTACAGGAGGAAGAGGGAGAGAGGCCCACTGACCCCATATTATGCCTCACTGATCCCATCCTATGCCCTGCTAACCCCATCTTATGCCTCACTGACCCCATCCTATGCCCCGCTGACCCCATCCTCTGCCCCATTGACCACATACTTTACCCCGCTGACCCTATCCTCTGCCCCATTGACCACATGCTTTGCCCCACTGACCCTGTCCTATGCCCAGTTGACTCCATACCTTGCCCCGCAGACTCCATCCCCTGCCCCACTGACCCTATACCCTGCTCCACTGACCCCATGCTTTGCCCTGCTGACCCATCCTATAACCTGCTGACCCCAGTCTTATAACCTGCAGACCGCATCCTCTGCCCCATTGACCACATATGTGGCATTTGGACAAATTATGTCTCAAGGTCTGATGAAGCTGTGAATGGCTGCTGCTTAACGGTATAACGTGGCTGGGATGGGACGAATTTTAGATGGAGGGCCAGATTTTAGTCTTGCCTAGGGCAGCACAAAACCAAAATACACCACTAACTATAGGGCTTCCGGGTAAATTTACAGAACCTTTATCCATTTTGGGTAATACATAAATTACTGGGGTTGTGGGATACGCTGAATATTAAAGAAATATAAAAAAATTATATTAGGTGTTACTGATGTGTGATAATTGATTAATTGGTCCCTGCTTTAAATAATTTTCTTGATGGGGAGATATATATTTGTGAAACATGTATGTTATTTAGATTATGCTCCAGCCTGAAGAAGGGCGTTCTGTACTTTGCCCGAAACTGTTGCTATGTTACATATGTAACTTTTATCTTTTTGGGCTCTTAATATATTTTAAAGTTGTAAACCATGGATGTTGTATAATAATAAAAAAAAAAAGAAACACCACACCTGCAAGGCAATGGCAAAAATTACCAAGCAGGGTTTTTTTTTTCTTTTTTGATACTTCATGTATGTGATTGAACTTGAAATATGTGAATTTAAAATATTTCTGTTCACTGCTCTTCAAATCGGATCAGCATATGCAGGTTCACATTCATATTTCTATTTCACTTAAGGTTACTTGTCGGGCAATTGGAATTGGGGCCTACTTGGTGAGGCTGGGGCAACGTGTTATACAAGTAGAGAATTCGCACATAATCTTGACAGGAGCCGGTGCTCTGAACAAGGTAAGTACCAGTATTGCAATGTCTCTAAAAAGTACAAACCTTTCCTGGGACTGTAATCTCAGACATTCTACAAGTAGCAGAGAAAGTTTCGGTAGGATATGAATGTTTTGTAATTGCCTCACCATATAGAATAAGTTACTAATTTTTAACAATTTGATTACTGTATTTCAGGAAACATTTATTGGGAATACTTATAACTGTGTTTTATAGCTAAGAATTCTATTATTTCAGGTCTTAGGTCGTGAAGTATACACATCAAATAACCAGTTGGGAGGTGTACAGATCATGTGTAATAACGGGGTGTCCCACACCATGGTACCTGATGATTTTGAAGGAGTGTATACCATTCTTCAATGGCTCTCCTATATGCCAAAGGTAAGGTCCTTGTTGCAATCAAATTTTATGGCATACAGCAGATATAGATAGGCAAAAATGTATTAAAGTGCATCAAAAATCAAAAATTATTGTTGAAAAGAGGTTGGAAATGAATGTGTAGTTTCACAGGGTGACACTGTGAGTACACAGGTAATAGTGTGCCAACGTCCCAATGATGGACATAACTTTTAGTTTTTAAAAAAAATTATTGTTGTTTTTGGGTTTTTATGCACTCTACAATATTCCTACCTATATCCATATTGCATCTTACAAGTCGTTACATAGTTACATACTTTTTAAGCTTGAAAAAAGACACAGGTTAATCTAGTTTATTCTATGGGGGGGCGGTAATCACAAAAACTGGCGCACTCAGAATCTGGTACAGCTGTGCAAGGTAGCCAATCAGCTTCTAACTTCAGCTTGTTTAATTGAGCTTTGACAATAAAACCTGGAAGCTGACTGGTTTCTATACAGAGCTAAACCAGATTTTGCACCATGCAGTTTTATTAAATAACCCCCTATGTGTGTATGCATGTGTGATTTTTATTTTCTAATAGCCCTGTATATTCTGCTTCCTGAGGACATTGCCACATCACCAAAGGGTTACAGAATCGGGAATGTATGTAGACAGCGGTACACAACATAGTTTAAGAACTGAGAGGTGTGGACATATTGCATGTGTACATCAAAATGACACAAATGTAGAAATCTGGGACATGTGCAACCTTACGGCACAGCATACTGCCTAAAAATCTTGGCAAATGCTGTACCTAAATTCTCTTAAACATTGCAAAGATAGAAGTAAAAACTTTTAGAAAATGAAAAAAAAAAAAACATGGGAGGGAAAAAAGAAAAAGTTTTTTTGAAGTTGTCGACACTTTCAGCTACTACCACTTCCTGGGGGAGGGAGTTCAAATTTTTATGGCTGCAAAAGTAACGAACCCTTTCCTCAATCTAAGGATAGATGGGGTGCCTGCATTTTCTTTTTCAGGTACTTCTTTTTGTCTTTATTTTTACTTGGTGATCCTGCAAATTAAACAGTTAATGTCCCTTTATAAAAAGTATGCTCACTCCTCCGTTGTATCTATGGGGATAGCCATAGTTTTCACACAGACTGGACTTCAGACATGCCTGCCTCCCTAAGGGATTAGTAAGCTACAATATATGACTTTTTTTTTTTTTGGATTTAGATAAGCTTCTTAAGTGTCTGTCTGAAACCCATACCTTTTTCTGTTTCATAACAGCCAATAAACTCTTCCTTCCTAAAAGAAAAATACTACTGAGAATTAAAGAAGTGAATTTTTTTTTGACCATTCCATAGATTCTGGTCCATTATAGCCTGTTTGTTATAGAATGCCTTTATCGTCTTTTTGTTCAGAATTAGGGCTCGTTCACAGCAGCAAGCCACACTGATTGCATGGGCACTGGAGTGCGCTGGGAGACATCCGTGTGCATTGCACTGTTTTCTTTTTTTTCACAGAACTTTATTGAAATGTCATGAGTGGCATTTCAATGCAGTTCTATTCAGCACAATGGTGCTGCAGTGCAGTGGTTCGCATTGCAGCCTGCCGCACTTTTAAGGAAAAATAACTGCATGCATGAACAGACACCATTAGAAACAAGGAATTTTTAATTGTTTATTTGTTGGGGCTGCGCTAAAAATCACTGCCAGAATAGCAACACATCTGGTGTGCATGAGCACTAAGGGATAGTAGTGTGATGCCACGTTGAATGGTCTAAAGCAATAATTGAATGCTCCCTAAAAACTTTAGTTAGTAAAGTAAATGTTTTTCTACAGACCTAAACCGTGAAACTTGAAAAACTTGAAAAATAAATGTTTAAATGTATGCAAGAATTGCACCTCTTATATGTATGTATATTATGTTGGTCTCTCAAGGATAAGCACAGTCCAGTTCCAGTCATCTCCCCTGTTGATCCCATTGATCGTCCAATTGAGTTTACGCCTACAAAGGCTCCATATGATCCACGCTGGATGCTGACTGGGAGAGTTCATCCTAGTAAGTGCATAAAATGTACCCATTCTGTCAATGTACTTCAGATTTGAAAATTAGCTTTAATCAAGGACAACTTTTTAATTTTAGCCACCAAAGGGGCATGGCAGAGCGGGTTCTTTGACCATGGAAGCTTCATGGAGATCATGCAGCGCTGGGCACAGACTGTTGTGGTAGGAAGAGCAAGGTAATGTCAACGTCATACCATTCTACCATTTATTTACTAAATTCGGATTGTATACTTATCAATCACCAGGTAAAGCTGAGTTCATGTTACAAGATTATTTCCATTTTCTTTGTAGGCTGGGAGGAATACCTCTTGGAGTTATTGCTGTGGAGACCCGAAGTGTGGAAATGGCAGTGCCTGCTGATCCAGCAAATCCTGATTCTGAAGCTAAGGTAATTTTAGTAATGTCTCCATATAAAAAGCAGTGAGCTGATGTGGTGACAAAGACCAGATGTTATGGTATTTACATACAGGCATAAAGCGTTTCATAATCTGGACAATTCTAATGAGATAACACGACAACCTGTACTCAAATAGACATAAAACTTTTACATTCCATGAATGCTATGTATCAGGATGCCAGTGAGTTGAAAATTCATTGAGCAATTCCTGTTCTCTCTGAGTAATCAGAAAGATCAAGCAATACCTCTTTTGTACTTCTCTTTGGAGATCTCCTCGACATCCAGATAATTATTCAAAATTATGATCATTTCAAGATTAGAGTCACACCTTTGTCCTGTTAATGGTCTTGGTGTGCTAGAGTTTTCGGACAGTGATTGCTGATCTTCATTCCCTGGTTGGTTCTTCACATAGCTCAGCCAGTCTCCGGTACAGCACTGTCTGTTACAACACAGTTTATTATTATTATTTATTATTTCAGGTACTTGTATAGCACCGTCAATTTACGCAGAGCTTTACATATATATATTATACATTCACATCAGTCCCTACCCTCAGGGAGCTTACAATCTAAGGTCCCTAACTCACATTCATACATACTAGGGCCAATTTAGACAGGATTCAATTAACCTACAAGCATGTCTTTGGAGTGTGGGAGGAAACCGGAGTACCCGGAGGAAACCCACGCAGGCACAGGGAGAACATGCAAACTCCAGGCAGGTAGTGTCGTGGTTGGGATTTGAACCAGCGAATCCCAACCACCACTTTATTAAGTTTATCCAAGAATTTAGGGATTAGGGCTTTGATGATCATTGTGATTTCTTTGTCAACAGAAAAAAGCATGACTGTTTTGATGAAACTAAAAGGCTATGTGTATGGGGTACTTTTAGAATTTATTTTATAGTGCATAAAGGAATGTGCAGTAAAGCATACAAACCACAAAGCTTAGCTTTTTCTTTTGCCCTTCTAGAGTGCCTGTAGATGATCATACAGTGCCTTGCAAAAGTATTCACTCCCCTTGGAATTTTTTGTGTTTTGTTGCCTCACAACCTGGATTTAACATGGATTGTTTGAGGATTTGCATCATTTAATTTACAAAACATGCCCACGACTTTGAAGATGTTTTTTTTTTTTATTTTTATTGTGAAGCAAACAACAAATAGGACAAAATAACAGAAATAGTCAATGTGCATAACTATTCACCCCCCTAAAGTCAATACTTTGTAGAGCCACCTTTTGCGGCTAGCACAGCTCCAAGTCGCTTTGGATACGTCTCTATGAGCTTGCCACATCTTACCACTGGGATTTTTGCCCTTTCCTCCTTGCAAAACTGCTCCAGCTCCTTCAAGTTGGATGGTTTGCGCTTGTGAACAGCAATCTTTAAGTCTGACCACAGATTTTCTATTGGATTGAGATCTGGGCTTTGACTAGGCCATTCCAACACATTTACATGTTTCCCCTTAAACCACTCAAGTGTTGCTTTAGCAGTGTGTTTGGGGTCATTGTCCTGCTGGAAGGTGAACCTCGGTCCTAGCCTCAAATCACACGCAGAGTGGTACAGATTTTGCTCAAGAATATCCCTGTATTTAGCACCATCCATCTTTCCCTCGACTCTGACCAGTTTCCCAGTCCCGAATGCTGAAAAACATCCCCACAGCATGATGCTGCCACCACCATGTTTCACTGTGGGGATTATGTTCTTTGGGTGATGTGATGTGTTGGGTTTGCGTCAGACATAGCGTTTTTCTTTGATTGCCAAAAAGTTCAATTTTAGTCTCATCAGACCAGAGCACCTTCCTCCATACTTTTTGGGAGTCTCCCACATGCCTTTTCACAAAACTCCAAACGTGCCATTTTGTTTTTTGCTGAAAGTAATGGCTTTCTTCTGGCCACTCTGCCATAGAGCCCAACTCTATGGAGAGTATGGCTTATAGTCGTCCTATGTACAAATACTCCAGTCTCTGCTGTGGAACTATGCAGCTCCTCCAGGGTTACCTTAGGTCTCTGTGCTGCCTCTCTGATTAATGCCCTCCTTGCCTGGTCCGTGACTTTTTCTTGTGCGGCCGTCTCTTGGCAGGTTTGCTGTTGTGCCATGCAAGGCTAGTGCAAGGATCTTTGACACCCTAGGCGATACCTAATTTTGCCGCCCCTCCTCCCCCCAGCTGCGCCCCTGACTCCACTTTAACCTGCCCCTGCAATACATGTGACCTATCTGACCCCTATGCTGACCCCCTGACACACTGATCCACCTGACTCCTACTTCCTGCACCACTCACATTACACTGACCCACCTGAACCCTACACTGACGCACCTGATCATTACACTGACCTACCTGACACCTACACTGACCTACGTGACACCTACACTGACCTACCTGACACCTACACTGACTATTACACTGACACATACACTGACCCCCCTTCCTGACACCTACCTGACACATACACTCACCCACCTACCTGACACATACACTGACCTACCTGACACCTACACTGACACACCTACCTGACACATACACTTACACCTACACTGACTATTACCCTGACACATACACTGACCTACCTGACACATACACTGACCCCCCTTCCTGACACCTACACTGACTATTATACTGACACCTACACTGACCCCCCTTCCTGACACCTACCTGACACATACACTCACCCACCTACCTGACACCTACACTGACCCCCCTTCTTGACACTTACCTGACACATACACTCACCCACCTACCTGACACCTACACTGACCTACCTGACACCTACACTGACCCCCCTTCCTGACACCTACACTGACCTACCTGACCCCTCTACCTGACACATACACAGACCCACACCTAACTTCCTGCACTACTCACCCCCCCCTCCACACAGCTCGGTGCAGATCCATCCTCCTCCTTACCTCTGCTCTTCGTGGCTTCATCAAACATTGTCAAGGCTCTCCTCAGCACTGGGTGTGCAGAATTGCTTAGTGGTCTCCTCCAGCGCCAACCACCCGCTCCATGATGTCCCCGCCGGGGCCAGGCCAGCGTCATCCACCCGCTCCATGGTGTTCCCGCTGGGCAGGAGGTCAGCTAACAGACGCTGCATCTCCAATGCTCCCATCTCCACCGAGCCCCGCTCTGCTGCACACACAGACACACAGCGCTGCACCAAAGGGACAGGCTGGAGCAAAGGAGTCCCGGAGCGGCGCTGTGAGATATTATTGTGTGAGGAGATGTCACAGCGCAGCATGGCGCTCAGCAGAACACATGGGGGATTGGCGGTGGCACACAACGGATGTGTTCCCGACACTGAATGGGGCGAGCGATCAGGAGAGGAGAGCCAGATCACACACGCCTGAAGCTTCCCCAGGACAGAGGCCGTGGTTGCGCCCCCTAGGCGGCTCCCTACTTCGCCTAGTGGTAGCGCCGGCCCTGGTGCCATGTTCTTTCCATTTGGTTATGATAGATTTGATGGTGCTCCTAGGGATCATCAAAGATTTGGATATTTTTTTATAACCTAACCCTGACTTGTACTTCTCAACAACATTGTCCCTTGTTTGGAGAGTTCCTTGGTCTTCATGGCAGTGTTTGGTTAGTGGTGCCTCTTGCTTAGGTGTTGCAGCCTCTGGGGCCTTTCAAAAAGGTGTGTATAGGTAATGACAGATCATGTGACACTTAGATTGCACACAGGTGGACATCATTTTACTAATTATGTGACTTCTGAAGGTAATTGGTTGCACCAGAGCTATTTATGGGCTTCATAACAAAGGGGGTGAATACATACGCACATGCCAATTATCAGTTTTTTATTTATAAAAAATTGTTTTATGTATATATTTTTTTATTTTACTTCCCCAACTTAGACTATTGTGTTCTGATATATCACATATAATTCAGATTAAAAAAAACATTGAACTAAAGGCTGTAATGTAACAAAATAGGTAAAAAGCCAAGGGGGGTGAATACTTTTGCAAGGCACTGTAACTGTTATCAACTATAGAAGGTATTTAGAGATCCACCCTTCATTTGTAGTGATCACTTACTAAGTGGACCTGCCACAACTTATGCAGTAAAAGGAATAATATGCGATCTTATGCAGAAATGTTTCAAGACCTGATAATGAGCCCCACTAATGCTCATGCATACTGGTTATTGCTATAATGCTACTTATTGTAACAAGTGATGCTGCCACCTGGTCCCTTATAGAATGATGTGTCCCTATTACCTGAAGATGCTACAGTGCTTGGTTCAATTTTCCAGTGTCCCCTGTCTTCTTTATATATATTCTTTTGTAATTCCTTTATTTACCAGTAAAGGTCACAGTACATTGACATACAAAATACAATGTTAGATATAGATATGTAATGTAGTCATGGCATATAGAGAGATATATGCATGTAGGGTCCCAAGCACTGTGACAATATAAAAAGTGCAGTGACATAACCAGAATATCAACAGTTCGATAACATGACCGTACTGTGGTACATCAAATGGTAGAAGATAACCAGATAAAAATCAGCAATTCGAAGGCAACTCCAGAGTGAGGTCTATTCCCAGATAGCAGAAGACCACTTGATGTAGAATAAGGCATTATAAGATGGGGCTTGAAGATAAGATTGTGTTAGTTACGCTTTAAGTATCATAGAAATACCTACAATCACCAATGCAAGGGAACCAGTGCATTTTAGATCTGAAAAACAGGGAACAGGGCATGGTACATCTTTTACATCATTGTCAGTCAAAATAACAGTTTTTTTTTAGAATGGGGAAGGGTAGAACTTTGACCATTTTTTTTTTTTTTTATTTCATTTCTCTACTGGGAACACAGCGTCGAAAACCTGACAAAGATCCTAACCTCTTCCCTACGCTAAAATTGTCTGGATTTTTAAATGAAGTCAGGCATTTATTAAACAGATTATATTTTGTATTTTTAATGTAGATGTGATGGTTTGTTTTAGATCATTCAACAGGCTGGACAGGTTTGGTTCCCAGATTCTGCATTTAAGACTGCACAGGCAATTAAAGACTTTAACCGCGAGAAACTGCCATTAATTATCTTTGCAAATTGGAGAGGATTTTCTGGGGGTATGAAAGGTAAGTCCTACAATCTTTGACTCAAAATTTCTATAAGAGTGACCCAACTCAGAAAATTAAAAAAATGTGTTCATATGCATATCCCATTTATGATACAATATTTTGTTTAAGTAACATCTTGCCATGAATGCGTACATGCTGAATGCAGTGTCAGCTTAAGTTGTCGCTTTACTCCATAGAAAATTTTGTTTTCTCTAATGCTAACTCTTCTAAACAATATATGGTTGTTGTATTAAACATATCATAAATCCTTGTTATATTACACTTTTATGATCGAAAACTACTTTTGAGCTAGGTTTGAAGCTAACATCTGTCCCCGTTGTCCTGCCAGAGGTGACATTTGGCATCTTGCTCCTTTGTAACATTGTGGTAATTGACAGTTGGAAGCAGTAGAGTGAGAGGATGTTGCTTCCCTCTTCTATCCCTTCTCCTTCTTGTCACACATTATACTACACAGTTTGCAGTATGACCCTGTGTCAGATAGCAGCTGTTGATCAGAGACCTGGGAAAGGTGGCATTAGTAATGAATGTGTTTTTTGCCTTGCTCATTTTCACCTTGTCTCTTTCAAGAAACAAACAGGATTGGCATTATAGAGAAGTAGCTTTGTACTGTGTGTGCTGATTGTATTTATGTGTGTGCACTGCTTTTTCCAGACATGTATGATCAAGTGCTAAAATTTGGGGCATACATTGTGGACAGCCTGAAAGAATTCAAGCAACCTGTTTTGGTCTACATCCCACCTTTTGCGGAGCTAAGAGGAGGATCATGGGTTGTCATAGATCCTACCATTAATCCTAACTACATGGAGCTTTATGCTGACAAGGACAGCAGGTGTGTAGTCTCACTAATCACTCCATCACTTCACCTATTTTTTTTCAGTAGCTTTCTTTCCTACTTGGTAATGCTTTAGTAATGGTGACTGCAACATCTGGCACTTGACCTTTTGCACTGTATACTTTCAGATTGACCTAATAGCACCCATTAGACAGTTGTACTAAGCAGATGGCTTTAATTTTGACATGTTTTAAATGGATGTATTAAGACCAATATAGTTTTGATCTTTTTTGATGCAAAACTGTATCCCTTACAGCTACTATAAAAGAATGCCTATAGCTGTTTAACAACTTTCAATTTCTTTTACTTTTTAAATCAGTAATGCAGAATATATTTCAAAGGCCCTCTATGCTAAATAATGATCTGGTGACCCACAACCCAATGTCTACCACTGCTGTCCAGTGTCTGATGCTTTAAAGAGCTCCCTGGGAGCAGCACTGTGTCACAGAACTTCTCTGTACTCCACTGGTAGCAGCTTTGTTGGGTATACACGTATGTTTATACATCTGTGTAGAAGTACATGACGTACAGTGGGGACGGAAAGTATTCAGACCCCCTTAAATTTTTTACCCTTTGTTATATTGCAGCCATTTGCTAAAATCATTTAAGTTCATTTGCTTTCCTCATTAATGTACACACAGCACCCCATATTGACAGAAAAACACAGAATTGTTGACATTTTTGCAGATTTATTAAAAAAGAAAAACTGAAATATCACATGGTCCTAAGTATTCAGACCCTTTGCTCAGTATTTAGTAGAAGTACCCTTTTGATCTAATACAGCCATGAGTCTTTTTGGGAAAGATGCAACAAGTTTTTCACACCTGGATTTGGGGATCCTCTGCCATTCCTCCTTGCAGATCCTCTCCAGTTCTGTCAGGTTGGATGGTAAACGTTGGTGGACAGCCATTTTTAGGTCTCTGCAGAGATGCTCAATTGGGTTTAAGTCAGGACTCTGGCAGGGCCATTCAAGAACAGTCACGGAGTTGTTGTGAAGCTATTCCTTTGTTATTTTAGCTGTGTGCTTAGGGTCATTGTCTTGTTGGAAGGCAAACCTTCGGCCCAGTCTGAGGTCCTGAGCACTCTGGAGAAGGTTTTTGTCCAGGATATCCCTGTACTTGGCCGCATTCATCTTTCCCTCGATTGCAACCAGTCGTCCTGTCCCTGCAGCTGAAAAACACCCCCACAGCATGATGCTGCCACCACCATGCTTCACTGTTGGGACTGTATTGGACAGGTGATGAGCAGTGCCTGGTTTTCTCCACGCATACCGCTTAGAATTAAGGCCAAACATTTCTATCTTGGTCTCATCAAACCAGAGAATCTTATTTCTCACCATCTTGGAGTCCTTCAGGTGTTTTTAGCAAACTCCATGCGGGCTTTCATGTGTCTTGCACTGAGGAGAGGCTTCCGTCGGGCCACTCTGCCATAAGGCCCCGACTGGTGGAGGGCTGCAGTGATGGTTGACTTTCTACAACTTTCTCCCATCTCCCGACTGCATCTCTGGAGCTCAGCCACAGTGATCTTTGGGTTCTTCTTTACCTCTCTCACCAAGGCTCTTCTCCCCCCATAGCTCAATTTGGCTGGACGGCCAGCTCTAGGAAGGGTTCTGGTCATCCCAAACGTCTTCCATTTAAGGATTATGGAGGCCACTGTGCTCTTAGGAACATTGAGTGCAGCAGACATTTTTTTTAACCTTGGCCGGATCTGTGCCTTGCCACAATTCTGTCTCTGAGATCTTCAGGCAGTTTCTTTGACCTTGTGATTCATATTTGCTCTGACATGCACTGTGAGCTGTAAGGTCTTATATAGACAGGTGTGTGGCTTTCCTAATCAAGTCCAATCAGTATAATCAAAAACAGCTGGACTCAAATGTGTAGAACCATCTCAAGGATGATCAGAAGAAATGGACAGCACCTGAGTTAAATATAGGAGTGTCACAGCAAAGGGTCTGAATACTTAGGACCATGTGATATTTCATTTTTTCTTTTTTAATAAATCTGCAAAAATGTCAATAATTCTGTGTTTTTCTGTCAATATGAGGTGCTGTGTGTACATTCATGAGGAAAAAAATGAACTTAAATGATTTTAGCAAATGGCTGCAATATAACAAAGAGTGAAAAATGTAAGGGGGTCTGAATACTTTCCGTCCCCACTGTATATCCTCCATTAATCTAAGCATTTCTAGTTAATGACTAACTGTACTGCCAATGCCAATGCAACCATGAAAAATATCCATTTGAACATATATCTGTTTGAAAACTGCTTTTAGAGGGGGTGTCTTAGAAGCAGAGGGAACAGTTGAGATTCGCTTTAGAAGGAAGGACTTGATCAAGTCCATGAGAAGACTAGACAAAGTTTACGCCCAGATTGTAGAACAGCTTGGTGAGTAAAACATTTCTCTCAGAGCACTATGCATTTTGAACTGTAATAAAATGCTTGTCTTAACCTACCCATATACAAAAAGTCACCCTGGGACTTTAAATGAGGTGAGCACAGTTTGTCACTAAGTAACAGAAGTAGGTACAGTATAGGTATTTATTCAAGAATTGGTATACATACATGAATGATAAAAACAGTAGCTAAGCCAATAAAATTGCACATGATAAAAATACATTGATACAATTTTCATACAATATGTACAGGCATCAGAAAAAATGACGCGTTTCGCAAGACCATAGCTCGCTTCTTCAGGTGTAGATGCAGGTTTGATGTATCTAAATGAACAGAGAGATGTGACACAATGATGAACGTAAAGGCAATGGTAGGAGGGGTCAGAGTTGATGGACCCCATACTTACCAATAGACAAAGCCAAAGTGCCCATTGCTGGATTCCCAAAGGGTGGCTGCGGCAAGTGTGTGGCAAGGGAGCTAAAGGAGTGAAGCCGAACACAGACACCACCAGGGAATAATCGGACAGCAGATATTGCATTGGTGGAATTATGTGGCCCTTACATGTCTCAATATGTAAATTGGTTGATATCAGCTATAACACAAATATATATATCAATAGATGCCAAACAATAGCAGAATAGAAATAAATTCCGCTCTCACTTGCTCGCACTGCACACACCACAGTGGTCTCTGCTGCTGTTAAGCCATCTATCCTGTAAAAGGGAAAACACACTCTTTTTACCTCAGCACTTAGTTCGTGCTTGATATTGATTTTTTCATTCACACTTTTTTTCACACCTTGTTTTTTCCCCCCCTTTCTAGGGATTGTCTCCCTAGATATATTTTTGGTTATTCATACTTACCCTTGGTCTCTATGTCCGTTCCGATCAGGTCAGTTTATGCATGCTTTCACAACACATAATTATACAATTTTTGTCTACTCTGTTTATTTAGCAATGATTGACACATATACTTGTGTTACAGCATATATGCTTTTACATATACAACTATACTATATACTACATAAATTTATGTCTATTCTGCTATTGTTTGGCATCTATTGATATATACATTTGTGTTACAGCTGATATCAACCAATTTACATATTGAGACATTTAAAGTGGTTGTAAACCCTCAGATACAACTTAATCTTATCAGAAACTACATAACAGGCAGCTAATCGCTGCCTGTGAAAGTGCACTTACTTGTGTAGTTTCAGTAAAAAACGTCTTTTTATCTGCGATGACGCCATGTGCGATTGCGCAGTATGCTCTTTCCTTAACGGCATGTATAGTGTGCCGTTTGTTTATTTCCTGCATGTCTGGAATAGACAGTGAGCGAGACTCCCCTCTGAATGGCACAGAGGAGAAGTCTTGCGATGCTGAAAATATTCTAGCCTTCCTGATACTCCCCCTTGGTTACGATGCTACGGCGCATGCGCGAGATTTTGGCAGTGATATGAACTAATGGCATCGGCTTCGGAAAACATTATTAAGAATGGTGCGGATGATACCCGGAAGAGACAGCAAAATAAAACAGAAAAAAAGGTACTTCTAACGCTTGTTTAGGAGTAATTTATATATCGATTGCTTTGCAATGTTAAAAACATATAAATATTAGAAAAATACGATTTTTTTGGCGGGGTTTACTTCCTCTTTAAGGACCACATACTTCCACCCATGCCATGTCTGCCATTCAATTGTTCCCTGGTGGTGTCTGTGTTCGGTTTCTCCCCTTCAGCTATCATGTCACACACTTGCCGCTGACGCCCTTTGGCAATCTAGCACTTGGCTTTGTCTATTGGTAAGTATGGGGTCCTTTACCTCTGACCCCTCCTACCATTGCCTTTCCATTCATCACTGTGTCACAGCTCTCTGTTCATTTAGATACATCAAACCTGCATCTACCCCTGAAGAAGTGAGCTATGGTCTCGCGAAACGCGTTGGAGTTTCGGATGCCTGTAAATATTGTATGACATTTGTATCAATGTATTTTTATTATGTGCAATTTTATTGGCTTGGCTCCTGTTTTTATCATCCATGTATGTATACCAATTCTTGAATAAATACTTATACTGTACCTACTTCTGTTACTTAGTGGCAAACTGTGCTCACCTCCTTTTAAAGTCCCAGGGCGATGTTTTGTATATTTGTTATATTTAGGGATGGAAGTGTGTCACCAGACCTTTCCTCTTGTTTGTCTAATCCTACCCTTTATATTCTGTCAGGTACTCCAGAGCTGGCAGATGCAGAACGCAAAAATCTGGAAAAGAAGCTAAAGGCTAGAGAGGAGATATTGCTGCCAATCTATCACCAAATTGCTGTGAAGTTTGCTGATTTACATGACACTCCTGGAAGAATGCAAGAAAAAGGAGTCATTACAGTTAAGTCTTTCACAAAACTGATGTGCACATGTAGGCCTAGGTAGCATACCTAGAGGCCCCATTTGTATTTTTTGTAAAGCCTTAAAGGATAATAATTTGGAAATAATAAGCTTAAAAATGGACATAAACGCTGAATTTAGAACTTTTAAAAATATGTTGCAGAATAATTAATAACAGGTAGATGTGTTTCATTTATATTATTATATATTATTATATATTTTATATTCTTTTTGAATACTATGAGTTACGGCACATATATTAGGTTGTACAAGGTTAGGCATAATCCTGTGCTTTGGGCACAGAGGAAAACATAAGGCTAAATTGTCTACTGTATTGTACTGTTTAGCATTTGTCGTAGGATTGAAGACTGTGTAAAAAAATTTACCACAATCTTATATATAATATCAGGATATTTTAGAATGGAAGGAAGCAAGGACTTTCATGTACTGGCGGCTGCGTCGTCTCCTCCTGGAAGAGGAGGTGAAGAGGGAGATCCTTCATGCTAACAGCGAGCTTAGTGACATCCATATCCAATCTATGCTTCGTCGGTGGTTCATGGAAACTGAAGGAACTGTTAAGGTATAATCGTTACTTTAAAAAAATGAATAAAAACCAAGCGCTGATGTGGATAGATATGTGTGATATAAATAAATTGTGCTTAAAAATATATATATACCAATATAGTTAGTGCTATAAAAAAATCAGTAAATTAAAGCTGCTATCAATATAGGGTGATCAGATAACCAAACAAATAGTACTAAGTATAAAATTGATGCGCTTTAAATAAATAGTGCACAATATGCTGCTGCGACTAAGCTTAAATCCAGGAATAAAAAATGCATACATGTGAATAAAATAAATACATAATTATGGTGCTAATACATGTGTTAAAATTGCCAAAAAAAAAAAAATTGCCAAAAAAAAAAAAAAATGCCAAAAAAAAAAAATCTTCAAATTGGTGATGTGACGGTTAGTATAAATAAAATAATAATGACACTCTGAGTAAAATGTCCAGGCAGAGATAAATAGTGGGAGAAAGTAAAAATAATTAAACAGTTCCTTCCCTTAATCCAGATTGATTGACTCACTGGGTTAGATCGTTTGTATCAGGATATTTAGTTTTTCTTGCATCCCACTTCAACAATTATACTGCTGGTGATTCGGCTCTCAGGATAAAGGTTTTATGCAAAGCAAGCAAAGAAAAAATAGATCATTGTGCAGTGAACTTACTAGATAGTACATAAGCAAAACAGAGACAAGAGATACACTCACAAACTCCCGGTCTATTAGAAGCATTCAAATAAGCAGATTGCAGTCAGCCGCTGTGGACGAGGTTTCCCATAGAGAAACAGCTGCTGTTAACCTTCAGGTGTATTGCAGCACTGAACGTCCTAAGCTCCTCCCACGCGTTACATCACTGACACGTGACTTTTTCAAGGATAAACCCAGGAAGCCACGGCCTCTGTATTTAAGTCCTATATTTATAAATATATGTTCCCCTTTTTTTTGTAAAACAATTAAATAAGGCTTAAGCCAAAATATTTACATGTCATTAGTAGCAGAAAGCAGTATGATGATCCAATGAACACAGCGCTGTCTCCATGGTAACCACAATGCCATAGGACTTAAATATAGAGGCCGTGGCTTCCTGGGTTTATCCTTGAAAAAGTCACGTGTCAGTGATGTAACGCGTGGGAGGAGCTTAGGACGTTCAGTGCTGCAATACACCTGAAGGTTAACAGCAGCTGTTTCTCTATGGGAAACCTCGTCCACAGCGGCTGACTGCAATCTGCTTATTTGAATGCTTCTAATAGACCGGGAGTTTGTGAGTGTATCTCTTGTCTCTGTTTTGCTTATGTACTATCTAGTAAGTTCACTGCACAATGATCTATTTTTTCTTTGCTTGCTTTGCATAAAACCTTTATCCTGAGAGCCGAATCACCAGCAGTATAATTGTTGAAGTGGGATGCAAGAAAAACTAAATATCCTGATACAAACGATCTAACCCAGTGAGTCAATCAATCTGGATTAAGGGAAGGAACTGTTTAATTATTTTTACTTTCTCCCACTATTTATCTCTGCCTGGACATTTTACTCAGAGTGTCATTATTATTTTATTTATACTAACCGTCACATCACCAATTTGAAGATTTTTTTTTTGGCATTTTTTTTTTTTTTTTTTTTTGGCAATTTTTTTTTTTTTTTTTTGGCAATTTTAACACATGTATTAGCACCATAATTATGTTTTTATTTTATTCACATGTATGCATTTTTTATTCCTGGATTTAAGCTTAGTCGCAGCAGCATATTGTGCACTATTTATTTAAAGCGCCTCAATTTTATACTTAGTATAATCGTTACTTTGTTATGGAAAAAAATCCTGCGAGCCACAATTATCCAGTGCCTTAATGGAAATTCAACCAAACAGCTACCCGGCTGCAGGCGCAGATCATGTATTCATGACCGTGCGATAAATGATATATGAAAAAAATGCGCCGCGCCCAGGGGTGTAACTGAATAACTGTAAATCTAAGTACAAATCATAGATAATAAAGCGTGCAAATCAAATAGAGCCTAAAGCTCTGATCACTTACTAAGATCACCTGCTGTGTGAGTCCTAAAGCTCTGATCACTTACTAAGATCACCTGCTGTGTGAATCCTATGACCAAACACACTAAAAAATAACTAGTGCAATAAAACACAAAGTGCAATGTGCATAGAAAAACGTAATAAGATAAATATACAATCCACAGTGATTAAAATATAATCATTCCTAATAAGGTGTATATGTTAAAAAATGTTACACATATGTAGATCCACTGTGATTAAAATGAAAAAGAAAAAAAATTAAATAAAACAATATATATATTCGTAAAACACAAACAGAGTAAATCAATCACATGCATGGGCGAATTGAAACTATAATCGCCTTAATAAAAGTGTTCAAATCACATCCGTGAAAGAATCTTCCAATCCAGTAACATAAAGTGACCAAGTTCAAATAAAAGTCAGTGTAATGGTGATGGTTCAAAGAAAAAGTTCCGGTTTTGAATCAAATGTGCCCAAAGAAAAACATGCTGTGAAGTGCCTTGGTGACCCCCAATGTGATTGCGCTCACCTTGGAGCGTGTGACACAGGTTTTAATTGTGTCAATACACGCTTTTGGAGCCACCCCTGGGCTCAGTATTAGGTACAGCTGATTCCCACACTAGATTCTTTATGGCTCCACTCACATCAGACCATATAAAAGAAAAAGGCTAATATAGTATAATACCGTAGGATACTTTTATTAAAATCACATCCAATCCCCACATGGGGTACTCACATTTATAAGGTGCTCATGTGCACCAAACATAACATAGGAAAAAACGGCTGTGCGGCGTGCTGCGGGGTGTGAGAGCTCCACAACCCAGCTCTGTGCTGATCGCTCCGTCCTGGCCCCTCCCCTACGCGTCTTCATCAGGAATCCCCCTGATGAAGACACGTGACTCCCTGTGTCGAAGATGCGTAGGGGAGGGGCCAGGACGGAGCGATCAGCACAGAGCTGGGTTGTGGAGCTCTCACACCCCGCAGCACGCCGCACAGCCGTTTTTTCCTATGTTATGTTTGGTGCACATGAGCACCTTATAAATGTGAGTACCCCATGTGGGGATTGGATGTGATTTTAATAAAAGTATCCTATGGTATTATACTATATTAGCCTTTTTCTTTTATATGGTCTGATGTGAGTGGAGCCATAAAGAATCTAGTGTGGGAATCAGCTGTACCTAATACTGAGCCCAGGGGTGGCTCCAAAAGCGTGTATTGACACAATTAAAACCTGTGTCACACGCTCCAAGGTGAGCGCAATCACATTGGGGGTCACCAAGGCACTTCACAGCATGTTTTTCTTTGGGCACGTTTGATTCAAAACCGGAACTTTTTCTTTGAACCATCACCATTACACTGACTTTTATTTGAACTTGGTCACTTTATGTTACTGGATTGGAAGATTCTTTCACGGATGTGATTTGAACACTTTTATTAAGGCGATTATAGTTTCAATTCGCCCATGCATGTGATTGATTTACTCTGTTTGTGTTTTACGAATATATATATTGTTTTATTTAATTTTTTTTCTTTTTCATTTTAATCACAGTGGATCTACATATGTGTAACATTTTTTAGCATATACATCTTATTAGGAATGATTATATTTTAATCACTGTGGATTGTATATTTATCTTATTACGTTTTTCTATGCACATTGCACTTTGTGTTTTATTGCACTAGTTATTTTTTAGTGTGTTTGGTCATAGGATTCACACAGCAGGTGATCTTAGTAAGTGATCAGAGCTTTAGGACTCACACAGCAGGTGATCTTAGTAAGTGATCAGAGCTTTAGGCTCTATTTGATTTGCACGCTTTATTATCTATGATTTGTACTTAGATTTACAGTTATTCAGTTACACCCCTGGGCGCGGCGCATTTTTTTCATATATAATCGTTACTTTGTCTTCTAGATTTTACAGCATTTTACTGAAGGTTTTGTTGACTACCAACGTCGCTTATTATAATTCCCACTCACTCAACATAGCACTATTATATCATTTTTTGTTGTGGATGTTCGCATGCATAGTAACACTTAAGTTTTGCAAATTTAAGAATGTCATAGAAATTCTCTTTTGTTAGCCATTTGGTCAAACTAGGGCCAGTGCATTTTTTTTGGACTGGTTTTTGCATATTATTATATTTTTTTTTCCCCCAGACATACTTATGGGACAATAACCAAGTAGTGGTTGAGTGGCTGGAGAAGCACTTACAAGAGGAGGATGGTGCAAAATCTGCAATCCGTGAAAACATAAAGTACCTAAAGAGAGATTATGCCCTAAAACACATTCGAGGGTGAGTTTCCATCGTATCCAAAGTCTGATGCAGTAGTTATCCCCTGCAGGGCTCCCCCCCCCCAACTACATGTGTCCCCATGCCTCTGCCCTATCCCTAATCATTAAGCCCATTCTAATCTTTAGCCCATCAACTCATTACTTTTAGGACTTGTGTTGACTTGCTTTGTTTACCTGTGATTGACTTGGTTTGGATTGTTTATTATATAAATAGTGAAGCGCTACCCACTTTCATATAATTATTTAAATAAATAAATCAATCTAAACACAGTATTAAACATCCCTAATAAAAAAAATGTGAAAAAAGTTCATATATATATATATATATATATATATATATCTCAATCGACTTCTATAATTTCTTGATTGCTGTGCATCAATATTCCACCGCTGTGTATCTATCACACTTCTCCAATATTATAACTTGTGCACACCTCCACCAGCTGTTATGCCTGCTCACCTCAACACTGAGCCACAAAAGCTCTGAATGGAAACTCATTCCTTTCTCCACTCGAATCTCAGCTCTCCTGCTCCAGCCTGTTATATAAACAGCTCACAGATGAGACTTTTCCCTCAGGATATGGTCCGTATTCATGCAAATACAAATGCAGGAAACATAGTGCTCTCCATTTAAATTATTTATTTGGGTTTCCCCCTTAAAAATATTGCACTTACAAGGTTTCAAAAGCTAAAATCATTCATCGCAGTATTATAAGACGTCCGCTCGCTCACCACTCTGATGGCGTGACGTCACAGGCTCGGGCTCCTTCCCCTCTACACACGTATCGCCTACAATTGGCTTTATCAATAGATGAGCGGACCATATCCTGAGGGAAAAGTCTCATATGTGAGCTGTTTATATAACAGGCTGGAGCAGGAGAGCTGAGATACGAGTGGAGAAAGGAATGAGTTTCCATTCAGAGCTTTTGTGGCTCAGTGTTGAGGTGAGCAGGCATAACAGCTGGTGGAGGTGTGCACAAGTTATAATATTGGAGAAGTGTGATAGATACACAGCGGTGGAATATTGATGCACAGCAATCAAGAAATTCTAGAAGTCGACTGAGATATATATGTATGAACTTTTTTCACATTTTGTTATTAGGGATATTTAATGTTTATATTTGTCATTGTGTTTAGATTGATTTATTTATTTAAATAATCATATGAGAGTGGGTAGCGCTGCACTATTTATATAATAAATATTCTAGATGGTGAAGTGATACACTGAGACTGTTCAGCAGCTGCAGTAATTTAATTTATAATTGCACACTTGTATAATAATTTTAATTTAATTTACTTAGCACATTGCACTTTTTGTGGCACTGATTGACTTTTACACAATATTGGTTTGGAATGTGCCTCAAACTCAGGTCAGCAAATGCTCACCGATTTTATTATAGCAGTATACATGGCCGTGCAGAGGCCACATGTGACCTGTTTTGCATTGCGCTATGTTTCTTTGAACGCAGCATTTAAACTGCAGGCAAAATAGGTCAAATGCTGTGTTTTTTGTTTTAAAAACAGCTGCATGCATCTGAATGGAAAACACAACATTTCACTAGAACGCCCATCAACATGAACATTTAAGTACATCGCTAGTCAAAGACTCAAAACTTTATTTTAATAATAGAACCATTGTGTGCAGGACAGGCAGTGAAAAAAATCTGTAGTGGAGACACAGACGGCAAAAGAAAACCTAATTGGTTGTTTAACCCTTTCATACTTTTAACATACCAAAAACAAATAATACTTGGTTATAGATGCACTTTAACCTATTCCTTACCTGTTAACTACTGAAAATAATACAGCAACCTACCTTGTAATGATGAACAGCCCAGGCCTAGTCTCAGCACCCTTCTCTGCATTACTGTATATGAGTGCATGACATCTACTAACCTTAACCCAGGCCTTAATATAAGCCCCTAACACTATCCACAACTTAATTCTGTCCTGTCTAATACTGCATTAGCCCCCAAAGACTTTATTCTTAAAGTGCTTGTAAAACCTGTACTACCACTTTTACCTCCAGGTAAGCCTATAATAAGGCTTACCTGTAGGTACCGTAAATATCTCCTAAACTTGCACTGTTTAGGAGATATTCACTGTATACGCATGTGCCAACGTCATCGAAATGGCTCGCTCATGCTCGCATGCACAGGAGTGACGTCTTTGCGGCTCTTGCCAATCACAGCACCGGAGCCCGCGAACCCGGAAATAACTCCAGGAGACATGTTTCCAATCACAGCTGTGTGCGGGGACCGCTGCAACAGCTTTGATCTAAGGTAAGTATTTCATAATGAGCTAGTAGGCGATGCTTACTAGCTCATTATGCCTTTGTCTTGCAGGTTGTTTTTTTTTTTTTGAGAGTTTACAACCACTTTAATGGTGCTGAAGAGTTATGTATTAAAGTGGCTGTAAACCCATATAAAAAAAAAACCCCTGCAAGACCAAGGCATAACGAGCTAGTATGCAACGCATACTAGCTCATTATGAAATACTCACCTTAGATCGAAGCTGTGGCAGCGCTTTGACCGGCGACATGTCTCCCAGAGTTATTTCCGGGTTCCCGGGCTCCGCGCTGTGATTGGCCAGAGCCACAATGATGTCACTCCCGTGCATGTGTGCGGGAGCCACCTGTCATGGCACAGGCCCTCTAGAAACTGCACAATCGAGTGGTTTTTCAGTGCGCATGCTCCGACAACGTCGGCACAAGCGTATATGGTAAATATCTCCTAAATAGTGCAGGTTTAGGAGATCTTTGCAGTACCTATTATATCTTATTATAGGCTTACCTGTAGGTACAAGTGGTTTAATAGGGTTTACAACCACTTTAAGTATTTATGTATTTACCAGCAAAAATATTTTGGCTCTTATATTTTCTGTTCTGAAATTTCCAAAGTAATCTTGCATTCTGGGAACTACTACAGACACTTTTAAATGGGAATATAACCATGAGTACACTGAACACTGGTAAGAAGTGAGGTGTCTGCTTGTTATGTCTGCATCTAACATATAATAAACGGCAAGTTTAAGGTATAATGTTAAGGTATAACCAATTGGCAACCAAATTTTAGGTGTACATTCAACCCAAGAGTGTACAAATGAGCACTAATGCCGCGTACACACGGTCGGACTTTTCGACCGGACTGGTCTGACGGACGCCGGCGGACAATCCGATCGTGTGTGGGCTTCACCGGACCTTCAGTGGACTTTTCCAGTCGCAAATCTGATGGACTTTAGATTTGGAACATGCTTCAAATCTTTACGTCATAACTCCGCCGGACCCAGAAATCTGTATGCTAGTCCAACGGACAAAAACCAATGCTAGGGCAGCTATTGGCTACTGGCTATCAACTTCCTTATTTTAGTCTGGTGTACGTCATCACGTACGAATCCGTCGGACTTTGGTGTGATCGTGTGTAGGCAAGTCCGTTCGTTAGAAAGTCCGTCGGAAGTCCGTCGAAAGTATGCTGGAAAGTCTGTCGGACCAGTCCGGTCGAAGAGTCCGACCGTGTGTACGCGGCATAATGAGTTCCTGCAAATTTCTTTGAGCTGAAGCAGGTTCTATTTATGTTCTAAAGCTGAAGTCTATATACAAAAATTAGGCCCCCTTTTCAAATTTTCAAAATTGTCGGTATTTTTTTGTTTATATCGCAAAAAATAAAAACCACAGAGGTGATCAAATACCACCAAAAGAAAACTCTATTTGTTGGAATGGACATCAATTTTATTTGGGTACTGTGTCGCACGACCGCGCAATTGTTAGTTAAAACAACGCAGTGCCGTATCGCAAAAAATGGCCTGGTCATGAAGGGGGGTAAATCTTCTGGGGCTGAAGTGATTAATAATTAAATGGATAGATATAAAATATGGATATACAGTGGGTAATATAAGTATTGAACACGTCCCCATATTTTTAGGTAAATATATTCATGCTATTGACATGAAATTTTCACCACATGTCGGTAGTAACCCATGCAATCCATACATACACAGAAACCAAAACAAATAAGTTCAGAAATGAGGCTATGGGGTTGATTTACTAAAGACAAATAGACTGTGCACTTTTGAAAGTGCAGTTGCACTCTGCAAGGGCAGTTGCACCAGAGCTTAGTAAATGATGGAGAGCTCTGCTGACTTCCATCATCCAATCACGTGCAAGGAAAATTACAAAAACAGTATTTTTGCTTACACGTGATTGGATGATGGAAGTCAGCAGAGCTCTTCATTATTTACTAAGCTCTGGAGCAACTGCCCTTGCAGAGTGCAACTGCACTTTCAAAAGTGCACAGTCTATTTGCCTTTCGTAAATCAACCCCATTGTGTAATAAAATGGCATGACACAAGGAAAAACGTATTGAACACATGAAGAAATGGAGGGGCAAAAAGACATGGAAAGCCAAGACACCAGCTGAAATCTATCGGTTCTGATATTCTGAATGTTCCAGTGAGCATCCTGTAAGGAGCTCCGACCAGGTGCTCCTCACAGGATTTCTGACAGAGGAGTGAAAAGAATTCTCAGAGTTGTCTAAGCGCCAGTGACCACTTGGGGAGCTTCAGAAAGACCTGGAATTAGCAGGTGCAATTGTTTCAAAGAAAACAATAAGGGTCGGTTCACACTGGGGCAACACGACAGCCGTCCTACTTTGGATCCGACTTTGCCCTGCGACATGTGTCCGACTTTCAATGAACGGGGATCCGACTTGGATCCCCGCCACTGTTTGGTATGAATCTGGGGCGACTTGAGGTCTGACAAGTCGGATCCCAAGTCGCGGTAGTGTGAACCGGCACTAAGTAATGCACTAAATCGCCATGGCCTGTATGCACACTCACCGCGCAAGACTTTGTTGCTGAAAAAAAAGCATGTTGAAGCTCGTTTAAAGTTTGGTGCACAACATTTTGACAAGCCTGTGAATTACTAAGAGAATATAGTCTGGTCAGATGAGACCAAAATTGAACTCTTTGGATGCCATAATACACATCATGTTTGGAGGTCAAATGGCACTTCACATAACCTCAAAAACATCATAGCAACAGTCAAGTTTGGAGGTGGGAACATCATGGTGTGGGGCTGTTTTTCAGCATACAGTACTGGCAAACTTCATATCATTGAAGGAGAGATGAATGGAAAAAGGTACCAAGACATTCTTGATAAAAATCTGCTGCCATCTACCAGGATGATGAAGATGAAACAAAGGTGAACATTTCAGCAAGACAATGATCCCGAACACAAAGCCAAGGAAACTCTCAATTGGTTTAAAAGAATGACCCAGCCAATCACCTGCCTTGAATCCAATAGAAAATCTATGGAAAGAGCTAAAGATCAGAGTTCATATTCGAGGCCACGGAACCTTCAAGATTTGAAGTTTGTGTGGAAGAATGGGCCAAAAATCACACCTGAGCAATGCATGCGACTAGTTTTTCCATACAGGAGGCATCTTGAAGCTGCCATTACCAACAAAGGATTTTGTACAAAGTATTAAATACATTACAGTTAGCGTGTTCAATACTTTTTCCCTGTGTCATTCCATTTTATTACACAGAACTTATTTGTTTTGGTTTCTTTGTATGTATGGATCACATGGGTTGTTACAGATGTGGTGAAGATTTCATGTCAATAGTTCCTTTAGAAATATATTTACCTAGAAAAATGATGACGTGTTTAATACTTATTTTACCCACTGTGTGTGTATATATATATATATATATATATATATATATATATATATATATATATAATACCTACGTACCTTGTAAAGCCTGTTGTAGAATGTATCATATTCGTTGCAATCTTCCACAAGTAGATGATTTATTAAAATGCAGGAAAAGTGATAAAACAAATTGGATGCTTCAAACAACTCCATTTTGTGCTTATTTTTTTCTTTGGTTTTAATAATTCAGCCCCCACATTTGTAACATGATATTGGGTATTTTGCATAGTCATTGTGCCAGTATTACCACCTCAAAATGATGCAGCCTAAATGACTTTCATGTTTAGCTCATCTCTAGTATTTTTCTTTGTTTGGCTAATTGTATCTTATTTTTCAGCCTGGTACTAGCCAATCCTGACGTAACCATGGACTGCATTGTCCATATGACCCAGCAGATTACACCAGCACAAAGAGCACAGCTAACAGGGCTTTTATCAACTATGGATAATAGTCCTTCCAGCTGACAGAATCCGAGAGAAATTTTGTTCCAATAAACATAGACTGCAGTAAGGACAGTCTTCAACCTGCCGTCCATAAGAACAAGTCATGCCACTAAGTGCCTTTCAAGAAAGCTGTTTGTACAAAGAAGCACTCGGTGACTCATCTGAACAAAGACTGATACCACTTGTTTTACTGAATAAGGCGAATATTTTGAATTTCCTTTTCAATAACTGTACCCATCACGTGTGTATTTTTTTTTTAAACTGTGCTGCATAACTGATGAACGATTTGTCCATAACAGTTCATTGATTCTAGGATGCACTTTGAGCCCACCTGTATGGCTTTTTATTCAGCTCTGGGATCAGTTTAGTAATTTCTAAGAGGTTCTAATCTAACCTTTGTTACACGCACAAATACAGTAATCTGATGGTGCTATTATAATCTATTTATGTAACATGCTAATGATTGAAGAAGAACAGCGGAGATGTAAAATATGAGAGTGATATGACAATAGCAGTATTCTGTCTGGCATTACACTTACTCAGGAAATTGTCACCTGCACACAACCCTTATTAAAATATCATTCTCCAATACAGTGAACTGTTGTATTTTTTTTAAAAATAACAGATTATTTTATTCAGATTGGACAGGTTATTATTAAGCGCTGACACCGTGAAATTCGTTAACCACCTCTCTATCTCTCGCCCACTGCGTTTATGCTCCTGAACAAATAGAATGGGCACCTGGTGATTATTGGGTCAATCCAGAAAACATTTTCACCCCTCCAAAAATCATTGCCAAGCTCTATCCAGTGGAAAAGAAGTTCACAAAGAAGTGGCCTGTACCGATAGTAGACCATGTCTTAACCACTTGCTGGCCACCCGCCGCAGTTGTACTGCGGCAAGGTGGCTCGGCTGTGCGAAATGACTAACCTGTACGTCGTGTCGTGCACTGGCCTGTGTGGGCATACACACTGATTGGCCAGCGGGGGAACCAATCAGCGGGTCCGGTAAGCGCGATGTAAGCTGGCCATCCGCGATTGTTCACCACAGACAGAACGGGGATCTGCCTATGTAAACAAGGCAGATCTTTATTCAGACAGGGGAGGACACAGAGATCTTGTCTTCCTACTAAGCAAGAAGTTGTCCCAGTCAGTCCATCCCCCGTGCAGTTAGTAAACACTCCCAGGGAACACACTTAACCCCTTGATCGCCCCTGGTGTTAACCCCTTCCCTGCCAGTGTCATTAGTACAATGTCACTGCATATTTTTAGCACTGAACACTGTATTGGTGTCACTGGTTCCCAAAAAAGTGTCACTTAGTGTCAGATTTGTCCACTACAATGTCACAGTCCCGCTAAAAATCACTGATCGCCACCAATACTAATAAAAAATAAATAATAATCTATCCCCTATTTTGAAGATGCCAAAACTTTTGTGCAAACCAATCAATATACGCTATTGGGGTTTTTTTTACCCAAAATATATAGAAGGATACATATTGGCCTAAATTGATAAAGAAATTTTGATTTTTAACATTTTTTTATTGGGTATGTTTTATAGCAGAAAGTAAAAAATATTGTTTTATTGCTACAAAATTGTCAGTCTTTTTTTGTTTAAACGCAGAGGTGATCAAATACCACCAAAAGAAAGCTCTATTTGTGGGAAAAAAAGGACATCAGTTTTATTTGTGTACAGCGTCGCACGACCGCGCAATTGCCAGTTAAGGTAATGCAGTGCCGTATTGCAAAAAATGGCCTGGTCAGGAAGGGGGTAAAACCTTCCGGTACTTAAGTGGTTAAACATCTTACTGTACTTATTGAAGACGTTCCTCCATACTAAGATTCTACTGATAGAAAGTTTGAGACACTTTTAAAGGCTCTCTTTAATCTCGCAGGCCCAGTTCTGCAACCAGCTATTGCTGCAATTTCTGTCTGCCAAACTGCAGCTAACTGGACTAGGCCGATGCACAACAGCATCTGTATTTCAGGTCCTTGATTTAACTGAGCAATTGCCTTCTTGTTATGCTGTTTTGTGTGGATTCCCTAGAATAAGCTATGACACAAATCTCCAGAATGGCCCTTCTTTCCATTGCAGAATCTTGTGGCTCAAAGCTTGGTCAGCTGAAGTTGCCTGTAAAAAATGCCTCACATGTTTGCCCCTTGAACAAATATGTCTCTTAGGTGAGGCAATTAATAAAATATGTCACAGGAGGAAAGGCCCTTCGTCCACAAAGGGAAGTTGCAAAATCTGCTTCAAGGCCCTCTCCCTACTCAAAATACACAGCACCTCAACACTCTACCCAGGCTTCGGTTTCTACTTAAGCCTAGATTTAGCCCTTCTTCAGCCTAGATTCAGCCCTTGTGAGACGTAGCTCTTCCTAATCAAGGGGCATCCTCACTTTTAAGAGTGGGGGGACATCTGTTACAGTTTTCCTGTCTCTGTCACAGACGTTCCAGACCTGTGGGTTCAATTGGTTGTTTCAAAGGGGTACTAAATAGAATTCCAAACTTTACTACCTCATCCCTTTCTTCTTTCAAAACAGCAAAAATCTGCCCAAAGACAAACAGGTTTACAGAATGCCCAGAACCATTTCTAGTTGTTCCATTACCTCTACAGGACAGATTCAGTGTGTTCCATTCAATCTGTTCATGGTACCAAAACCCAGTGGGGTATTTGTCCTATGCTGGACCTAAAATCCTAAAATATATACCATCATATTCCATATCTACAAGGACAGTTGTTGCCTCTCTGAGACAAAGGGAATACTTGGCATCCATAGACATTTAAGATGCCTACATGCATATTCCCATTTATGCATCTCATCAACATTTTCTGTGCTTTGAACTAGGGGACAATCTGTTCCAGTTTGTCACACTGCCATTTAGCCTAACCTCTGCTCCCAGAGTATACACAAATTCTAAGAACTAGGGGTATCCAGGTCACAGGTAATTTAGATATCTACCTTTTTTGAAGGACTCTCTCCCTTCCAGATATCTGCACAAGACAATTCAGATAATTTGGCCTTTTGGTTGGGTGAACTTCCAAAATTATGTTCTCCAGGCTTCTCTTCACTTGGAATTCATGAGCCTAATTCTACATACAAATCAAGCAAAACACTTCCCTCCAGAAACCAAACTGCTCTCTCTCTTAGAACCCACGCTCAGGACTTGGGATGAAAGCAACACCCCTCTATGAGATTCTCCATGAGCGTCTGGGCTTCATAATGGCTTCCTTCCAGGCTGTGCCAATTTAATTTGAGACCTCTCCAATACAACATCTTGCTTGCATGGAACAAGCATGCTCATTCTCTCCACCAAACCAGCCTCCTATCTGGCCAAGCAAGAAATTCCCTAGCTTTATGGATCGTCCACCCAGCCTTGTCATTGGGAAAGTCTTTTCAGAGATTTAACTGGAAGGTGATAACAGATGCCAGTCTTTCAGGACGGGGAGGAGTGTTCAGTCCCTCACAGTTCAAGGAACATGGTCACCAGAGGAAGCTTCCCAAAAAACATCCTGCAACTCAGAGCAATAAGGATGGCTCTGCACCAGTGGACCTCCGTTCTTCAGGTACACCAAATCAAGGTGTAAACAGACAATGTCAGGGCTGTGGCCTACATCAATCTTTAAGGGGGTACCAGGAGTCACGCAGCCTTGAAGGAAGCAAACCAGATCTTCTCATGGATGGAGAAACACTGTCCAGTGGTCTCTGCTGTCCACATCCCAGGAGTGGACAATTGGAATGGGAATTACCTCAGCCGTCACCACCTGGACCAAAGCAAATGGGCCCTGCACTCATTATTAACATATGTCAAAGATGGGGGACTACGGACTTGGATATCCTGTCCTCCAGTCTCAACAAAAAAATTACCTCCGATTTGTGGCCAGAACTAAGGATCCTCTAGCACTGCCATTGAATGCGCCTATAATTTCCTGGACTCAGTTGAGGCTAATATATGCCTTTCCTCCCGTGCAAATGTTTCCACTTGTCAGGTCACCTGCGGTACCAAGTGACTAGGAGTGCACAGCGGAGGTTGTGGATCCAACCGCTGACTGTTGAGGGTCGATGGTTCTGAGAAGCAGCTACACAGGGTTATAGCCACGGTCCTGGATAGGGAGCTAGAGCATAAGATTCCCCAGACTACGGAATCTTAAGAGCCAGAAGGATTTCACCAAGGATGGACTTGGCCTCAGGGTCTCCCAGCTCACGCTCATGGCTGGCTCTTGTGGATGTAGAGGAAGCAGCAGTCCAGGGCAACAAGGAATAGTCAGGAGGACAAGGCAAAGGTAGGGGCAACAAGCAGACTGGGATGGTTATACGAATGAACCAAAGGTCGGGGCAACAACCAGATAGGGATGGTCAGGAGAACAAGCCAAAGTCGGTACACGGGAATAAAACGTAGAGCACACGGCAAGAATCACCTAGGGAAGCCTTCACACAATTGTTGCTTGGGTAAGGCTGGCTTGCAGTGCGCGGGGTAAAATAGTGTTTCCTGTTAGAGACTGGGGTAAGCCATGCTGAGAGAAGATTACTTAAACACACAGGTATGAGAGCATGGTCCCTAAAGCAGATACACAGACCAGAGAGGTAAGCAGACAGTCAGCTCATGAAACACTACTGCAGATTCATGACAGTACCCCCCCTTCTTACGAGGCCTCCCTCTCCCCCACTTGGGCCTAGGCTTGGAGGGGAACCTCAAATGAAACCTCCTCAAAATGGGGATGCAGGGATTCAAGACCTCTCCTCAGGACCAAAACCTTTCCAATGCACGCGGTACTGAAGAATGCCTTTACAGAGCCGGGAATCCAGAATTTGACTAACCTCATACTCCTGTTTATCCTTAGAGACCGGAACCGAAAGAGGGAGAGGACGAGAGAATTTATTGAGGACTAAAAGCTTTAGAAGGGAAACAGGAAAGGAGTTAGACATCTTGAAGCTTTTAGGGATCTGAAGTTTAAAACAAACCAGGTTTAACTTAGAAATTATAGTGTACAAGTTAATTAATCTTGGGGCAAATTTCAGAGAAGGAACCCGGAGCTTGATGTTCCTGGTGCAAAGCCAGACTTTGTCTCCTGGCTGTAGAGAAGGCGGTTTACACCTGCGATGGTTGGCAAAACCTTTAAATTTGTCAGCAGCTGCCCGGAGGGAATCGTAAACGTCACCCAAATTGAATTGAATGATTCTTGAACCGTAGCCAAAGCTGGAATGTCCGGAGAACAGGTCATAGGAAGAGGGAGCTGAGGGTGTCTTCCATATACTGTGAGAAAGGGTGTCTTCTGAGAACTGATGTTAACATGATTATTGTGTGAGAATTCTGCCCACAGGAGTAGAGAGGACCAATCCTCATTATGAGCAGACTAATGTGCGGAGAAAGACCTCTAACTCCTGATTAACCCTCTCAGTCTGTCCATTGGATTGAGGGTGGTAAGAAGAAGAAAAATCCAAGATAGTCTTGAGGGATTTGCAAAAGGAAGAGGAACAAAATGAGCCATTTTGGACAACCGATCGATTACCACCCAAATGGCTTGCAGTGCGCAGGGTAAAATAGTGTTTCCTGTTAGAGGCCGGAGTGGAGTCATGCTGAGAGAAGATTACTTAAACACACAGGTGTGAGAGCAAGGTCCCTAAAGCTGATACACAGACCAGAGAGGTAAGCGGCATGAAACGTCACTGCAGATTCATGACACGACTGTTCCACAGAGTTAGAACAAAAGAAGAAACCAGTGATTTTCATTGCGCCAAAGTGGCTGGGAAGAACCTAGTACACAAACATACTTAGATTGCTAGGAGATGACACCTGACCTATCCCAAACAGGCCAGACCTCCTGTCTCAGGGCACCCTGTTCCATCATGCTTTCAGGCATCGACTTTAATAACATGGCTGTTAAAGCCCAGTTCCTGAGGGACAGGTGGGTTTCTGAGTCGGTCATTCCTATGTTGCTAACAGCAAAGAAAGCCACTTCCAAAAAGATCTGCTATCAAAGCTTGAAATCTTTCTTTGCTCTGTGTGAACACAGACACTTCAATCCCAGAGATTACTTGGTGCCTTGCAGTTTTGCTTTTCATACAATCAGGGCTTAACCAGAACATGGCTTTATGTACTCTGAAAGGACAGGTTTCAGCATTGCCCATTCTTTCCCAAAAACCTACATGGAAGAGTGACAGCAGAAAAAAAACAAGTGGTCCTTTTTCCTAAATATAGATCTATGTTTGTCCCAAGCATGTTTGAGTCCACTTACTGTTGACTGTCTTACTACCTCTGCTGGAAGTCTATTAATCTGCACACATGGGCCGAAAGTCTTCAGCCTTTGTGTACAAGGCTTTGCGAAGCAATTTCTTTCCCAGGGACTTTCTTTCCGTGCAGAGAAGGGTTGCCATTCTCAGAAGCAGCTTTGTTTGCAACCGTTGTATCTGCTTCAAGCTCAGAAAGAACACTATAAGAATTATGTAGTGTCACACCAAAAGCTACATGTTTATGGTCCACAGTCCTCTCCAGTCCTCTCCAGACCCAACAGTTGTTCACACTGCCCTTCTCATGCGCAGTCTTTGAGGAAGAGTTGGCTTTTTGCAAGGTAACTCAACAGAACTAATTGGCCTAGTCAGCCTCCTTATCTGAGACTGAGGAGCACAAATCAAGTTTTTTAGACCAGCAATGGCACAATGTAAACTAGAAACCTGCATACAGATGGGACAGCAACCCAGATTCCAAAACTTACCACAGAAAACAAATGGCAAGCAAGTATTGCAATGAACTAAATCAGACATTTAAAACATATTAACTTAAACTCAACCACAGGTATTAACCAAAGATAGTTGCCTGTCTCCAAACTCCTAATATGCACACTATGTACTTGCTGGTCTTGCTCTCCTTTGCACAAACCTTTACTCAAGGTGTATTTTGAATCAGGCTTCCCTTACAGCACTCTGTGCTTCCTTGGGACCTCATCTTCTCTCTGCCCTGCAGATACCATCCTTTGAACTAATCAGGGAACTACTCGTAGATGATCTCTCCTGCATACTGGTCTTCTTCGTTGCTATCACGTCTGTCAGACATGTCTTTGCGCTAGCAGCCCTCACTTGTAAAGAGCCATTCCTCATTCTTCACATGGATAAGGATGGTCTTATACCCAAGACTAGGGATGAGCTTCATGTTCGAGTCGAACCCATGTTCGACTCGAACATCGGCTGTTCGATCGTTCGCCGAATTGCGAACGTTATGGGCCGTTCGCGCTAAATTCGTGTGGCGCGTCACGGCCCATAATTCACTGCGGCATCGCAGTGCATTGCTGGCTGATGATTGGCCAAGCATGCACTATGACCCGCATGCTTGGCCAATCACAGCGCTGTCAGTAGAGAGAGCTGTAATTGGCCAAAGCCAGGGTGGCTTTGGCCAATTATGGCTCAGGGGATTTAGTACACACCCCACACTATATAAGGCCGCCTGCACGGCGGCCCTGTGTAGTGTGTGTTCCGGTGTGCTGAGAGATAGAGAGAGAGAGAGACAGTGTCATTTGATTTGAGTTAGATAGATTAGGCAGAACAGTCAGTCAGTTAGCTGCACTTACAGTGTATTGTGTATATATATGCATCCCAGGTGTTGCATATATATATATACACTGTATTCAGTTTAGCTAGATCCGTTCCTGTTATCTTCTATCTAGACTATTTACATTTAATGCAGTGCGTCCTGCTCACAGTGTTCAGCTAGATCTGTTCCTGCTATTTACATTTAGTGCAGTGCGTCCTGCTCACAGTGTTCAGCTAGATCCGTTCCTGTTATCTTCTAGACTATTTACATTTAGTGCAGTGCGTCCTGCTCACAGTGTTCAGCTAGATCCGTTCCTGCTATTTACATTTAGTGCAGTGCGTCCTGCTCACAGTGTTCAGCTAGATCCGTTCCTGCTATTTACATTTAGTGCAGTGCGTCTTGCTCACAGTGTTCAGCTAGATCCGTTCCTGTTATCTTCTAGACTATTTACATTTAGTGCAGTGCGTCCTGCTCACAGTGTTCAGCTAGATCCGTTCCTGCAATTTACATTTAGTGCAGTGCGTCCTGCTCACAGTGTTCAGCTAGATCCGTTCCTGCTATTTACATTTAGTGCAGTGCGTCCTGCTCACAGTGTTCAGCTAGATCCGTTCCTGCTATTTACATTTAGTGCAGTGCGTCCTGCTCACAGTGTTCAGCTAGATCCGTTCCTGCTATTTACATTTAGTGCAGTGCGTCCTGCTCACAGTGTTCAGCTAGATCCGTTCCTGCTATTTACATTTAGTGCAGTGCGTCCTGCGCACAGTGTTCAGCTAGAGCCGTTCCTGCTATTTACATTTAGTGCAGTGCGTCCTGCTCACAGTGTTCAGCTAGATCCGTTCCTGTTATCTTCTAGACTATTTACATTTAGTGCAGTGCGTCCTGCTCACAGTGTTCAGCTAGATCCGTTCCTGCTATTTACATTTAGTGCAGTGCGTCCTGCTCACAGTGTTCAGCTAGATCCGTTCCTGTTATCTTCTAGACTATTTACATTTAGTGCAGTGCGTCCTGCTCACAGTGTTCAGCTAGATCCGTTCCTGTTATCTTCTAGACTATTTACATTTAGTGCAGTGCGTCCTGCTCACAGTGTTCAGCTAGATCCGTTCCTGTTATCTTCTAGACTATTTACATTTAGTGCAGTGCGTCCTGCTCACAGTGTTCAGCTAGATCCGTTCCTGTTATCTTCTAGACTATTTACATTTAGTGCAGTGCGTCCTGCTCACAGTGTTCAGCTAGATCCGTTCCTGTTATCTTCTAGACTATTTACATTTAGTGCAGTGCGTCCTGCTCACAGTGTTCAGCTAGATCCGTTCCTGTTATCTTCCTACTGACAGGCAGGCTTGTCTGGTTACAGTATATAAAGCTACCTGAAGAAAATTACAGGTGTTCTATTTGATCCTATTAGTACCACGGTCAGGCAGCTAGACTATTTACATTTAGTACAGTGCGTCCTGCTCACAGTGTTCAGCTAGATCCGTTCCTGTTATCTTCCTACTGACAGGCAGGCTTGTCTGGTTACAGTATATAAAGCTACTTGAAGAAAATTACAGGTGTTCTATCCCAGCTTAGTGCAGCTACAGGCCATTAGTATGTCTGGAAGGCCAAGAAGGAGAGGCAGACAGTCACAAGCCAATAAGAGAGGGCAAGCAGGCTCTGTGTCTAGTGCTGGTCGTGGAGACGGTGCATCCTCATCAGCACGTGGCCATGGGACACGCTTGGCCTTTTTTTCGGCAGCTGGCCATGTTGAGCCGCAACATGCGGAAGACTTGGTCGAGTGGATGACCAAGCCGTCCTCATCCTCCTCATCCTCTCTCACCCATGCCCAGGGTGCTTTGTCTGGCAAAGCAGCGGCCTCTTCCCTCAGCTCAATGTCATCAGTGACTCCTTCCCTAGCTCCACCATGTCCTCATGAGGATTCCCTCGAACTGTTTGACCACAGTGTTGGGTACATGCTCCAGGAGGATGCCCAGCGTTTGGAAGGCTCTGATGACGATACTGAGCTCGATGAAGGCAGTAACATGAGCGCGGACAGAGGGGGTGCCCAAGAAGGACAGCAATCTGGCAGTCATGCTCCCCCTGCTGCAGCATACTGCCAGGTTTGCTCCAGTGATGAGGAGGGAGGGGATGATGAGGTCACTGACTCAACGTGGGTGCCTGATAGGAGAGAGGAGGAGGAGGAGGAGGAGGAGGCGGCAGCACATCACCAACGAGGCAGGATGCCCTCCAGGGGCCAGCCTAAGGGCAGCACATTGACTGCATCACACCCCAAAGCTCCACATGTGCAGGGCGCTGCAGTCTCTGCGCGTTATTCAAAAAGTTCTTTGGTGTGGGCCTTTTTTGAGACGAGTGCATCAGATCGCACCGCTGCTATTTGCAACATATGTCTCAAGCGTATCTCGCGTGGCCAAAATATCTCCCGCTTGGGTACCACATGCTTGACCAGACATATGTTGACCTGCCATGCAGTTCGTTGGCAAGCGTATCTAAAAGACCCACACCAAAGAACAAAGAGGATCTCTCCTTGCTCCTCATCAGCTGAGATTTCCAACCCCACTAGACCTTCAGTCCTCTCTGAGACCTGCAGTGAGAGGAATGAAGGTGTAGAATTAGGTGTGTCACAGCCAAGTACTTGTGGGCAATCTGCTTTTGGTACACCGACGTCAGATTGTACCAGGCAAATTTCCCTGCCCCAGCTGCTGCACCGCCGAAAGAAGTTTGCTCCCAGCCATCCACATGCCCAGCGGTTGAATGCTAGCTTGGCAAAATTGCTAGCACTTCAACTGCTGCCTTTTCAGTTGGTAGACTCTGCCCCCTTCCGTGAGTTTGTGGAATGTGCGGTTCCTCAGTGGCAGGTACCCAAACGCCACTTTTTCTCACGGAAGGCGATTCCGGCTCTCTACCGGCATGTGGAAGGCAATGTCCATGCCTCGCTGGACAGGGCGGTCAGCGGTAAGGTGCATATTACCGCTGACTCATGGTCCAGCAGGCATGGACAGGGACGTTACCTAAGTTTCACGGCGCATTGGGTGACTCTGCTGGCAGCTGGGAAGGATGCAGGACAAGGTGCAGTAGTGTTGGAGGTTGTTCCGCCACCACGCCTCCAAAATGCTGATTGTGACACACCTCTCTCCTCCACCCCCTCCTCTTCTTCTTCCTCCATGGCCTCTTCCTCGGAACCAGCGGTGCTCCGTAGGCGTTCAAGGGGCTACGCAAGTACGCAGGCCAAAAGATGCCATGCGGTGCTTGAGCTGGTGTGCTTGGGGGACAGGAGCCACACTGGGGCAGAGGTTCTGTCAGCTCTGCAGGGGCAGGTTCAGAGGTGGTTGACGCCACGCCAACTTAAGGCAGGAATGGTGGTTTGCGACAATGGCACCAACCTCCTCTCTGCCCTCCGACAGGGACAAATGACCCATGTGCCCTGTTTGGCTCACGTCCTTAACTTGGTGGTGCAGCGGTTCTTGGGCAGGTACCCGGGCTTACAGGATGTCCTGAGGCAGGCCAGGAAAGTCTGTGTGCATTTCCGCCGGTCATATAATGCCAGTGCTCGGCTGACGGACCTCCAAAAGGAGTTTAACCTGCCCAAGAACCGCCTAATCTGTGACATGCCCACCAGGTGGAACTCAACGTTGGCCATGCTGCAGCGGCTGCACACGCAGCAGAGGGCCATCAATGAGTACCTGTGCGACTATGGCACCAGGACAGGGTCAGGGGAGCTTGGTTTTTTTTCCCCACGCCAGTGGGCCATGATCAGGGATGCATGCACTGTCCTGTCACCATTCGAGGAGGCCACGAGGATGGTGAGCAGTGACAGTGCATGCATCAGTGACACTGTCCCCCTTGTCCACCTGTTGGAGCACACGCTGCGTGGAATAATGGACAGGGCACTTGAGGCAGAACAGAGGCAGGAAGAGGAGGACTTCCTTAGCTCTCAAGGCCCCCTTTATCCAGACAGTGTTCCTGCGTGCCCGCCGATCACACAGGAAGAGGACGAGGAGGAAGAGGAGGAGGAGGAAGATTGTGTCAGTATGGAGGTGGAGCCTGGCACTCAGCATCAGCAGCAGTCTTTAAGGGATCAGTCCCAAGAAACACATGGACTTGTACGTGGCTGGGAGGAGGTGGCTGCGGACCATGTCGTTCTTAGTGACCCAGAGGACTCCGGACCGAATGCCTCAGCAAACCTACGCTGCATGGCCTCCCTGATCCTGCAAAGCCTGCGTAAGGATCCTCGTATTCGTGGTATCAAGGAGAAGGACCAATACTGGCTGGCAACCCTCCTTGATCCACGTTACAAGGGTAAGGTTGCGGACCTTATCTTGCCATCGCAGAGGGAGCAGAGGATGAAACATCTTCGGGAGGCCTTGCAGAAAGGTCTGTGCAACGCGTTCCCAGAGACTGGGAGGTTACAAACTCCTGTTTCTGGACAACGTGTTGCTGAGGCTTCGGTCAGTCAAAGAAGGAGCGGTGGAGAAGGTGGCCGTCTGACCGATGCGTTCAGACAATTTTTTGGTCCGCAGCCCCAAGGTATGATCGGTTCCAGCAACCATCGCCAGCGTCTGTTTTACATGGTGCAGGAATACCTAGGGGCAAGATCAGACTTGGACACCTTTCCCACCGAAAATCCTCTGGGTTACTGGGTCTTGAGGATGGATCACTGGCCAGAGCTTGCACAGTATGCAATTGAGCTACTGGCCTGTCCTGCATCCAGCGTTCTTTCGGAACGCACATTCAGTGCTGCTGGAGGCGTGGTAACCGATCACAGGGTGCGTCTGTCCACCGACTCGGTCGATCGGCTGACCTTCATAAAAATGAATGAGTCTTGGATCACCACCAGCTACCAAGCACCTGATGCTGATGTAACCGAATAATTTTTTTTGAAATCTCAGATCCCTTCAAAGACTGCCTATGCTGATGCTGAGTGACTATCCCTGAGTAATTATCCTCTTCCTCCTCAATCATCACGCTGATAGCTTGTAAGAACATTTTTGGTTCTGGGCGCCACCACCAGTGCCTAAGGCACAATTTTTCAGCCCCTGTTTAACAGGGGCGTGTAATTACAATTTTTGATGTAATACTTTGCAGCAGGGCTCGTTCCTGCATTCCAACTAGAGTGTCTGTGAGGGGTTGCAGTGTTGTGGCACCAGCACCAGTCCCTAGGGCCCAATTTTTCTGCCCCTGTCTAACAGGGGCGTGTAATTACAATTTTTGATACAATACTTTGCAGCAGGGCTCGTTCCTGCGTTCCAACTAGAGTGTCTGTGAGGGGTTGCAGTGTTGTGGCACCAGCACCAGTGCCTAAGGCCCAATTTTTCTGCCCCTGTCTAACAGGGGCGTGTAATTACAATTTTTGATGCAATACTTTGCAGCAGGGCTCGTTCCTGCGTTCCAACTAGAGTGTCTGTGAGGGGTTGCAGTGTTGTGGCACCAGCACCAGTGCCTAAGGCCCAATTTTTCTGCCCCTGTCTAACAGGGGCGTGTAATTACAATTTTTGAAGCAATAATTTGCAGCAGGGCTCGTTCCTGCGTTCCAACTAGAGTGTCTGTGAGGGGTTGCAGTGTTGTGGCACCAGCACCAGTGCCTAAGGCCTAATTTTTCAGCTCCTGTTCAACAGGGGCATGTAATTACAATTCTTGATCTAATATTTCACAGCAGGGCCCTGTGAGGGCTTACAGTGTTGTGGCCACAGCAACACCTAAGGCCCAAATTTCTGCTGAGTATATAGGGCAGGACCCTACTTTCAAACATCTAACTTACAAACGACTCCTACTTGCAAACGGAAGGAGACAACAGGAAGTGAGATGAAATCTACCCCTAGGAAGGGAAATTCTCTCCTGTAAGAGTTAATATGGGAAAACAAGTTCTCCTTTCCACTGATGCTTTCCAATCCTTGTTCCACAAAAAAACCCAAATTTTCAAAAAACATTTTTCATTGGGACAAAAAAGTGAGGTGAAATCTTCTGAAGAGGAGGAAAGACAGCAAAACAAATGTCACAGGGGTGATAACCCTTCCCTATGTTTTCCAAAAAGCTTAGAAAAGATTTTTTGGCTGGAGCTAAACACGTTAAAAATGTTCAAAATTACAAACAGATTCTACTTAACAACAAACCTACAGTCCCTGTCTTGTTTGCACCGCCTGTATACTGCTGTTCAGAGTATATAGGGCCTGGTGGCCCCACACCTTTCCTTATTTTAATTTGGGTGCGGGGTTCCCCTTAATATCCATACAAGACCCAAAGGGACTGGTAATGGACTGGGGGGTACCCATGCCGTTTGTCTCACTGATTTTCATCCATATTGCCATGACCCGACATGACATTAA
This sequence comes from Aquarana catesbeiana, assembly GCF_042186555.1. NCBI lineage: Eukaryota > Metazoa > Chordata > Amphibia > Anura > Ranidae > Aquarana > Aquarana catesbeiana. Next base: position 317,864,786 of record NC_133324.1, on the reverse strand, counting down.
ACCCGCAAGCAGTTTTAAATGAGATTTTTTCCTTTAAAAATGACATTTGGTGCAGGGACTGTTCTAAACATGGGAAACACGCGTCACTTTACAGGCATACTATAGACACCCCCCAGGTACGATATTTAAAGGAATATTTCACTTTTTTTTTTTTACTTTAAGCATCATTAAAATCACTGCTCCCGAAAAAACGGCCGTTTTTAAAAGTTTTTTTTGCATTGATACATGTCCCCTGGGGTAGGACCCGGGTCCCCAAACCCTTTTTAGGACAATACCATGCAAATTAGCCTTTAAAATGAGCACTTTTGATTTCGAACGTTCGAGTCCCATAGACGTCAATGGGGTTCTAACGTTCGTGCGAACTTTCGGTCCGTTCGCGGGTTCTGGTGCGAACCGAACCGGGGGGTGTTCGGCTCATCCCTACCCAAGACCATCCTTTTGTCCAAAAGGTGGTTATCTGTCTTGCACCACAATGAAGGCATAATCCTTTACTCCTTGTGCCCTGCTCCAAAGCACCCAAACAAAATAGCTCTTCACTGCCTGGATGTAATCAGAGCCAACCTCAAAACCACAACTCCTATCGGGAAGACAGACTCCCTATCCATTATATCCTCAGGACCTCGCAAGAAACATACTGCTTCAAAATCTATCGCAATAGCTTACAATCTAAAGGACACTGCTCCTACTGCACTATTACATGCTTACGCTACCAGATCAGTAGGAGTTTCCCGGGCATTCCGTCATTACCCTCTGTCATCCAGCTTTGTAAGGCCACCACCTGTTCTTCTGTCTATACGTTTTCAAAGTTCCACCAGGTGGACCAATCTTCTGCAGATACAGCTTTCAGCTGCAAAATTCTAGCAGTGGCACCTTGAATTTTATATGTTGACCCTTGTTATTGTGGACTTGTTACTCCCCTTCTCACCTTCTCATTCCTTGTTTGGGAAAGTCCCAGAGTCTATGAATATCCATCCTGTGTCATGTACTATACGATTAAGGTAAAAGAAATGTTGACTTAAATGTAATTTCCATATCCCGGAGTACGATACAGGACGCAGGATACTCTTGCTTCTATTTCTGGATTGCTTGCTACAAAACTGCAGACATGCAGAGTAGGATAGGTTTATAGGAATGTGTCATCAAAATCTTTGCCACAGTCTAATAATCTGAAGGTAACAGCCTATAACACATGGTCTATGAATATCCAGCCCGTGTCCTGTACTGGACTCCAAAGATATTGAATTTACAAAATTATTATTTTTTCTGCAGAGAGGCTAATTTTTAGGCCCCATGCACACAGGATGTTTAGCCTTGGTGGATAAGGTTATGGTGTTTAACTGTGGAAGGAGGGCACAGGTGCTCTGGCAGCCCGGAGCACCTAACGCTACAAATGTTTAGGGATAGTATGCACTCCGAGACAATTGCCTGGAAGACTTCTTTTATCCTGGGCATTCGACACAGTGTGCATACTGCCAAAAACGTTTGTACCGCAAACGTTTGTCACCTGATCGCTCTATCACAGTGATCAGTCACTGTAAAGCTTGCCCCTGTGTTTTCTGTCTCTGTGAATGGATGGGACAGATGCATTGTATCTTTCTCTGCCCTTTCAGAGAGAGTCAAAACAAAATGTGTGTGTGTGTGTGTGTGTGTGTATAAAAAAAAAAAAAAATACCAAGGTTTGATCTAGGTCAGTGCCATTGTTAGTGTTTGGGTCAGGGTCAGTATTTTTGTTTTATTTTTTTCTAATTAGTGTCAGTGTGTTTTAGGTAGAATAATAAAAAGCAAAATGCGCACTATTGTTTCTGGGCTGTACTACGGTTGCAAACCACAACTAACATATACATATGTGGTATCGCTGCAATCGCCAGGAGCAGGAGAATTTATTTTGGGTTGTTTGGTGGTAGCAAGAAATATACAGCTAAAATTTAAAAACATGTTTTTTTTTACTATTTTGGGCCAGTTTATTGTTCATGATATAAAAATAAATCATGAGATATCCATGACCATTTACCACCAAATGAAAGCCCAATTTGTCCTGAAATAAAAATAAGGTATAATACACCTGGATGCACAAAGTAGTTGCAATTGGGCTTTAACATTTGACATTAACCCAGATAGCAAAAATAACTTGCCACAAATTTGGCAAGTCTGTTAACTTGCTGCACATTTATACTGGCAAGTTGTACACTTGAAGCATAAGTTCTAGTTGACACTTTTCTTATTTGTAGCAAATTAGCATGGCAAGTCTCTAGCAAGACCAAAGTTGCAGTGGAAAGTCTACAGCACAAGCTCAGCAAGTCTACAGCATGAAAATTCAGCCACAGTGACCCCTGTGGTGGGATGACAGTTACACAACATAATTGAACCAGAACTTACAGCAGACTTGCAGAATGTTTGCAAAGAAAGATGATCTGGTGTCATGCAATGCGGATATGCTGCAATTGTGCAACAAACTTGTGCAGCCTGGCAAGTCTAACAATAGCTTAGCAAGTCATTTTCAAACTTGCAGCACAATTGCTTGCTATCTTGAAAGATTTGTTTTAGCCTTAAGCGCAAAGTGGTTAAGCAAAAGCATTTTTGACTTACCAGTCATATCTATTTCTTTGAGTACAGAACAAGACACGATATCTACAGTCATTACCATTGGGTGATATGCAGCTACTTTTGGACACTGGCAAAAATAAATGCCAGCAGGGTACATCCTCTATATAACCCCTCCTATAACCCAGTTTTGTAGCAAGCAATAGGGGTTCATAAGAACAGAGGGCATGGATCTGTGACCCATACTGCACTCCAAAAATAGATTTTACTGGCAAGTCAAAAATCCTATTTTCTTATTCATAGTAGGTACACAGGATCTGTATTTCCTGTAAATTTCATGTCAGCCTGCCACTGGGCATGCCCCATCCATACCCCCACTTACAGGACCTAACTTATAAATGTAACTCCCTATCCCAGGCTGGCATTACTTTTCTTTCCTCCTCACCTTATAGGACCAAGCAGCTCCCCCTATCTGGCTGCAATAAACTTGTGGCCATCCACCTGTTGCTCCCCAGGTGCAGATCCCGCTGTAAGGACCCTTAAATAGGATTCTTGCATTAGTTTTGTGGCTGGCATTTGGGATTAATGCCCTGCTAAATGCACAGCTGTTCCCAAGGGTGACACCATGGCTGTGCAGCTTTCTGGTATGTAACTCTGCCTGGTTTATTTGCTTTTTTTTGTCTCTGTGATGCATGCTGCATGTTACCTCATTCAGTGGTGTTTCTCTAGATTTAATGGCAGCTGGTATGTTTTTTGAGTTCCACAGCAGCTTGGGGTGGAATGAAGGCACCTGCCTGGACGCATGTTGGCTATCTGAAGAATAACGCTACTTTTGTTAACAATAAATAAAATGTGTGCAATTATATAATTCTCTGTGATCTGTGTACATTGCAGAATATTACTTCCTTTTGCTTCTGTCCCGAACAAACTTTTCATCATGCCCTGCTTTCTGGCATGGCTGAGTTTGATTCATTAACCACCTGGTGAATGTCAGAGCTCTGCTCTGGAAAGCTGTAGTCTCAGCCTCCCTTTAGCATTGACAAAGAATCGAAGAAGGCGCTTGTAAGTGCAGTAATAAAACACTTTAATGACAAGGAAGGATTAAAAACACTTACAAGATGGAAGTGAAAAACAGGCATATCAATGAATCCATAACATCCAGCGGGGTGCCTCCTGGGAGTAAAGACAGCTGCAGGTGTGAGTTCCAGCCAACCAGCAGTGGTAAACACGGGTGTCCCTGATCCAAGATGGAGAGCTGTTCTGTCAGGACCAGCATGGAATCCAGGAAACCAGAAGTGAGTGAGTGGGCGATGCATGTTTTGGGGGATGCCCAGTCACTCCTTCTTCAAACCAAGAAGGTGGTTTGAATCTTGGCTCCATTCTTTTCATTACTGGACTATTAATATTCCTGGCTATGCTCTCTTTCGGAAAGACAGGGTAAAACAGAGGTGGTTGTGTCTGTCTCTATGTGAGAAATGATCTCAAAACGAGTGTGAAAGAGGACCTAGTTGATGGAGAGTGTGATACATGGGTATGTGTACTACAAAGGTTGTCACTGGAGTTTGTTCTAGATCTCCAAGTGTTAGTGAGGAGGTGGAGACTCTTTACTCAGATGGAAAGGGCTGCAAGGGCTGGGACAGTCATAATAATGGGGGATTTTAACTACCCGGAAATTGACTGGAGTAATGGCATTGCTGGGGCAGTTAAAGGGCTAAAATTTATAAACCTATTACAAGACAATTTTATAGTCCAGTTTATTGAGGCCCCCGACTAGGAATGAAGCTCTGCTGGACCTGGTAATCTCAAACCATGCACAGCTTATTACCATTATTCATATAAAACAACATCTGGGTAGCAGTGACCATAACATAATTTCATTTAATTTTAGCTGTAAGCAACAAGCACATACGGGCAGTGGTGGCTGGTGCTCAAAATTTTTGGGGGGGCGCAAACAAACTGAAAAATACTGAACCCCCCCATCAAATGCAGCCTCACTGTGCCCATCAAATGCAGCCTCACTGTGCCCATTAAATGCAGCCTCACTGTGCCCATTAAATGCAGCCATTGTGCCCATAAAATGCAGCTATTGTGCCCATCAAACGCAGCCACTGTGCCCATCATATGCAGCCACTGTGCCCATCATATGCAGCCACTTGAGCCCATCATATGCACTCACTGTGCCAAAATATGCAGGCATTGTGCCCATCATATACGGCCACTTGTGCCCATCATATACAGCCACTTGTGCCCATCAAATGCAGCCACTTGTGTCCATCAAATGCAGCCACTTGTGCCCATCATATGCAGCCATTGTGCCCATCAAACGCAGCCACTGTGCCCATCCAATGCAGCCACTTGTGCCCATCGCTCATCATATGCAGCCATTGTGCCCATCCAACGCAGCCACTTGTGCCCATCATATACAGCCACTTGTGCCCATCAAATGCAGTCACTTGTGCCCATCATATGCAGCCACTTGTGCCCAACAAATGCAGCCACTTGTGCCCATCATATGCAGCCACTTGTGCCCATCAAGCGCAGCCACTGTGCCCATCATATGCAGCCACTGTGCTCATCATATGCAGCCATTGTGCCCATCATATGCAACCACATGTGCCAATCTTATGCAGCCACTTGTGCCCATCATATGCAGCTACTTGTGACCATCATATGCAGCCACTGTGCCCATCATATGCAGCCACTTGTGCCCATCATATACAGCCACTTGTGCCCATCAAATGCAGCCACTTGTGCCCATTATATGCAGCCACTTGTGCCCAACAAATGCAGCCACTTGTGCCCATCATATGCAGCCAATTGTGCCCATCATATGCAGCCACTGTGCCCATCCAACGCAGCCACTGTGCCCATCCAATGCAGCCACTTGTGCCCAACAAATGCAGCCACTTGTATCCATCATATGCAGCCACTGTGCCCACCGACCTCCCCCCCCGCAGCTCTGGCAGCACCCAACACCCACGCGCACGCAGCTCTGGCAGCACCAACCCCCCCCCCATGTGGGACTTAGAGCAGCAGCTCCTCCCGCGTGTCTCCTCTGCTCGTCTTCCTAAGTGCCAGGCATCCAATAGGGTGGCCTGGCGCTTTGGCAAATCAGGAAACAGGTCTGCCACCCTGCCTCCTGATTGGCGGGGAGGAAGGATAGTGTGAGAATAGCGAAAATTAATTCGCTATTGTCACACAATTGGGTGGGATCAGGGGGCACTCTCTGCGCCCTGAGCCCACCCTATTTTGAAGCCTATTAGAGCCTCTGGCTCTAATCAGGTGCTTCAAAGAGTACCACCCCCGCCACAGGAATCCACGCGTCCGGCATCCTGAAAGTGGCCGGGCCCATGGATGGGGGGGCGGCGCCCGTGCACCCACAGTGCACGGGCCGCCACTGCATACGGGTAAGATAAAAACAATTAACTTTAAGAGAGGAAATTTTCCAAGGATGAGGTCTGCTTTCCAGAATTTGGACTGAGAGGGAATATTGGCATCAATGGACACAGAACAGAAAGGGGAATTCCTCAAAGTGACTGTATGTAAACTCACTGCAAAGTATATTGCCATGATCAATAAGATTAAAACACTAAAAATAAAACTTATAGCTCATGGCCAAAGTTAAAATGGCTATAAATAATAAAAAAAGAGCTTTTAAAAAATATAAAAATGAAAAAACGCTATCATCATTTAAATGTTACAAATATTATAAAAGAATATGTAGGAAATCAAGGACACAAAAATTCTAAACGAACGACAGATTGCAAAAGATAGTAGGACAAACCTCAAAAAAATCTTCAAAGATATTAATAGTAAAAAGGTCAGGTCTGAGCATGTAGGCCCTTTACAAAATAATCTAGAGTGGGTGACTGGGGACAAAGAGAAGGCAAATTTATTAAATAATTTCTTCAGCTCTGTGTATACAAAGGAGCATGGGGGAGCTCATGTCCATAATGGGGGTGGTGACACAGCCCCAAATAATCCACAATGGCTCAGAAGTGATATAGTCCAGAAATATTTAGACAGAATAAAGGTGGATAAAGCACCTGGACCAGATGGCATCCATCCACGGATCCTAAAAGAATTGAGCTCCCTAAAAGAATTGAGCTCTGTCATTTCAAGGCCATTGTTTCTAATATTTAGGGACTCGTTAATGGCTAGAATGGTACCACTGGATTGGCGCAAGGTCAATATGGTGCCAATATTTAAAAAGGAATCAAAGTCTTTAACAAGTAACTATAGACCTGTTCGTTTAAATTCTATAGTCGGGAGGATACTGGAGAGTAGAGGTGGACCGATATGGGTTTTTCTCTGGCCGATGCTGATATTTAGAAATCGCGGCGGCCGATGGCCGATATATGATGCCGATTTTTTTGGGCCGATATGTTAGGCCGATTTTTGTTTCTTTTTACTTTTCCCTTCATCTCATAAAATCTAAGGCCCCATTCACACTGGGGTGGTGCGGGCGCTATTTCTAGGTGGTATTCGGCCACTAGCGGGGCGGTTTTACCCCCTGCTAGCGGCAGAGAAAGGTTTAAAACCACCACAAAGCGCTGCCCCATTCACTGCTCCAAAGATGCTGCTAGCAGGACTTTTTTTAGCGTCCTGCCAGCGCACTGCTCCAGTGTGAAAGCCCTAGGGCTTTCACACTGGAGACACAGCAGTGGCTCTTTCAGGGCGCTTTGCAGGTGCTATTTTTAGCACTCTAGCGCCTGCAAAGCGCCCCAGTGTGAAAGGGGTCTTTCAGTTAGACCCCTTTCACACTGGGGTGTTTTTCAGGCGCTTTTGGGCTAAAAGTAGCACCTGTAAAATGCCTGCAAAATGGTTCCCCTGCAGTCTCAGTATGAAAGCCCGAGTGCTTTCCCACTAAGGTGATGTGCTGGCAGGATGTTAAAAAAAAGGCCTGCATGCAGCATCTTTGGAGCGGTGTATACCACTCCTCCACCACTCCTCCACCACTCCTGCCCATTGAAATGAATGAGCACCGCTGCCGAAGCGCCTGCAAAGCGCTTCGACAGCGGCGCTATACAGGCGCATTTAACCCCTTCATCGGCCGCTAGCTGGGTTATAAGCGCCCCACTAGCAGCCGAATAGCGCTGCTAAAATGATGGTAAAGCGCCACTAAAACTAGCAGCATTTTACCGTCAACGCCTGCCCACTCCAGTGTGAAAGCAGCCTTAAGTAATAAGTGATACAGAAAATTTCTTACATTTAAACATTTATTAAAAAAATGGGCTAACTTTACGGTTTTAGGTTTTTTTTTAATTCATTAGTGTATTTTTTCCAAAAAAATTGCATTTGAAAGACCGCTGCGAAAATACCGTGGGACATAAAATATTGCAACAACCACTATTTTATTCCCTAGGGTCTCTGCTAAAAAAAAATATGTACAACCCCTGGCAAAAATTATGGAATCACCAGTTCCTGAGGATGTTCCGTCAGTTGTTTATTGTTGTAGAAAAAAAGCAGATCACAGACATGGCCAAAAACGAAAGGCATTTCAAATGGCAACTTTCTGGCTTTAAGAAACACTAAAAGAAATCAAGAAAAATAATTGTGGTGGCCAGTAACAGATTTATAGAACAAGCACAGGGAATAAATTATGGAATCACTCAATTCTGAGGAAAAAATTATGGAATCATGAAAAACAAACAAACAAAATAACACTCCAACACATCACTAGTACTTTGTTGCACCACCTCTGGCTTTTATAACTGCTTGCAGTCTCTGAGGCATTGACTTAATGAGTGATAAACAGTACTCTTCATCAATCTGGCTCCAGCCTTCTCTGATTGCTGTTGCCAAATCATCTTTGCAGGTTGGAGCCTTGTCATGGACCATTTTCTTTAACTTCCACCACAGATTTTCAATTGGATTGAGATCCGGACTGTTTGCAGGCCATGACATTGACCTTATGTGTCTTTCTTCAAGGAATATTTTCACAGTTTTTGCTCTATGGCAAGATGCATTATCATCTTGATAAATGATTTCATCATCCCCAAACATCCTTTCAAAAGATGGGATATGAAAAGTGTCCAAAGTTTCAATGTAAACCTGTGCATTTATTGAAGATTTAATGACAGCCATCTCCTTTACCTGACATGCAGCCCCATATCATAATTGACCGTGGAAATTTGCATGTTTTCTTCAGACAGTCGTCTGCATAAATCTCATTGGAACGGCACCAAACAAAAGTTCCAGCATCATCACCTTGCCCAATGCAGATTCGAGATTCATCACTGAATATGACTTTCATCCAATCATCCACAGTCCACGATTGCCTTTCCTTAGCCCATTGTAACCTTGTTTTTTTGTGTTTAGGTGTTAGAGATGGCTTTCTTTTAGCTTTTCTGTATGTAAATCCCATTTCCTTTAGGCGGTTTCTTACAGTTCGGTCACAGATGTTGACTACAGTTTCCTCCCATTTGTTCCTCATTTGTTTTGTTGTACATTTTCTGTTTTCAAGGCATATTGCTTTAAGTTTTCTGTCTTGACGCTTTGATGTCTTCCTTGGTTTACCAGTATGCTTGCCTTTAACCACCTTCCCATGTTGTTTGTATTTGGTCCATGTTTTAGACACAGCCGACTGTGAACAACCAACATCTTGTGCAACACTGCGTGATGATTTACCCTCTTTACCTACATACTAACAAGCAGATTTAATCTGATGCAGGTGTTAGTGTTTGTAATGAAAATTTACAGGGTGATTCCATCATTTTTTCCTCAGAATTGAGTGATTCCATAATTTATTCCCTGTGCTTGTTCTATAAATCTAACTGTTACTGGCCACCACAATTATTTTTCTTGATTTCTTTTAGTGTTTCTTAAAGCCAGAAAGTTGCCATTTGAAATGCCTTTAGTTTTTGGCCATGTCTGTGATCTGCTTTTTTTCTACAACAATAAACAACTGAAGGAACATCCTCAGGGACTGGTGATTCCATAATTTTTGCTAGGGGTTGTATAATGTTTGGGGGTTCTAAGTGATTTTCTAGCAGAAAATACAGGATTTTTACTTGTAAGAAAAGATTTAGGCCTCTTTCAGACGAACGATCCATTCAGGTCCGCCTGTCAGTTGTTTAGGCGGACCTGAGCGGACCCTCCATAGACCTCTATGGAGCGTCGGATGTCAGCGGTGACATGTTCGCTGACATCCGACCCGCTCCGATCCGAAAAAGTGTAACGGAGGAAAAACCTACTTTTCCATCCGTTTTCAGATCGGATCGGGTGACAACGGACTCTGCGGTCCGTCATCATCCGATCCCCCATAGGGGAGAGCGGCACTGTGACAGGTCCGTCGCTGCACAGTGTGCAGCGACGGACCTGTCATCTGCCTGCTCAGCTGGGATCCACGGAGCGATCCCCGCTGAGCAAGCGGATGTTCACGGGGCGGATCATCACGGATCCCTCCCGTTTGAAAGGACCCTTAGTCTTTAAATGGTTAACTTGAGAACTCCTACACAGGAGTAAAGTCCATTGATAAGTATAAACATTGTATCTCTTTTTGGTTCTTTTCTCAGACTTGGCAGGCTGCCCAGATAGGTAGTCGCTCCACGGAAAGACTTCAGGCAACTTGAAATTGACTTCTATTAGACTCCATTCACACAGGGGCAACTTTGGATCCAACTTCAAGTCGCCCCTAGTCGCTTCAAGTCGGGCTACATGAAAAAATCAATGTAAGTGAATGGATCCGTCTTAATGCACACCACTGCAGTCACTCTGACTTCAGAAAAGGTTCCTGTACTACTTCAATCTGACTTCTAGGCGACTTGTACCCATTGATTTTAATGGAAGTCGCCTCCAAGTCGGATCCCCGTTCATAATGAGGCAACTTTACAGGAAAAAGAAAAGAATTAACCCAGGAAGAGTGACCGCGATATGCCAGCGCCGAGCTGGCTCGCTCAACGGGAAAGGAAAAAAACGGCATGGGTTCCCCTCCAAGAGCATACCAGGCCCTTAGGTCTGGTATAGATTTTAAGGGGAACCCCCATGCCGAAAAAACTGCGTGGGGGTCCCCCCAAAATCCATACCAGACCCTTTACCTGAGCACGCAGCCCGGTCGGTCAGGAAAGGGGGTGGGGACGAGCGAGCGCCCCCCCTCCTAAACCGTACCAGGCCGCATGCCCTCAACATGGGGGGGTGGGTGCTTTGGGGAAGGGGCGCGCCCTGCGCCCTGCGGTCCCATGTTGAGGACAAGGGCCTCTTCCCAACAACCCTGGCCGTTGGTTGTCGGGGTCTGCTGGCAGGGGGCTTATCGGAATCCGTAAGCCCCCTTTAATAAGGGGGCCCCCAGATCCCGGCCCCCCACCCTATGCGAATGAGTATGGGGTACATCGTACCCCTACCCATTCACCTGGGGAGAAAAAAAGTGTCAATAAAAAAACACACTACACAGGTTTTTAAAGTAATTTATTAGGCAGCTCCGGGGGTCTTCTTCCGACTTTGGTGGTCTCTTCCGACTTCTCCGCTCTCTCCAGCCTCTCGGCCTCCGGTTCTTCTCCCGCTCTCCGGTTCTTCTGCCGGGCTCCTCCGCTATTCTCTGCTCTTTTGTTGCTGTTTTGCTAGCGGTGACCCGGTCTTCGTCTTCTCTTCTTCCGATATTGACACGAAGCTCTCTCTCGCTGTAATGCCGTGTACGCGGTGCGCAACGACTTATATAGGCATGGGGCGTGGTCATCGGGTGCGCACCGCGTACACGGCATAACAGCGGGAGAGAGCGTCGTGTCAACATCGGAAGAAGAGAAGAGGGAAGAAGACGGCGGAGAAGACCAGGCCACCGCTAGCAAAAGAGTGGCAAAAAAGCAGAAGATAGCGGAGGAGCCGGGCAGAAGAACTGGAGAGCAGCAGAAGAACTGGAGAGTGGGAGAAGAACCGGACACCAAGAGAAGAGGCCAGAGAGAGTGGAGAAGAGGCCGGAGAGAGCGGAGAAGTCGGAAGAGACCCCCGAAGTCGGAAGAAGACCCCCGGAGCTGCCTAATAAATTACTTTAAAAACCTGTGTAGTGTGTTTTTTTTATTGACACTTCTTTTTCCCCAGGTGAATGGGTAGGGGTACGATGTACCCCATACTCATTCACATAGGGTGGGGGGCCGGGATCTTGGGGCCCCCTTATTAAAGGGCACCCCCCTTCCCCAAAGCACCCACCCCCCCATTTTGAGGGCATGGTACGGTTCAGGAGGGGGGGCGCTCGCTCGTCCCCACCCCCTTTCCTGACCGGCCAGGCTGCGTGCTCTTACAATGGTCTGGTATGGATTTTGGGGGGGACCTCCACGCCATTTTTTCGGCGTAGGGGGTTCCCCTTAACATCAATACCAGACTTGGTATGTTCAGTTCCCTGTCCTGGAGGCAACATCAAGTCGTGAAGTTGCCCCTAGTCGTGCTGTGATTCATACTCAAGTCGTGTCAAAGTTGCCTCCCAAAGTCGTGCTGGAAGTCGTGTTGCCCATGTGTGAATGGGCTCTTACAGAAGTCATTTGCAAATCGCAATGAAGTTTTAAATCAGCCTTTTTTATCAGCACAATCGGCCCATGCCGATTAATTAAAAAATGCCAAATATCGGTCGACCTCTACTGGAGAGTTTAATAAAAGATCACATAGATGGGCGGCACAGTGGTGTAGTGGTAGCACTCTCACCTAGCAGTAAGAAGGGTCGCTGGTTCAGATCCCAACCACGACACTACCTGCCTGGAGTTTGCATGTTCTCCCTGTGCCTGCGTGGGTTTCCTCTGGGTACTCCGGTTTCCTCCCACACTCCAAAGACATGCTGGTAGGTTAATTGGATCCTGTCTAAATTGTCCCTAGTATGTATGAATGTGAGTTAGGGACCTTAGATTGTAAGCTCCTTGAGGGTAGGGACTGATGTGAATGTACAATGTATATGTAAAGCGCTGCGTAAATTGACGGCGCTATATAAGTACCTGAAATAAATAAATAAATAAAAATAGACAAATTCCTGCTGGAAAAAAAATATTTTAAGCAACAGACAGCATGGATTCATGAAAGACAGAAGTTGTCAAACAAACCTTATTTCTTTTTATGAGGAGGTAAGTAAAACCTTGGACAGAGGGATGGCTGTGAACGTGGTATACTTGGATTTGCAAAAGCGTTTGACACAGTTCCCCACACACGGCTCATGTGTAAGGTAAAGTCTACAGGCTTGGAAAGATCAATTTGTAAATGAATAGAAAACTGGCTAAAAGACAGAATTCAGAGAGTAGTGGTTAATGGCTGTTACTCTTAATGGTCTAAGGTTATCAGTGGTGTGCCCCAAGGTTCAGTGCTGGGACCCTTACTTTTTGATATCTTTATAAATGATATAGGGTCTGGGATTAAAAGTACCATTTCTGTCTTTGCAGATGACACTAAGCTATGCAGTGGAATAACATCCTTACAGGATATCTCCAGTTTACAAGCCAAACTCACTGCACTGTCTAATTGGGCAACTAAGTTGCAAATGAGGTTTAATGTTGATAAATGTAAAGTTATGCACTTGGGGGCTAAGAATATGCATGTATCATACATACTAGGGGGAGTACAACTGGGGGAATAAATGGTGGAGAAGGATCTGGGGGTTTTGGTAGATCATAAACTCAATAATAGCATGCAATGTGTCAGGGCTGGGCTCATCCCTTTCTTCTCTGCGCTCAGCTGTTGGTTAATTGCCAGCACTCTTCATTCCATAGTGACTCTTCTGGTCTTCATTTCCTGCTCGTCAGCTAGCTCTGCTAGCTATTTAAACTGCATGGATCAGATCTTCTGTGCTTTCACCTTGGTCAACATATCCGTATTTTCTCTTTTGTGTTTTCATGTGAAAGACTTTTGCTTGGCTGACTCCCCTTCTGGTTTCTGATCGTTTTTGCTGCACCCAACTTTGCTAATCTCTGGACTCCTGTTTCTCTTGCTTGTTCTGACTACCCGTCCTGGTTACCAAACTCTGGCTATGTTTTGACTATGTTTGCTCTTTTTATACCATTTTTCCATTTTATTAAATAGTATGACTTTTACTGTACTTCTGTCTCAGTCTGATTCATGGTTCCTGACATTAGGCAAAGTCCATAAATTCAGAAGATGCAGGCAATACACTTGTTGGTAATATTTTTTCCAAATTGAATGAGCAGGATCACCACATGGATCCATTTGTCATAGCTTTACGGATGCTCCTGAGTTGCATGGACGCTCCTGAGTCGCACTGCTCACCTGGATCCTCCCACTGAGGCTGTTCTGGTGCAACCTGTGTTGCAGGCCATCCCTGCTACCGTCTCTGTGCAGGTACCCGCTTCTAATATTATCTCTAAAAGAGGTATGTCTGGTTCCGCTCCGCTTCCCCAGTGGTTTGGGGGCGATCCAGTTCAATGCAGAGGGTTTCTCAACCAGGTTGGGATATACTTTGAGATGCTGCCCCAGGCGTTTCCCATGGATAGAAGCAAAGTAGGCTTTGTGATTTCTTTGCTTTCTGAAAGAGCCTTGGCCTGGGCAAACCCTCTACGGGAGACACAAAACCTTGTCGTCCTGAGTTACCCTGAGTTTGTGGCTTCCTTTAAAAGGGTATTTGATGTTCCCGCATGCTCCACTTTTGCTGCCAAGAGCCTCATGTCCATCAAACAGAGTACGAGAACTGTTGCCGATTACGCCAATTCCGTACTCTGGCAGCAGAGGTGCTTGGAACAGTGAGGCCCTTGTGGCTGCTTTTTCTCATGGTCTCTCGGATACCATCAAAGATGAGATAGCAGCCCGAGACATACCCACTGAGCTGGAGAGGTTGATCATGTTTGCTGTTCTCATTGACTCTAGACTCCGAGAGAGACCTTCCTTTAAGAGTGCTTGCGGAAGGCTCCTGTATGTTTTGCTCAAAGCTTTGCAGTCCCACCTGTGCCTCCCTCACCTCCCATACCTCCTGGTACCGAGTCTGCCAGTGAGGTAGAACCCATGCAATTGGGCTTCACACGTCTCTCTGCAGATGAAAGGGTCTTTAGGAGGAGGGAGAGATTGTGCCTTTTGTGGCCAGGCGGACATGTCCGGGAGAACGCTTGCACTTGAGGTCCTGTAGGGGACAGACCTTAGGTGGCATTGTTTCGTCCCCAGTAATCCAGAAGGATAATCCCCTGGTTCCGGTGACCCTTTCTTGGTCTGAGTCGTCCATCGAGATACAGGCTCTAATCGACTCTGGGGCTGCAGGCCTGTTCATTGATGGTGCCTTTGTGTCTAAGCACTTGATTCCCATGTGACTCATGAGACTGCTCCATTGACCATGGCCGTAGGGGCTCTTCACGATGAGATAATCCAATTCCAAGTAATTTCCTCACCTCATTTCTCAGTGGTTATTGGTTATCCTTGGTTACAGAGGCACAACCTCTCTTTTGATTGGCTTCGTGCTGAGCTTCTTTCCTGGTTACCACAATGCAGGAAGACATGTTTTCAGAAAGTGGGTACGGTCTAGTGCACCTCTTTACTCTCCTCCCTGCCATAGCGATGTCTTTGACATAGGTCAAGCTGGTAGTTTGCCTCCACACCGGTCATATGATTGTGCAATTGACCTTCAAACTGGTGCCATACCCCCTCGTGGACGGGTTTATTCTTTGTCTTGTCTCCTGCTGGTGCTGGTTTCTTCTTTGTGAAAAAGAAGAGTGGTGAACTGAGACCTTGTATTGGTTATAGGGGTCTCAATCGCTTCACGATTAAGTATGCTTATTTGATTCCCTTGATTATAGAGTTTTTTGACCACCTCAACGGAGCAACATTTTTCATGAAGCTTGATTTGAAAGGGGCATACAATCTCGTGAGGATCAAGGAGGGTGACAGATGGAAAACTGCGTTTAATACCAGAACTGGCCATTATGAATACTTTGTAATGCCTTTGGTCTTTGCAACGCTCTAGTAGGTTTCCAGGAATTTATCAACAATGTCCTCCGAGATTTGTTGCATATTTTCCAATTCCCTAGAGAGCCACCACAAAGATGTCTGTTGTGTGCTTCAGAGGCTGAGAGATAATTAACCTGTATTATAAATTGGAGAAGTGCGAGTTTAATCATGAACAGGTTAAATTCCTGGGTTATGTCATTTCCACTGCTGGTTTTTTGATGGACCCAGAGAAACTTTCGGCAGTTCTACAGTGGCCCCAACCTGTGGGTTTACGTCCATTGCAACGTTTTCTTGGCTTTGCCAATTATCGGAAGTTTATTCCGAACTTCTCGTCTCTGGTCAAACCCCTCACTGATATGACCAGAAAGAACAGTAACCCCCAGAATTGGTTTCCGAATTTCACTAATGCCTTTGAGAGTCTCAAGGCTGCCTTTAATTCTGCTCCTGTGTTGGTACATCCTGATCCTACGGTACCTTTCATCCTTGAGGTTGATGCATCTGAGACTGGAGTTGGTGCCCTGCTGTCTCAACATCCTACCTCTGAGAGTTCTATGCATCCTTGTGGCCACTTTTCCAAGAAATTGTCTCCTGCGGAGTGCAATTATGAGATTGGGGATAGAAAGTTGTTAGTGATGATTTTATCCCTTAAAGAATGGAGGCATCTCCTCAAAGGTACCACTGTGCCGGTTCTTATTCTGACTGACCATAAGAATCTCACATTCTTGTCTGAGGCTAAATGCCTCTCTCCCAGAAGGGTGCGATGGGCTCTTTTCTTGTCAAGCTTCAATTACATAGTTTCATTCTTACCCGGTACTAAAAATGTAAGGGCTAAAGCATTGTCGCAACAGTTTTCCTTCGCTTCCAAGATAGAGTCGGTTCCTGTTCCTGTGATTCCTCGTGATCGTATTCTGGCTACGGTTCATACCAGTCTCACTTCACCTTTGGGTGACAGAATTCTTGCCACTCAGATCCATTCTCCTCCTGAGAAACTTGTGACCACTGCATTGTCCCTAAGAGTCTCCGCACTGCCATGCTCCAGACTTACCATTCTCCCAAGGCTGCTGGCCACCCAGGGAAGAATCAACTGATTTGGGCTATTTCCCAACAATTCTGGTGGCCTAGGCTACGTGCTGATGTAGCCTGCCTTCATAGCTGCTTGTTCCGTGTGTGCTCAGAGTAAGACACCGTGACACCTTCCAGTGGGCCTCCTACAACCCATACCCAATGGAGAGAGGCCTTGGACCCACCTGTCTATGGACTTCATTGTGGAGTTACCCAACTGTCAAGGCAACACAGTTATCCTTATGGTGGTTGACCGGTTGTCGAAAATGTTTCATTGTATTCCTCTTAAGAAGTTGCCCCATTT
Source organism: Aquarana catesbeiana (assembly GCF_042186555.1). NCBI lineage: Eukaryota > Metazoa > Chordata > Amphibia > Anura > Ranidae > Aquarana > Aquarana catesbeiana. The sequence goes on along the minus strand of NC_133324.1, from coordinate 317,848,024 downwards.
TTTGCTCGAGAGATCTTTTGCTTACATGGGCTACCCAAGGTTGTCATCTCAGACAGGGGTAGCCAGTTTGTGTCCAAGTTTTAGCCTTTTGTGCACAGGTGAGAATTCAGCTTTACTTCTCCTTTGCGTATTACCCGCAGTCCAATGGGGCCGCAGAATGAGCCAACCAGTCATTGGAGCAGTTTTTACGTTTCTACATTTCTGACCACCATAACAACTGGTCAGACCTCTTACCTTGGGCGAAGTTTGCTCACAATAGTGCCGTCAATACCGCTTCCAGATTGTCTCTATTCATGGTGAATTATGTTTTCCAACCATCCATGTTGCATCCATGGAGCATCTCTGTGGTCTTCGTTCCACTTGGGTACAGGTCCAAGAGTCCTTGCGACGTGCCAATGATAGGTGCAGACTCCATACTGACCGCAGATGCCTACCTGTGCCTTCCTACCAAGTTGGGGGCAAGGTCTGGCTGTCATCTCACAACCCCCGACTCCATGTTCCCTCAATTAAACTGGCAACACTGTTTATTGGGCCTTTTCATATTCTCCGTAGGATCAACCCAGTGGCTTACGCTTTAGACCTTCCTATTGATATGCATATTTCAAATGTATTTCATGTCTCCTTATTACAACCTTTGGTATGCAACCGATTCACCACCTTGGTACCACCTCCTCACTCTGTTCAGGTTGAGAACCATGAGGAGTATGAGATACAATCTATCATTGATTCCCGTAGGTTCCGTAGGCGCATACAGTACCTGGTTCATTGGAAAGGTTACGGTCTGGAGGAACGCTTTTGGGTCTCATCCTGATCTTCTCCTCCTTCGTGCTTCCTATAGACTTTTTTTCCACTCAAACCTGGTGGTCCTCTGAGGGGAGGGGTCATTAAGAAGGGGGTACTGTCAGGGCTGGGCTCAGCCCTTCCTTCTAGAGCTCTGTGCTTGGCTGTCGGTTAATTGCCAGCACTCTTCATTCCACAGTGACTAACCTGGTCTTCATTTCCTGCTCGTCAGCTAACTCTGCTTGCTATTTAAACTGCATGGATCAGATCTTCTGTGCTTTCGCCATGGTCAACATATCCGGACTCTCTCTGTTGTGTTTTTGTGTGAAAGACTTTTGCTTGGCTGACTCCCCTTCTGGTTTCTGATCGTTTTTGCTGCACCCGACTTCGCTAATCTCTGGACTCCTGTTTCTCTTGCTTGTTCTGACTACCCGTCCTGGTTACTGAACTCTGGCTATGTTTTGACTATGTTTGCTCTGTTTATACCATTTTACCATTCTATTAAAAAGTGTGATTTTTACTGCACTTCTGTCTCAGTCTGATTCATTGTTCCTGACACAATGCCAAGCTGCAGTTTCCAAAGCGAGCAAAGTCCTTTCTTGTATTAAGAGAGGTATGGACTCCAGAGAGAGAGATATCATTTTGCTCCTGTACAAATCATTAGTAAGACCTCATCTGGAATATGCAGTTCAGTTTTGGGCACCAGTTCTTAAAAAGGATATTGGGGAACTGGAGAAAGTGCAGAGAAGGGCAACCAAACTGATAAGAGGCATGAAGGAGCTCAGCTATGAGGAAAGATTAGAGGAACTGAATCTATTCCCTCTTGAGAAGAGGAGATTAAAGGAGGATATGATCAACATGTACAAATACAGAAGTGGTCCATATAGTGAACTTGGTGTTGAGTTTTTCACTTTAAGGTCATCACAGAGGACAAGGGGGCACTCTTTATGTCTAGGGGAAAAAAGATTTCATCTCCAAATACGGAAAGGTTTCTTCACAGTAAGAGCTGTGAAAATGTGGAATAGACTCCCTCCAGAGGTGTTTTTGGCAAGCTCAGTAGATTGCTTTAAAAAAGGCCTGGATTCTTTCCTAAATGCACATAATATAACTGGGTACTAACATTTATAGGTAAAGTTGATCCAGGGAAAATCCAATTGCCTCTCAGGGGATCAGGAAGAAATTTTTTCCCCTGCTGTAGCAAATTGGAGCATTCTTTGCTGGGGGTTTTCGCCTTCCTCTGGATCAACTGTGGGGGAAGTTTTGTGTACATGGGATTGTATTTTTTTTTTTTGGTTAAACAAGATCAGGGGTAGGCAACCTGGGGCCCAGCTGTTGCAGAACTACAAGTCCCATCATGCCTCTGGGAGTAATTGTAACTGCCAGCCTTTCAATGCCTTATGGGAAATGTAGTTCCACAACAGCTGGAGGGCCCCAGGTTGCCTACCCCTGAACTAGATGGACTTGTGTCTTTTTTCAACTTGACTAACTACCGTAATTATCGGCATATAACACGCGCCGGCGTATAACACGCACCCCAAGTTTAGGAGGGAATTTTAAGGCAAAAAACTTTTAGGAGGGAAGTTTAAGAGAAAAAAACTTACATTTAAATGCCCATCAATGCAGCCTTATAAGTGTCAATCTGCAGCCTTGTCAGTGTCATTGAAGCCTTCTCAGTGCAGCCTTGTCAGTGCAGCCTTGCCCCAGTGCAGCCTTGCAGCCATGTAAGTGCAGCCTTGTTAGTGCAGCCTTCTCCAGTGTCCATTGCAGCCTTGCCCCAGTGCAGCCTTGTCAGTGCAGCCTTGCCCCAGTGCAGCCTTGCACAGATTTAAATATGGCCCCTCGGAGAGACTGGGCGGAGCAGAGCGAGCGCCGCCGAGATCGCAGGGACTGGGCGGAGCCGAGATACACATAGCCGAGTGTACTCGGCTCTTCTCGGCCCCGCTCACAGTCACGCCCAGTCCCGCCCTATGATGGACGTAACACAGGTCCAATGGCGGGACTGGGCGGGACTGTGAGCGGAGCCGAGTACACTCGGCTATGTGTATCTCAGCGCGATCGCTCCACTCTGCTCACAATCAGCGGATCAGCGGAGATTGGCGTATAACATGCACCCAGGATTTTCCCATGATTTTAAGGAGAAAAAAGTGCGTGTTATACGCTGATAAATACGGTATGTAACAAGTCGGATCAGTTAAGACGATGATCCGAAATAGTGCCCAAGCTGGACCAAAGTATTGCAGGAAGCATTTTAAAAGTCTGACCAACACGAGTCGGACCAGTTAAGATGGCTGTCATAGAGAACCATTGATTTTGACATGTCATGCGACTTGTGCTCTGGAAGTTGGAGCACATGTCGGATCAATGTGAACCAGCCCTAATATGGTGACCACCTCTTCTTGAGGCTGTCCTAATTGATCTCTAGGTCTGTGCTCATTAAGACTTTAGGTGCTGTGAGGCTTGGACTTCATCCCAACTGTGTATGGGCTAGTTATACCTACAGTATGCAGTGATTGGGCAACAGCTACTACAACAGTGATGTGTTCACCCACCTTCCATTAGTTTTAAACTACCCTGGTTCTTCACTGGCGGATGAAGGTTTAGTGTCCAGGCTATGCCTATGATAGATTTTGCCCTTTCTTGGGTATTTAATAGATTAATACACCATGACTCTGACCTTATGCTTTGGCAGCGCATCAGAAACACAACATTGAAGTTTGCTTGTTTCCCTTTTGTTTGGTTGTATTGCCTTGTGTGGCTGCACTTCAGAACTACACAACAGTGAAGGTTGTTTGTGTTTCTGTTTCATATTGTTTTTACCTTGCTGCACTTCAGAAATACACAAGAGTGAAGGATGTTTTATGTCTTTTCTGGTTTATGTTTGTCTGCTCATCAGAAATACACAACACTGAAGGTTAGTTGTATATTTTCTGTCATATATTTATTACCTTATTTTGCTGTACAACAGAAAAACTCAATATCGGAGGTCGTTTGTGTCTTTTCTTTTTTATATATGTTATATGTCTGTATTTTGTTGCTCATCAGAAATACACAACATTGAAGTATGTATCCTTTCTGTTGGTTATATGACTGTACCTTGTTTTGCATCAGAGATACACAACATTGAAGTTTGTGTCTGTCTGGAACCATGACTCAGACTGAGACAGAAGTGCAGTAAAAATCACACTTTAATAAAATGGTAAATTGGTACAAACAGTGCAAACGTACTCAAAACATAGCCAGTGTTTGGTAACCAGAGCAGGTAGTCAGAACAAGCCAGTAAAACAGGAATCCAGAGATCAGTGTAGTGAGAGGCAGCAAATCGGATCAGGAACGAGAAGGGAAGTCAGCCAGGCAAAAGTGTTTAACAGGAAAACACAGCAGAGAGTATCCGTACATGTTGACCAAGGCGAAGGCACATGAGATGTGATGCAAGCAGCTTAAATAGCCAGCAGGCAATTGACGAGCAGGATATGATCATCAGGTAAGTCACTGTGGAATGAAGAGTATTGGCAATTAACCGACAGCTGAGCAGCCTGAGCTCTGAGAAGGGAGGGCTGAGCCCAGCCCTGACAGTGTCTTTTCTGTTTATTTTGGTTGTTTATGCCTTTTCTGTCATATTTATTTACTTTATTTTTCTGTGCATCATAAAAACACAACAGTGAAGGGTGTTTGTGTCTTTTATGTTTTCATATTGGTTATATAACTGTACCTTGTTGAGCATCAGATATACACAACATTGTCCTTTCTATTTTTATGTTGGTTATTTCGCTTATCATACTGCACTTCAAAAATACACAACACTGATGTTTTAGTTGTGTCTTTTTTGTTTTACATTTGGCTTTACATCAGAAAATGTAAATAGTGAATATTGTATTTCTTATTTAGCTTTAGCTTGTTGCACTTCAGAAATACACAACATTGAAGTTCATGTTTGTGTCTTTTCTGTTTATATTTGATATGTTGGTTTATCCTGCTGCACTTCAAAAACACACAATATTGTTGTCTATGCTTGTGTCCTTTCTGTCTAAATATATTTTTTTGTGCTGTGTGTCAGAAATGTACAATCTATGACCTTTATATTTGTGATATTAATTATACATGTATAACTTTTATTTTGGACCTTATTTTTCCATGTACATGGAGGGGTCAAGAGTTCTGGCTGCAGAGACTTCAGATGTCCGAAAATTCAGTCCCTTACATTCAGGCATGCCAGAGGCATTCCCTGTGCTTGAAACCCGGTGAGGTTATATGACACTGGAAGATAGTTATAAAGTCACCTTTTTCAGTAAGAACTTAGGAGTTCTGTTTATAGGATTATTATGGCCTGAAGATGCAGTATCAGAAATTATCTGACCCGTATATATGACTTGATAATTTTACAGTTCTATATATATCCTTCATATCACCCTTTTAGCAGAACTGGATGGAGCAAGCCAATGTGAATGTTCTTCTCCTGCAATGGTCTTAATCTTCTGAAGTAGGGATCTGCCTAATTTAACACTCATTATTACCAAAAGGCACCTAATGGTGTTGGAGTGGAATATGTTTTCAGACATCAGGTAGGACACCTGATATTTACGAAATAGCTACAGAATAGCAACTATCAGTTTTTACCAAGCTCTTTTTCAGTTAATTTTATTGCATTTACCTGCAGGTGCATAGGGAGCTTGGATATATAGAGCTCTTTCACAGCTGATGTGCCAGCATTGAGATGTGAGGAAAGCCATAGGTTGGGTGCACCTTGGGTACACACCTGTCCAGCCTTCTGAGCCCAGGAAATAAGCTTCCCTTAACCACTTCAGCCCTGGAAGAATTGCCCCCTCAATGATCAGATCACTTATTACAATTTGGCACTGCGCTGCTTTAACTGGTAATTGCGCGGTCATTCGATGCTGTACCCAAACAAAATTTGTGTCCTTTTTTTTCCTACAAATAGAGCTTTCTTTTGATAGTATTTGATTGCCTCTGTGATTTTTATTTTTTGGGATATGAATGGAAAAAGAAAAAACAGTGAACAGTTTAGTGAGGGATGCTGAAGAGTTGTAACAGTGGGTGGAACTCCACTTTAAGGAAGGATCCAGTTCGTCCTGAAGCTTTGAATAGCACATAAGCATTCAGCAGAGCCAATTGGAATAAATATACAGACGCTTTTTTGTACCAGCGTCTGGCCTTACAGGCAATTAGGTACGGCGCCAACAACTGGTCGTTGAGGTCCACCCCTCCCATGTTAAGGTTGATTCGTGGACACAAAGGGGTTTGTCCACAACACCAGTCGCCGTAGGAATTTGGACTGTCGTATATTCGTGAAGGGAGGACAGAACGACAGGACAGAAAGAAAACATTCCGATTATCCCTCCACTTCACTGCTAACAAATTATTACATTTCAAGCAGGCTCTCTCCCCCCGTCTAAGTCGGGACTCTACAAGTCGTTGGGGGAAGCCCCAGTGATTAGATCGCGCGGTGCCACATGCACCAATTCCACAATGAAAAAGGTGACTAAAAAGTGGCACGCTTGTGTAATAATTGTCCACGCACAAGTGGTACACCTTTTTGGATAAGGGTGACACTAAGTCCCACACAATCTTACCAGCTCTCCCTATGTAGTCTGGGCAGTTCTCTGGCTCTACGTGAATATCTCTTCCCTCGTAAACCATAAAACTATATGTATAGTCTGTTGCCCTGTCACAGAGCTTATACATCTTGACCCCATATCTGGCACGCTTGCTGGGAAGATACTGTTTGATAGACAAGCATACACATTGCTTTGGTCCACAACAGATCTATAGAGATCTTCCGTAAATAAAAATCAAGTGATGTAAAATCAACTGTTTCCACTTGAATTCCAGGTTGGCCAGTGAATGGGGGAAGTATGGGTGCTGCAGAAGTGGTGGGCTCCCAATTCGGATTGGCAAATGCAGCAGGAAGGGCACTATGGGCTCAACGGGCCTGTCTTTGTCTTCTTGGTGGCTGCGGAACTCTACTTGTTCTAGCCATCTCACCAGCTTGAACTGCACTTATGGGATTTGCCACGTCACCAAGTGTTACTGCAGTGCTGGATGTATGACCAGGATGTACTAGGCCGCTGGTGCTTGTCAGTTCACCAGAAGGATGAGCGGCACTAGTACTGGCTCTCTGCTCCATACGAGAGCCCTGCGGTTCTTGCACCTCAACAACAGCAGAAGAACGGGGTTGGGTACGCCTGACCTTGGCAGGGACCACTACTCCATCGTCAGAGCTATCTGTCAGGGTGCCGCTGCTGTCTACAGGTTCGTATTCTGAGCCTGAATCTGATAGATGGGTGACTTCCTCTTCACTCTCATCTGTCAGGCTCAGGAACGTGTAGGCCTCTTCACTAGTGTACCTTCGATTGGACATTTTGGCCTCTAAATTTACTGGTAAAACTAGTGAAACTCACAGGAAAAAAGAGCACCTGACTGTCAGTGACTGCTTCAAACGCTACCAAAAAAACTGTTAGCATTCGCAGGCATCAGGCCGGACTGCGAATGCTGCAGTTATGTGTTTAGTGTTTTGTAAGTGACAGTGATCGACTGATACTGCACTTGGGTGGGCTGGGCAGAGGGGCTAAATGCAGGTGCTAGCAGGTATCTGGGCTGATCCCGCTAATGCTGCATTTTTGGGAACCCTAAACTATTGGGGACACTAATATAGCTCTGATCAATTCAAAGATATTGATCCATTCAGACACTATATTAGGAAGGTGTATGGTGCGTGTGTGGGTGTTAGCGATACTGGCACTAATCTGACGCTGCCTGAGGCGACGCAGACCCTAACTGACGCTAAAACCTAACTGATATCACCTGCCGGTGATCAGGGGGTTAAACCTTTTATTAAGTGATATACGCCCTGACTCTAGAAAAAAATAACTAACCAGTGTCACGCGTGACACTAATACGGTGATCACTAGTGACAGGGGGTGATCAAGGAGTTAAATCTTTATTAGGGGGTTTAGGGGGGTCCCTAGACCTATCTACTACTAAGTACCCTAACACTGATTATTGTCACAAATGACAGCAGTACAGTGATCAAAGAAAAATACGAACACTGCACTGGGTGACACTGTGACAGGGAGTGGAGGGGTTAACTTGGGGGGCGATTGGGGATGACAAGTGTACCCATGTGTACTGGTGTGAAATGTCTTCTCTCCTCTCTCTGGAACGATAAAGCGTTCCACGAGGGGAGATGACATCACTTCCCCTGCCTGTGTTTACACTTACAGGCAGGGGAATGATTTCATTTGCCAGAACAGATCACCAGGTCCAGGCCAGAAATCATTGGCCTGGGCCTGGAGACTGATCAGTTCTGAAGCACATCGATCATCGCGGGCATCGCGGGACAGCTACGTCGCTTCGTCCAGTCGAGCCAACCTGCTGCAGTGTAACTGCTGTGGCTGGTCCGGAATGGTTAAAGTGATACTAAAGTCTAATTTTTTTAATTTTTTTGTTAACCTGCTCTGTTCAGTGGTTTTGCACAGAGCAGCCCCAATCCTCTTCTCAGGTCCCTCTTTGGCGCTCCTGGCCTCTCCCTCATGTTGAGTGCCCCCACAGCAAGCAGCTTGCTATGGGGGGCACACGAGTCAAATCACAGCTCCCTGTGTCCATTCAGACACTGAGCCCTGACCCGGCCCCCTCTCTTTCCTCAGTGGCTCACTAACTTTGACAGCAGCGGGATGCAATAGTGCTTCGCTGTTGTCTCAGCCAGTGAGGAAGGAGCCGAGTCTCTCGTGCAACATTGCTGGATCGAGATGGGGCTGAGGGGGGCTGCTGCACTCTAAAGATTTTTTATCTTAATGCAATAAGATAAAAAAACCTTCTGCCTTTAAAACCACTTTAATCTATTGCCCTTAATTGGGCTTCCCTTTAGCCTTCACTATCACAAATAAGTAAGTAAATAAAAAAAGGACCCGCAAGGGTTTTATCTGTTAGGTAGCCTTTTCTAAATCATTCTCCTGAACAGAGTAGTGTTTAAGCCAGATCCTCTTTGTTGACCAGAGTAGTGTCCCTGATTAGTCCTTTTAGTGGTTTTAAGAAGCAGTTACAGGTATGATAGACCAAGATTGCTAGATGGTTGAGACAGTCAACCTTGCTAACCCACAAAATTCACAGGTTTTTTTATTCCATTTTTAAGAGCTCACTCCCCCTAGATCCTACATCCGAAGTGGAGAAGTCAGGGACATCGGATCAGCAGACCTGCAGATCAGCCATATGATACAGCTAAGATACTTTCATCAGGCATTATGAAGTGGAGGTAAAACTCACCACAGAATCTGGCATTCGACAGGAAGGTCTTGCAGGCAGTGGTCCCACCCTAAGGTTGGCCTGTGTTTACTTGAATATCGTCTCTGGTGTTCCGTCCGGGAGGGTGATGGGAGAAAACCAACAGTTAGACTTACCGGTAATGGTGTTTCTAGGAACCTTCTAGGACAGCATGCCTACTTCCCACCCATTGTAGGAGGGAAAAGTGTTGAACAGTAGGTGGTTAGTTCCTATGTGGAATTATTCCCCTTGTGGACCAGTTTCAGGAGTTTATTGCAAACTGAGGGTGAAAGGGAAGGGTGGGGACTAACAGCTGTCAATTGATTTTGTTTCGTGAAGAGCCTCTCATCTCTCGGATGTGCTGTCCTGGAAGGTTCCTAGAAACAATGTTACTGGTAAGTTTAACCGTTGGTTTTCCTGACGTGCTCCATGTCAGCACAAACTCCCACTCAGGTGTGGAAATCTAGCTAAGTAACGCGGGCCTGGGAGAGGGAGTTAAATACTGCAGGTGGGGGTATGGGTGGGGCATACCCAGTGGTAGGCTGACATGGAGAATGTCAGGAAAGGAAAATTGCAGTAAGTATTTGCTAGTCAATTTTCCGATTTCTTACCAATGGGACATCCAATAGCAGTCCAGCTGAGGGATAGGAAACACTGCAATGGGTCAAGAAGGCTGGACACAGAGAGCAGCTTATAGCACTTTTTACGCCCAAACCTGTCATCAGAGCAAGCCTAAACAGGTACCTGATAGAATTGAACAGACACCCAAGTGACAGCATTGCAAATCTAAGAAAAAAATTCTGATGCTGAAAAGCCTTACAGATTTGGTAGAGTGTGCCTTAAAGTTGCATTAAACCCAAAAGCTAACATTTTCTATATTGTAGCTTACCAATTTTTAGATGTGGTAGCTGCATTAGTTTTCCTTTTAGACTTTATTTTTACCCTGTGATCCAGCCAGTAAGTTTGTTTTTCAACAGAACACGCTATCCTGTAGATGTAGCAGTCAGAGGGTTGAGGCAAACTATTTACCACTGGCAGGGGTGCTTACAATGATCAGCTTTTATTTATTTTTTAACCTTTATCTCAAAAGGAAGAAAACTGCTTAAAAAGTGTTAGGTGAAGTTTGGCTTCAATTCGTCAGTGTATTTGAATCTCCTAGTATCTCTAACAATACCCTCCCCACAGACTGCCAATGCTGCTGTCCAAAGGTGTCTCTGTTGGTCCTTCATCCAGAGAGTAGACACCCTAATACAGGAGGTTTTACTGGCCAGATCACCTGGTGAAAACAGAGGGGAAAAGGCCTAAAAAAGAAAACTAATGCAGCCCCTACATCTAAGGATTGGTGAGCTGCAATATAATAATTTTTTTTGTTTTAGGTTTAATACCACTTCAACAGGGAAGATAAAAATCCTATCATTTAATCCAGGAATCACTAAATGGTAAAGCGCGGTCCAGATCCGGACCGAGCCACTGTCCCATCTGGACACGCAGTCGTGCCATTTAGGAGCAGCTTCTATTGCTCAGCCTTGGCTGCTGTCATTCTCTGCATGTCGGGATGCAGGATGGTAATAAACTGAGCCTGGATAATAAGCTGAGTTCGGGAGGCACAGCTCTGCATTGGACGGGAGCGGGAGTTGCGAGTGATTGGTGGCTAGCACCGCCCTGCATCCTAGCCACCAATCACCTGCTGATTAAACTGGAAAGTTAATAGCCGGAAGCTCCTGCTCTCCATTCAATGCAAAGCTGTGCCTCCCAAACTCAGTTTATTACCCGCACTCAGCTTATTACCCGCCCCCCAATGCAAAGTTGTGCCTCCCATATCTGGCTTATTACCATCCTGTCTCCTGCCCTCCGCTCAGTCTAAGGAAGGAGAGTGAAGGGCAGAGAACACTATGAGGGGGGGGTATGTGAAAGGAGACAGTGCTGGAGGGGGGGGAGACTGGATGGATATCCAGAGGGCAGAGCCCACTACTGTGGAGGGCAAAGGGGGTGGGGGTAGTGCTGTGGGAGGCAGTGCTGTGGGGGGGCTGTGAAGAAGTGGAGTTGTGATATGAGAGGGGGCAGTGCTGTAGGGGAGTGAAGAGGGCAGATCACACTACTGGGGGACGGGGGATTTGTGATGTAAAGGGGGGCAGTGCTGTGGGAGGAAGGTGAAGTGAAAAGGGGGGGGTAATGTGAGGGGATGCAGGTGATGTGAAGAGGGGTGTTGTGTTGTGAGGGGGACAGTGCTGTGGTGGCGAGGGGGTGATGTGAAGGGGGGCAGTGCGATCTGAATGGGAAGAGCAAGCTACTAGTGAGGGGGCAGTGCTGTGTGTGTGTTAAAGGGGGGGGATGTGGTGTGAAGGGGGCAGAGGACATTACTGTGGGGAGAAGGACACTGCTGTGAATAAAGGGAGGTGTGTTATGTAAGGGGTTTCAATACACTGAAGGGAAAACTGTGAAATGAAGTGGGGGACTGAGGACACTGATGTAAGAACGGGATTGTGATCTAAAGGGGGGCCGTCATATAAAGGAGTCTTTGCACAAATATGCGATTTGGACCCGCTGAAAGAAAATGTTACTAATCAGACCTCCATACATTTTAATTCAATACCCCGGCTTTAAACCATACTCTCAAATGTTAATTTGTGTAATCCAATGGTGGTGCAAGAAGCAGAGGGACCCCTGCAGGAACCCCTAGGAAGTATAAAGGGGGAATCCAATTGCCTAAAAGAGGCAGTAGCTGAACAGTAAGCTCTCGCAGCACTTACCATGTCAACACAATTAAAAAAAAATGTTCTTTCGCTGTTTTGGAGCAAGATATCAGGAAAGAAGGACAATGTCATGGCTGAGGTGGAAAGAAGAGTTCACTTTAGGCTTTAAGGCAATCTTGTTCTTGTACATTAGGGCCGCTAACTCAGAGACCCTCCATGCAGAGGTTATAGCTCTGCAAAGAAATGGTGTCAAAATGTAAAATGCCAGCCACGACCACCAGAAAAGGTGGTTGTTAGCCCTCACACATCTGAAGGGGGTTTAGGAGATAAAAAGCCACCCTGGACATGATCATTTAAATAGGGCTTCTGCCCTGTACTCAGTGCTAAAACTTCTGCAGGCAGGGTTAACAGGGGGATATACCCTATCCTTTCTTTGCCCTTCACGATGGGCATAACCCTGCAGTGGTCTTCAGACACACAGCTCTGCTGCTGGCAGGCCCTGGACCTGTAAAGCACCCCCCATGTTGCACTACCAACAGGCTAGCCCTGCTTCTTCAATCCGGTGGGGTCTGGGGACGGTCCCCCAAGGCTCTGACCAGAAGCTGCAGTCAACTGATTTGGAAGCTGCAGTAAGAGTTGCAATGGCTATGGTCCAGCAGGAATCTTGCTAGAAGAATCAGGTTGGCAGAAGAATCATCCTCGTCAAAATAAAAACCTCCATATGAAGAAGGTAAGCTTATCTCAGTAAAGAGGAGGTATACCACCTTAGGACACTAGCAAAAAATAGAGGCTGACTGGGAGGGTTTATAGGGGTTGTTCCTGTCGCCTTCTTTTTTGCCACTGCCCAATCTGCCTTCTGTTTTCACCTAATGGCTATGGATCCTGTGTCTCTTACTGTACCACTAAAAAAATATTTTAAACCCCTATATTCTGGTGGAGGCAGCAGGTTCTGTAGGCCTGCCCAGGCTTTATTTTACCTGGCTACACAGCCAAGCTCTTCCTTGTGTTCAAATTGTTGCTAGCCCAAATAGGAGTTATAAAACTTACCCCTGTGTAAAATATGTTATTAGTCAAAAAGTGAATAAAAAAAACCATGACTAGTTCCCAGTTTTAAATGAAGACTTTACTAAACGAAGAACTGAAGAGACAAGTAACAAAAATAATTAACCGCTTAATTTACAGACGTCTGTTTAAAATAATAAATATAAATAAATTTACAGATAATACTGCCTAATACAATATTATTACATATAAAAAAAACATAATGTAAAAAAAAATGCATCCTACACTACTAACCTGCAAATGAGGCTGAGGAACAGTTGGTAATTAAGCAATGTATAGTGATTTGAACAATGATACAGAACAAGTCACAGTATGAGGCTGGGTTCACATATGTGCGGCCATGGGTTCGTGCCTGGGGTTCGGTGTGTGTCTGTTCACTACTTCAGGTAATTCGGGTCTGAATTGTTGTCTGAATTAGCACCTGAATCGGATCCAAACACGCACAGGACCCTTTTTAAATGTGGGCCGCTCTCCAATGAGAGCCGGTCACACTCGCCTGTGTCATGTGAATTGGATGTGGGGAAAACCCATATCCAATTCACATATATGTGAACCCAGCCTTATAAAGAACATTAAAGCACAACCCTAAGCAAACTGATTGATACACATCTGATTTACATATACTGTATGTGTATTATTTTGTTATTTTTCGGTATTTCTATGGGCCAAAAACCTTTGCCACACTGTGAATTCCTGGTTAAGCTGCTTGTTTCAGCTGCCTACTGGACAGAGATGATGATGCTGATCTCCTGTCCAGTAAGCAGGTTGGAATGGTAAAGGTGACACTGGAAGCTGCACAAGGAAATAGGGTATTCATTTCCCTTGCTTTGCATCTTAGTAGTGGCATGTGATTCACAAGACTGGATGAATGGCAAATCTCGTGGCTGTTAAAATAATTCACATATATGATTTTCAACTGTGTATTTAGCTGTTTACCTGGAGTTCATGTTTAAACAGACATAGCTAGCCTTTATTACAGATATACTCCTTGGCTGAAGTATTAAAATATGGATCCTTCATTTGCTTAATATTAAATGTAAAATGAATGTAGTTCCTGTCCTAACTATTTATAAAAATCGCCAGGTTTGTATTTCATTTAAATGATAGACTGCACTTCTCAGTCTTTTAAAGTAGCTATGCATGTTCTAAATGCTCTTCCCTTTAATGACTTTGCTTTTATCACTTATTACCTGTGTAGCAGGGTAGTAAAATACACCACAATACTGTCTGAGGACATTGTGAGGTAATTCTATTCATGACTGTAAACATGAAATCTGTGCATGGTTTGTAGTTCAATGGCTGTTATTAATCTATGGCTCAAGGCTTTGGTGTTTTACCAATGGCCATGAATTATGTAAAGAAAATTTAAAATGTAACATTTAATGATAATGCATACTGTGTGTGCATGTGTTTAATGCTCAGATTAAAAAAAAAAAAAAAAGAATTCCTAAGCAGGAAAGATGCGCTCTTTTTGCATTTCAAGGCTTAAAGTGTAACTAAATCCTCCTATCGGAATGTAACTGTCCAAATCCAAAGCACCAAGTATCAGTTCTCCCTTTGCTCTCTGCATGAGTCACTCATAACAGTTTATGCCGACTCCACAGCATCATGGGCAATGGCCTCACCTCCCTGCAGTACACAGCAAAGGACTGACAGCCTCAGTTGTGTATGTTTCCCCATGATTCTGTGTAGAGGGGGTGTGTTCATTCCCTCCACTTAGCTGTCAGATTAAACTGAAGCTGTGTGCTTTAGCTATGCAGTGTGTGATGTCAGTTCCCTGCCCCCTGCCTTCTACTGCTGAAAAATAACCTTTGATCGATGTAGATGAGTGGATCTGGAGAAGAGAAGACTGCAGATAAACAGGTAAAACCTATCTAGGAGGATTTGTTTCATCTCTGTGTATCACTTGTGGCCAGCCACTTCACTCGGTATACAGTGCCTTGAAAAATTATTCATACTGACATTTTCCACATTTTCTCATGTTACAACCAAAAACGTAAATGTATTTTATTGGGATTTTATGTGATAGACCAACACAAAGTGGCACATAATTGTGAAGTAGAAGGAAAATGATAAATGGTTTTCAATTTTTTTTTACAAATAAATATGTGAAAAGTGTGGCGTGCATTTGTATTCAGCCCCCCCTGTGTCAATACTTTGTAGAACCACCTTTCACTGCAATTCCAGCTGCAAGTCCTTTAGGGGATGTCTCTACCAGCTTTGCACATACAGAGAGTTGCCCATTCTTCTTTGCAAAATAGCTCAAGCTTTGTCAGATTGGATGGAGAGCATCTGTGAAAATACATTTTCAAGTCTTGCCACAGATTCTCAATTGGATTTAGGTCTGGACTTTGACTGGGCTATTCTAACACATGAATATGCTTTGATCTAAACCATTTCATTGTAGCTCTGGCTGTATGTTTAGGGTCGTTGTCCTGCTGGAAGGTGAACCTCCAATCCAGTCTCAAGTCTTTTGCAGACTCTAACAGGTTTTCTTCTAAGATTGCCCTGTATTTGGCTCCATCCATCTTCCCACCAACTCAGACCAGCTTCCCTGTCCCTGCTGAATAAAAGCATCCCCACAACATGATTCTGCCACCTCCATGTTTCACGGTGGTGATGGTGTGTTCAGATTAATGTGCAGTGTTAGTTTTTTGCCACATTTAGCGTTTTGCTTTTTAGGCCAAAAGTTCAATTTTGGTCTCATCTGACCAGAGCCCCTTCTACCACATGTTCCACATGTTTGTTTGTGATCTCTGCATCTCCTCCAGAGTTACCATGGGCCTCTTGGCTGCTTCTCTGATGAATGCTCTCCTCGCCTGGCCTGTCAGTTTAGATGGACCGCCATGTCTTGGTAGGTTTGCAGTTGTGCCATACTCTTTCCATTTTCGGATGATGGATTAAACAGTGCTCCGTGCAATGTTCAAAGCTTGGTATATTTTTTAAACTTCTCTACAACTTTATCACTGACCTGTCTGGTTTGTTCTTGGCCTTCCTGATGCTGTTTGTTCACTAAGGTTCTTTAACAAACCTCTGAGGGCGTCACATAATAACCATATTTATATTGAGATTAAATTACATGCAGGTGGACTTTATTTACTAATTAGATGACTTCTGAAAGCAATTGGTTCCAAAACACCCCTAAATAGATTTTAGTTAGGGGTATCAGAGTAAAGGGGGCTGAATACAAATGCACGCCACAGTTTTCACATATTTATTTGTAAAAAAAATTGAAAACCATTTATCATTTTCCTTCCACTTCACAATTATGTGCCACTTTGTGATGGTATATCACATAAAATCTCAATAAAATACATTTACGTTTGGGTGTAACATGACAAAAAGTGGAAAATGTTAAAGGGTATGAATACTTTTCCAAGGCACTGTATGTAAAGGTTTACAACCACTTTCATTTTTTCTCTTTAAATTAGAACTAAAAGCAAAACTTTTTTCTTTTCATTTTGGATAGAGTAAGGGAGGGTTATAAACCATGTCAGTTTTTTATGGCATTTGTATCCCACTGGGGAAATTTCTCTTTCTGTGCCATAGCCAAAACAGGAAATGAGAGGAAATTCTTCAAAAATGAGGGAATCCCTTGTTGTCACCAGGGTGACCAGAACTAGTGCCCCTATTGGAAGTTTTCCCCTTGATTGTTGTTCTGGTGACAATCCAATAGAGAGGGGGAATTTACCCAGGGGGAGCACAAACTGCAAAAAAACTTTCTACTACATACACCTGAATTTGGGAATAAAAGTAATGAGTTTTTGCAACCTCATTTTGGAGCAATGCTTTCTTATAAACACAGAGTTTTTCTTCTCCAATTCTGGCAACTGATTTTCACTTCCTACAGACATGAACTATGAATACATTATTGCAGTGGTGCGAGCTGCTCTTTCCCATAATTTGCTCCATGCGTTTCCTAGGAATTTCTCTTGCTTAGTGGGAACAAATCAAGTGTTACTCTCTTTCCAGTAGAAATGACAACCTTACTAGGACAAAACACCCCTAAATAGTAAAACTGGACAAATACACAGTAATTATTATTATTGTATCAGGTGAGATGGAGTTACAACTATCAAATTGTACATTGTCAGACAGGAATCACAACTGCTCTGCAACGTGCTCTATTGGCTCTTTGACAGAAAACTAAATTTTAAAAATCATACCATTTTGAGTGCTATTGAAGTCACATTTATCTCTATTCTATTGGCAACAAATAACCATACTGAGTTCAGTGCAGCTTGCATTTTCATATCAGAACACTGGATATCCAGAGTCATTGGGATTTTCGCAGATCACCAGAAACATCCTATTGTAGCAAACATCCCAGGAAAATAAACTGCTTCTCATTTGCTTCAGAAATCCTGTCCTGCTTGCCCACTTTGATTCTGAATGGCTTATTAATGGTAGAGACAGATACAAATAAAATGTACATTGATGGCCAGATAATAAAGGCAGCGCTTGCAACGTGCAGAAAATAAGTGAATGCACATATTGGTTCCTCACATTCTGCTTCCGTGATGTTGTTTCTGGTGCCTGTGCAATCTGCAGTAGACCGGTAGGCCTATAGCAATGCAATGGGTTTATTGCCCTGTCCTGCCACACACTGGGAAGGTGTCACATTGTCCAAATTTGCATATGTGGTGTACAGGCTGGTGACATGAAAGTCTGTAAAGGAGTGGTCACTGCTGCTAGAAACTGGTGTCAGACCAATGGTCCCCAAGTCACAGTCTGATAGCTGGATTGGGGAGTTGCTAAATGCAGCTAGCGTGTCCAGATTAAAGCTTTCATCCTTCATGTCTTCCCATATGTTACCTTGAAAAGAAAAAACAATATAAGTATTGATATATTACTAATAACATTTTTAAGAGTCACTAGTGTGCACTGTGGGCCCTGTTTTAAGTATCTTAGGTGTCTTAAAGCTGAACTTTACCCATAACAACTCAATTAAAAACAATGTTCTTTAGCAAGGAACATACATTCAACATTAATAAATATGCTACTAAAATGAGTGTGTGCTGTAAATTGCCTCTAGTATTGCTCCTGTTTCTTCTTGCTGAAGGCTGCCATTTTGCTGAAGCCCAGAGCCCCTGAGCAGCAGTAAATCTTTAGGCTATCAGCAGATCGGTCTCTACATTTTAGGCACAATGCAGAGAGCAACTGAGCATGTGCAGAGGGGGGGGGCAGTGTATTACTGGATTTTAAACCATATAGGCACTTATTTTTAATGTTTAACATAGCTTTACCTGCAAATGGGCCCAGTATTAAGTGATTGTAAAGTCTAGTTTTTTTATCTTCTAGAAATATAACAAACATGTTATAGTTACCTGCTCTGTGCAGTGGTTTTGCACAGGGCATCCCAGATCCTCCTCTTCTCGGGTCCTTCTTTGGCTCTCCTGGCCCCTCCCTCTGGTGAGTGCCCCCATAGCAAGCAGCTTGCTATGGGGGCACCTGAGCCGAGCCGCAGCTCCCTGTATCCATTCAGACATGGAGCAACGGTTTGGCCCCGGCCCCTCTCTCTCCTCATTGGCTAACTGACTTTGACAGCAGCGGGAGCCAATGACGCCACTGCTGTGTCTCAGCCAATAAGGAGGGAGAGTCCCGGACAGCCGAGGCACTTGTGGACATCACTGGATTAAGAGGGGGCTCAGTATGTATTAGGGGGGCAGCTGCACACAGAAGGCTTTTTATCTTAATGTATAGAATGCATTAAGATAAAAAACCTTTTGCCTTTACAGCCACTTTAATTTTTTGACTAAAGTATCAGTATTTTAAGGTGGTTGTAAACCTCAAACATGAAATATGAACAAAGCACATCTCTCATAGTATGTATGTACTTGTTTCAATTAGGAGCACTAAGTGCCATTTCTGTCTGCTGATTCTTTCTTCTGCTATTGGCATGAATCACTTTTAACAAGTTTTCCTGACACCAAGAGAAAAATGATGACAGAGGAGGGACCTCCAGCAGATCGATAGCCTCAGCTCTATTCCTGTGAGCTGTGTGGAAGGAGGTGTGTCTCTTACCTCCAATCAGTTCTCAGAGCTCTTCTCACTGAGCTCTGCAGAGTGTAATTCCAACTCCCCACCCCTCTTCTCTGAACTCTCAGGCAAGCTTTATAAATCAGCACTTTGAATGGATATAGAGAAGGTAAGACTGCAGATAAACAAGTACAGCTTATGTGGGAGGATTTGTTTCATCTCTGTGTGTATCACCTGAGCCAGTCACTTCACTGGGTATATGGAAGGGTTTACAACCACTTTAAGGGCTTGTTCACACCATCTGCAGGAAACATCGGTTTCCTATGGGCTCTTTCACACCAAAACGAAGGTGTAATGTCGGGTGCAGAACTGTGCAGGATTATGTAGCATGTCTGCAGTTTCCCTCACTGCTCCGCACTGGAACGGAGACAAAACAGACCGCACTGGTCTGCATGCCTCTCATATGACAGGAAGTGGGAGGGAATGCAGAGCAGTGCTCTGTGAGTGTACAGCCCGCCTTCTCCCCCTGTGGCTGGGATGCTGCTGCTCATGTAAGTTTCTGGAAGGGCACTAGCGGGGAACAGAACTGAGGTATGCTGTGAGGGGGACAAAGACACAGATGCAGGTAACCCAAGGCAGTATGTGAAGGGCCAAACAGAGCGACGGACAGTGATCAGGGGAACATGGATGGCGGACAGTGAAGGTGAGGACATGGGTGGCAGATAGTGATGGTGGGGACATGGGTGGCGGACAGTGATGGTGGGGACATGGATAGCGGTCAGTGATGGTGGGGACATGGATGGCGGACAGTGATGGTGGGGACATGGATGGCGGTCAGTGATGGTGGGGACATGGATGGCGGATAGTGATGGTGGGGACAAGCGCTGCGCAAACTGTTGGCACTATATAAATCCTGTATAATAATAATAATGGATGGTGATCAGTGATGGTGGGGACAGAATGATGACACAGAATGTGATGTCAGTCTGTGCATAACAGACATGTATGTAAACTGATGTCTCTGCAAGAGAAATCTGCACAGTTTTCATGCACGTATGGTGTGAACGAGCTCTAAGTGTCTTCAGTAACAACTGACTTTGTTGCCTCCCAGAAATTAGTCAGATTTAAAGTGGAACCTTAGTCAGAAAATTAAGTCCTGCTAGATCACTTCAGGCTGGCCCCTTTTGCAGAAATAGCTGTAATGTAAAACATAAAAAATAAGTGTCTGTACTGTTTAAAATCCAGTAATACGCTGTCTCATGCTGCTCTGCACATGCTCAGTTGCTCTCCAATTTTAGGCATTTTTAGGCACTGCTGAGTTTGTAGAGGCCGATCTGCTGATAGCCTTAGGCCCCTTTCACACTGGGGCGGTAGGGGGCGTCGGCGGTAAAACAGCGCTATTTTTAGCCGCTGGCGGCCGAAAAAGGGTTAAAACCACTCGTATAGCGCGGCCATAGCCGCGGTATTGCCGCGGTATAGCCGCGCTGTCCCATTGATTTCAATGGGCAGGAGCGGTTTAGGAGCGGTGAATACACCGCTCCTTCACCCCTCCAAAGATGCGGCTGACAGGAGATTTTTTCTTCTCCTGCCAGCGCACCGCTTCAGTGTGAAAGCCCTCAGGCTTTCACACTGAACAAACAGCGGAGGCTATTTTGGGGCGGTTTGCAGGCGGTATTTTTAGCGCAATAACGCCTGCAAACCGCCCCAGTGTGAAAGGGGCCTAATAGCTGACTTAAACCCTCCTATCCTTTACAGCCAAGGAAGCTGCTTCTGTTTAAACTGCAACTGCCATGGTGCTGCACATATGATCAGTTAGGACACCGGCCATTTGATGGTTTGACAATTTTGTAGTGGACACAAGCAAATGTTAAAGTTAGCAATCCCAGCATTCCAGGAATGGAACTGTTGTTTGAAACCGTTAAATCAATGGTTTTAGTTCCATTTTATGATTTACTGCTGTTTGGGGGCTCTGAGGTTCAGCAAAATGGCAGCCTCCAGCAAGAAGTAAGTTGTTAGAGCCCTTGCACACTGGGGCGGTTTGCAGGCGCTATTGCGCTAATAATAGCGCCTGCAAACCGCCCCGAAAGTGCCGCTGCTGTGTATCCAGTGTGCAGGCCCCGAGGGCTTGCACACTGGAGCGATGCGCTGGCAGGATGGTAAAAAAAGTCCTGCCAGCAGCATCTTCGGAGCGGTGAAGGAGCGGTGTGTATACCGCTCCCTTACCGCTCCTGCCCATTGAAATCAATGGGACGGCGCGGCTATACCGCCGGCAAAGCGCCTCTGTAGAGGCGCTTTGCAGTGGTATTTAACCCTTTCTCGGCCGCTAGCGTGGGGTAAAACCGCCCCGCTAGCGGCCGCATACCGACGGTAAAACGCCGCTAATAATAGCGGCGTTTTACCGCCGACGCCGCCCCCCGCCCCAGTGTGCAAGGGCTCTTATGGGTAAAATTCATCAATTTAACAGTTTCAAAAAACAGTTACATTCAAGGCATGGCGGGACTGCCAACTGACACATTTTCTTGTACTCTCAACCTATCAAACCATCAAATGGCTGGTGTCATAACTGATCACATGTGCAGCACCATGGCAGTTGCAAACAGTCTAAGATGACAGCTTCTTTCGCTGAAAAGATTGTTTTTTTTAAAGTTTAAAGTGAAAGTTCACCTTTACAGAAAATCCATAAGGTGACCTTACACTGGACACCCCCCCCCCCCCCCCCGTCCTGCTGTACCAGTACCTCGCTATTCCCTGCTGCCAGGCACTGGGACACTGTTTCACTGGTCTGGTGGTCTGGGGATTTTAAATCTTCCTGGCTTTATCTCCTCGCAGCGCTGACAGGACATGCTAGATGGATTCTGATTGGTTATTGCCGTCCAAGTGACAGTGCTGACCAATTTGAATGCCTCTTGTTCATACACGCTGAGAGGTATGGATAGGATATGGATAGGAGATGAAGCTGTGGGGATTTCAAATTACCAGACCGGCGTCCCGGTGCCTGACAGTGGGAGATCATGGGAAACTGGTACAGCGGGACTGGGGGGGGGGGGGGTAGGGTCCAGTGTAAGGTCACCTTACAGATTTTCTGTACAAGTGAATTCACACTTTAAAGAGTATTAGTCTGTGGATTGATTAGGTTTTCCCCTTCTCAATAGCAGTATAGACTATTAGAGATTAGAGTAGACTATTAGTAAAGCGTATCTATGTTCAAAATGTAAAATCATATATTCATTTCCACTTTGGATTTCAATTATTTCTAGCCTCCTGCTATAAAACTGTGAACTTTGTGAAAATCCCCACACATTTACTACCATGAATTTTGTGAAATGTATTTATTATACCCTATTAGTTGGCACGGCCGTGTCACAGAATTCAAAGAGCCTGCCTTCTGAACTACAATGGTGCTAAGAGGAGGTGGAATTGCTTATATTGGATTGTCAAAAGTAAATATTGTTTGTAAAGCTATTGCAATGCTGATGTTCTAAAACTGAAAAAAAATATATATTATTGGGAATCAAGTGTATCAAACTGCCAACATCCTATAAATACAGGAAAAAGTATGCATCGAAGATGCAGATGGGGCAGCCCCCTTGGACTTTATAGGCAGAAAAAAATCTGGTAGAAAGAGTAGGTAAGGTGTTTATATGGGAGGCGGGATTTATATTTTGGGTGACTTTATTTCTTATATAGGAAAATTCAGTATAGACATACAAAACAGGATAACGATAAAAGCAATAATGAAGCCCATGATGGCTGGGAAATTCCACCTCAGTCTGAGCACGGCCGCTGTGATGAGACTGTCTTTACCAGCTTGTTGAAAGTCTTTACTATCCCCTTCGCTGGTGTAGCGATCAGGGCTTTACTTGTGCATGTCTGCTTGAAAGCTTGTCCAGGGGCCCATACTTGTCCGCCTGTGTTTTCCATGTGAAATTTCCCAGCCATCATGGGCTTCATTATTGCTTTTATCATTATCCTGTTTTGCGTGTCTTTGCTGAATTTTCCTATATAAGAATAATGTCACCCAAAATATGAATCTCCCCTGATGAAGGAATAAATACCGACAATTCCAAAACATGTCCATACTTTCTACTATATCGTGTACCAATAAAAGTGGCACTGTGTTGCCTATTACCTACTCTTTATACCAGATTTTTTCTGCCTATAAAGTCCAAAGGGGCTGCCCTATGCATACTTTTTCGATGTTCTAAAACTGAAGTGTATGGGGGGGCGTGGTCTGGAGCTGTATGGGGTAGGACGCGCGGCGTGAGAGCTCCGCTTGAGACATATCCTGAACTAAGATCCTAGGGGCTGTATCCCCCGCTGAAAGACGCCTGAGTGACCCGAAATACTAGCCAACCCTGTGCCCGACATGTCTCCTACAAAGCGATCCGGAGCGGCGGCGAAATTGGCACAGTATCGCCACGACGACCGAGACCCAGAGGAGGAAGATGGCGCCGCTAAGTGTCCCTCGTCAGACGATCAGGCATCCGGAGACACAGCCAGAGTGCTGGAAGCGATATCGCTTTGTCAATCTACTCTCACCTCCAGGATTGAGGAGGTAAAGATAGACATTTCACTAATCCGACAGGATGTTCATAAGCTCCGTGAGAGGGTGACCGAGACGGAACGCCGCGTCGATCACGTGGAAGAGGGCCTGCATCCATTACAGATCACCACTGAACAACTACAGCATCAATTGAACATGGTTCTCTCCAGGCAAGATGACATGGAGAACCGCCTTAGGAGATGCAATCTCTGCTTTGTGGGACTCCCCGAGAGGGCTGAGGGTGCCGACCCTCCCACTTATCTGGAAAACCTGCTCATTAAAACCTTCGGCAGAGAGGCCTTCTCCTTCACTTTTGTTGTGGAGCGCGCCCACCGCCTTGCTGCAAAACCTCCTCCTGTCGGTGCACCGCCACGAACCTTTATAGCCAAGTTTTTAAACTACCGAGACCGTGATGCGATCCTTCGGCTTACGCGTGAGAGAGGAAACATCCCCCTGGGCAACTTAACCATGGCGGTATACCCGGATTTCTCCGCTGAGGTCCAAAAGAAAAGAGCGCGCTTTTCAGAGGCAAAACGGCAACTCCGTATCCACCATCTGACCTACGCCATGCTCTTTCCAGCACGTCTTCGAGTGGTGAGCGATGGAAAAGTGCAGTTTTTCGAGGACCCGCAGGCTGTTCTCTCCTGGCTAGAGCGACGTGATGCGCCCATCACATTTTGCAGCCTCAGGCTGCCTGAAGCCGATCGACCACTTTGTACAACTCGCCTGACTTACCCTGCTAACACCGGAAACCATGAGTTGGGGCTCTTTATAATGATGAGTCTTACTTTGCTCTACTTAAATCCCCCCAGTTGTGATTTACGGCCCTCATACTCCTTACTTCTCCGTATCTAATGACATTGCCGGTTATGACTTATGTATCTCCTCTATGAGTCTCAAGCGGCCTGTCCGCACCTGCAACCCGGGAGACTGAAAACCGCTCCTATCCAGCCGTGCGCTTTTCAGCTTGACCGTCCCCCCAGAATAAGTTGGTCACCTTGAGACTGTGGTCTACTTGCTACCACCGACTGTTACCAACCCGCAAATGTTTCCCTGTCCAGCCTCTGCCCTCTCCAATTTGATGGATGGCAGTGAGTTGAATCTGCCTTGCTGGTTCAAAGTATATGCAGTGAGTTTGATTTCAGTTTTTTTATGCATTTTTATTTTTGTATTTTTGAACTTTATATCGACACGTGGCATACATCACCCTACTCAATTTAAACAGCTGACATCGGCTGTCCTTGTCTGCTCTTTTGGACATACAACACCCCTAAGTAGGGCATGGTCATTATGTTTTTACCGTAACGCTGTACCACAGATATGGGGCACCTCATTTGAACTCTATAATACTTTGTTATTTAATGCACTTGTTTATTATTTTTGGGGAAAAGGTGTCAGGAAGTACATCCTATATTGCACTTCTTACCGATTACTGAGGGTCCGATTGCTTCCTATCCCTTCATATCATGGCCACCCTTAAAATTTTAACTTGGAACGTTCGTGGCCTTGGTGAGAGGGCCAAACGAACTGCGGTATTGTCGCACCCTAAATCCCTGCGAGCAGATATTTCTATCCTGGTTGAAACCCACCTTACAGGTCAGAAACAACTCTGCCTTATAAAACCATGGGTAGGCTGGTTATACCAGGCTCCACACACATCCACTTCCCGCGGGATTGCAATCCCAATTGCCAAAACAGTGCAGTTCCAGCTACATACCTTGCAATCGGACCCTCAGGGCCGGACGTTATTCTTGCATGCTACGGTTGGGGGCCTAGAGATCCTTCTCTTGGCCTTTTACATCCCCCCCCCCCGTTTCAATTTGCCATGTTACAGCAGGGAGTTGCTTTTATGTCTCATTACCCCACTGTGCCGGCAGTCTGGGCGGGGGACTTTAACACTAATATAAACCCGCATCTAGATAGACTAAGTCCTTCCCCTTTCCCCCCATCAACACCCAACAGCACTAGATTTGGCAAATTCCTCACAGAATTTGCCCTCATTGACACCTGGAGACACAAGCATCCGTCTAAACCAGGTTTCTCCTGTTTCACGCCCGCACGCTCGTCTATGTCCCGTATAGACTTTATTCTTCTAACCCCCCCCTACTTCCACACCTTTTGGACGTGGGCCTTGATGCCAGAGTGCTCTCTGATCACTCCCCATATTGGATCAAACTTAGATTGCCATCCCCCCCCACTGCAGGGCTGTGGAGGCTGAACCTGTTTTGGCTTACCATTCTCCCTGACCTGGATGGTATCCAGTGTGAATGGGGACAATACTTTCGCATCAACAATGGAACTGCATGGGTTGGCTCCATATGGGAAGCTTTCAAGGCACACGTCCGTATGATCCTATCCGCACGTATTAATCGCCATAAGGCTACCTCCAAACAGTTGCTCCGCCAAGCAGAGGACCATCTAATCACACTAGAACAAGCCTTCCAAGACAACCCTACTGCTGCCAATGCCTCTCTTGTACAAATGCATTCTAGGCTTACGAATCACTTACACTTTGAAAGGGCCAAACAAGGTATCTTCTTCACCAAACAGCGTGTCTTCAAACATGGCGAACGAGCTGGTAAGCTCCTCGCATATATGGCCCACCTAGATCACAAGCCACCTGTAGTGATTTCTCTCCAGTCACCCTCTGGGATCGAAATATCAGACCCTGATCAGGTGGCTGAAAAGTTCAGGTCTTTTTACTCTGCTCTCTACTCTTCTACCTCCCAACACTCCCAGACAGAACTTTCAGACTTTTTACAGGATATAGATTTCCCTACACTGACATCTCCACAGATAGCCCAACTAGAAGCACCAATTACTACGGAATGCATTTCAGAAGCTATTTCTTTACTCCCCACATCCAAAACACCCGGCTGATTGTTTTACAAACAATTCAGTGAGATCCTAATTCCCAAGCTTTCCAAACTATATGCCCATATATTCGACACAAACACCCTCCCAACTTCCATGGGCGAAGCCCTCATTGTCCTTATACCCAAACCGGGTAAAGACCCACTCCTCCCTGAGTCATACAGACCCATTTCCCTTTTACAACTAGACGTTAAGATACTGGCAAAAATCTTGGCTGTGCGTCTTAACAAAGTAATATCCAGCCTAATACACCCCGATCAGACCGGCTTTATGCCAAATAAAAATACAGCCTTCAATCTGAGGCGGCTTCACACTAACCTTTAAGCTCAACACACAGATATATGCACTAGAGTAGTGGTCAGCCTAGACGCTGCTAAAGCGTTCGACTCAGTAGAGTGGAACTATTTATGGGAACGCCTCAAAAGATTTGGCTTTGGACCAAAATTTATAAAATGGCTCCAACTCCTATATCAGACCCCCACGGCGCGCATACAAGTAAATGGTAGGATCTCCCCCTCTTTTTCACTCTCTCGCGGTACGCGTCAGGGCTGCCCAATTTCACCCATGCTCTATGCCCTCGCTGTGGAGCCCCTTGCGATAGCTCTTCAATGTCAACCAGGCATCAGGGGCCTTCGCTGCGGTCAGATGACGGAGGTAATAAGCCTATACGCCGACGACATGCTCCTTTACCTTTCCGACTCAGGCCCCTCACTCCAGACCGCTCTTCGTATCATCACAGAGTTCGGGGCGTTTTCAGGGCTCCAGATAAACTGGACTAAATCTCAAATTCTCCCACTCGATATGGGCGCCCCTACGGCAGACCAAGCTACCCTCCCTTTGGTAAGGGCAAGTACTATTAAATATTTGGGTATCCATATCTCCCGATATCGTTCTGATTTTATCACTCTCAACATTGAACCACTGTTTAACATACTTAAAACCAAAACACAAGTATGGTCCAGACTCCCTCTTGGGGTCATGGGTCGTATTAGTCTAGTGAAAATGGTCCTCCTTCCCAAGCTGCTATATATCTTTTGGCAGGCCCCAATATCCCTTCCTCTGCGTATTTTTAAATCGATGGAATCCATCCTTAACTCCTTTATATGGGGCTCATCCCGCCATAAATTATCCATGAAGGTTCTAAAATGCCCGACTGAGCTGGGAGGCACAGCGCTTCCTGACTTATACACGTACTATATAGCATCCCAACTATCTCACTTCTTCCACTTCAATCACGCTGACAGAACACGCTACTCTCACATGGTCTGCTCACAATTTCACAGCCAAGTAACCCACCCCTTTCAGATCCTATTCTGTGTACCCCGGGGACTGTCACATGGTAGCGGCAAGAGGCACATGCTATCACACCACAGTAAAATATGGAAAACAGCCATGCGACTGGGCCAAGCACCCTCTCCCCACTCCCAAACTCCCTTATGGGATAACCCCGCTCTGCCTGAACTTGCCACAGTCCCTGATTACAGCCTATGGATTGCCAAAGGTGTTATCTATCTGTCACAGGTTGTGGCCAACGGGTCGGTTAAACCATTTCAAACACTTAAAGAAAGCTTTGATTTGCCAAATCACATGTTTTTTCGCTACCTCCAGCTGCAGCACGCACTAAATACACAGCTTGGGAGCCCTGTCCCCTTCCTTGAGGTCCCACTATTGGTGGACATAGTCCTGGGAGACGACCCCAAGAAATTGATCTCCCAAATATACATATACCTTATGCGGCCGGCGGCCGACACCATCACGCAGCAACTGAGGTTGCGTTGGGAGTCGGACCTTGGCGTTCTGACGGACGAGGACTGGGAGGAGGCCCTCAACAACTGTAAAACTGTCTCCCCAAAACTCTCTGACCGCTTGTCCCATCTATACGTCCTTCACAGATCATACCTGACCCCGGCTCGCATATCCAAATATATACGCGACCATGATTCCAACTGCCCAGACTGTGGTCACCATGCGGCCTCTTTCTTTCACTTACTGTGGGCTTGTCCCTCCATACAGGGGTTTTGGTCACAGGTGGTGAAGTTCCTGCACGACCGCATGGGCTCTCCGCTGTCCCTCTGCCCCTGTCAGTGTGTGTTGGGTCTCCTTTCACTCCCAGAGAGTGAGAAATACCTAAACACTTTCCTACAGAAGACACTGTTTCTTGCCAGGCTAATGATTGCTAGAACATGGCTGAGGGGCACCCCTCCCACACTGCGGAAATGGATCAGAGCAGTTAACATAACTCTTCCCTACAAAAAGGTGCTGTACATTCACAGGGGTTGCCCCGACAAATACTACAAAATCTGGGACAGATGGCTCGAAGATACCTCCACTTGTGACGCAGGAATTTAAATTAATGTTTTATTTAGAATTTCTTTTTCCTCTTTTTATATATATGTGCGTGGGGGGGGAGAGGGATTGCGGTATGCTCTTATGACTCCAAAATTGAATTTCTCCTCTTTCCCCTTCTCATGTTCAAAATCCAACTACTTATTATGCCCCTGTGTATATAAATGCCTTCTGTTTAACTCCTAAAGCCAACATACTGTAGATGTCAGCTGTACAAAGCTATAACTGTATCATTACTCATGTATGTCAAATGGATTAATCCGCAAATGTAGTGCATGTTGCACTGATTACCCGTGTGTTTATAAATTTTCTTTTATGCTAAATAAAAGTTAACTTTGATTTAAAACTGAAGTGTATGGTGTGAATATAGATTTCCTTTAAACGTTATTAAAGTCATTGGAAATAACATTTCTGTCTATCTTTACAATCTTTTCACACTGTTATCCTACCTTGTAAAGCAAAATCCATAATGCTGGGGTCAAGTGAGTCCACCTCTGTGTTCACGTCTGAGGTAAAGCCGAGGAAGTCAGATGAACCTCTGCCTATTATGTGCTGGTGCAGTGGGCTATGTGTCATCTGTGGTAGCATGTGGAGTGGAGGACTTTGGGCTGGAGCAGGAGAACTTGATGCTATTCTTGCCTGAGTCTGAATTTGATGATGTAAAGGTATGGACTGTAAGGATAATGTCATGACTGGCTGGGGTTGTAACTGAGTAATAGGCACTCTTCCAGGAATGCTCCCAACATTTGTCATTGTTGGTGTTTCTGAGGCTGTCAGCTTAGATGGAGCTTTGCAGTTTTCAGGTCTGTCCATAATCAGTTTATCCAGTTCATCTACAAATAAGGGAAAACTTTGTTGTCAGGGTACATAGGCAAACTTTAAAACAAACGAATTTGTACTTTTTAGTAGACTGATTGCAAACAAAAACAGCTTTTGTTTTCTACTGAGAGTCTGGCACATGGGATATATATTGAATAATCCCTCTCTTTATAAGAACAAACATGCACATTTGCGCAAAGCGAACATGCATGTTTGCAAATAGATCCTTTGGCATCACACTATAATGCTGTTCACTATTATACTGTATTTAAAGCTCAATTGAACATTCTTATATCTTTTTTTATTTTTATCTGCTAAGTGTTTCAGCGAGAGTTAAAACCTGTGCTAGTGTGCTTACAGAAATATGAAGGTCACAAAAGCCCAACTCTTTGACCCCCCCCCCCAAACACTGCCCCAAGGGAGTAGAGCCATGTTGATTAGAGCAGTGTTCAGGGGGTGTGTTGGACCACAGGAGAACCTGTATGTGACAGCTACAGTCCTGCGGACACTTGTTATTTTTTTTAACTCTTGCTGCAGAACTTAGCTGATAAAAAAAATGAAAGGGGCATATTTATTACTGTATATACAGATTGACTGCATTACACTAATACATTAAAAGAATTCAGTAAACCAATTCTATCCAATTGACCTGCTTTGTAAGTTCTCACCTGGGTTAGCCATACTCCTACGAATTGCTGGCAGATCTTTCCTCTTCCACTTCTGCATCTCCTCTTCCATTTTGTCAATTTTAGCTGGATTTAATGCCCAGAGGCATCCCTTGCGGGAGGATCCACTCAGCTTGTTCTCCACCTTTTCAAAGCATTTGTTAAGGGACAGATTGTGCCGAACTGAGTTTTTCCAGCCGTCTGGGGCTGTCTGAAATGAGGTACAATAGATAGTTGTTAAAACTGTGACTTACTTATTCATTGCAAATAGCAACATTCAAAAAAGTTAAATCATATACCAACCAAGAACAGGAATTTAAACTAAAGCCTCTACCACCTACTTAGTGTTGCTAATAACCTATTTAAATGAAATACTGTAATGTCTGTCTTTGAAAAACTGATTGGTTGTTATGCAGAGAACAAGTA
This sequence comes from Aquarana catesbeiana, assembly GCF_042186555.1. Classification (NCBI taxonomy): domain Eukaryota; kingdom Metazoa; phylum Chordata; class Amphibia; order Anura; family Ranidae; genus Aquarana; species Aquarana catesbeiana. Next base: position 317,817,563 of record NC_133324.1, on the reverse strand, counting down.
TTTTTCAGACCCATTAATTCATACTTGTGTTGGATTTACATATTGAAATAAAATTCCAGTTTTTAATGAAAAAGATACTTATGTGAACACTTTCATTATACCATTTTTAATTTAATACAAGTAACAAAAATTAAATTGATAAAATAGTGTGATTTTTGTAAAAATGGGACATTATGCTAAATTCAAATAAATGCTGTCTGACAAAATCACGAAAATAAATATCTTCGGTTTTAACAATGACAGGAGGCCTTAAAGTGAATTTAAACCCTTACATATACCCAGTGAAGTGCATCACCCAGATAGCGTTTTTTAGAGCCAACGGTTGGCTTTTTAGTGATAACAACCAATGCGGCTAAAAAGCGACTAGGCTGTTATCCTAAGGAGCGGGAGGGAACTCCCCCTCCTGCCTCTTTCGGCGGCTCTCCCGCCCCACTGGGAGGCTCGAGCAGCCAGCTGACATGTCCGATGGCTGGCCGAAGACCCGAATGAAGCCAGAATCGGCTCTGATCGGGTCTCCTATCTAGTAACCCGGAAGTGATATCATGACATCACTTCCGGTTTATTTGGCTGCCAATGAAGTTGATTTTTAAAAATCCCTAGTATTCCAAAACGCTGATTTTGGTGTTTTGAATACTTTTAAGTGCAAAGGAGGGATTTGGGGTCCCCAGATCCCTCCATAAAGTATATGTCACTGACTATTACTGTCACAAGGGATGTTTACATTCCTTGTGATAGCAATAAAAATGATCAGAATTTTATTTTAAAAAAACAGTGTAAAAATTAAAAAATTTAATAAAAAAAAAAAAAATTAAAGCACCCCGTCTAACTATGCTTGGGCGCAGAAGGGAACGCATATGTAAGTCGGGCCCACAAATGTAAACGGCGTTCAAACCACATATGTGAGGTATTGCCACGATTGTTAGAGTGAGAGCAATATTTCTAGCACTAGACCTCCTCTGTAACTCTAAACTGGTAACCAGTAGAAATGTTTAAACCGTTGCCCATGGAGATTTTTAAGTACCGTAGTTTGCCGCCATTCCACGAGTGTGCGCAATTTCAAAGCATGACATGTTAGGTATCTATTTACTCGGCGTAACATCATCTTTCATATTATACAAAAAAATTTGGCTAACTTTACTGTTTTGGTTTTTTTTTTGATTCTTGAAAGTATCTTTTTTCCCAAAAAATTGCGCTTGAAAGACCACTGCGCAAATACCGTGTGACATAAAAAATTTGCAACGATCGCCATTTTATTCTCTAGGATCTCTGCTAAAAAATGTATATGTTTGGGGGTTCTAGGTAATTTTCTAGCAATAAATACAGATTTTAACTTGTAAGCAACAAATTCGGAAATAGGCTTAGGCCGGGTTCACACCCATGCGAATTAGATGCGGGTTTCCCCGCATCTAATTTGCATAGCAGGAGAATGTGACTGGCTCCCTATGGAGCCAGTTCACATATCTCCGTTGCGACTGCGGAGCGCACTGCACAGAAACGCTGTGCATCTTTGGCTCCGTTTCAGGGCCAAATTCAGGCATAGAATCGGCCCTGAAACAGGGAACAGGGACGCACAGCGCTCCTGTGCGATCTGCAGCGGGTTCCAGTGTGAACCGAGCCTGAGGCATAAAAGCGTTAAACAACAGACTGATTAGAAAACATGAACAAACTTCTGAAACCACTGTTAGACAGCTAGACTGCCATACCTTAAAATATGGAAAGTGTTCCTTCATGAAACTGTAGATTTCACTCACAGGCAGGCTGCCAGTTTTGCTGTTTTTTAAGGCCATTGCAATAAGGCAACTGTTACGTAAAAGCAATAAGAAGCAATAAGAAAACACATCAATGGCGTACAAACTTATGACAATGCATAATAACCTTCAATGAGAAATTCACTTACCTGTATGAATAGATAGGCTTTGGGTAGTTTTTAGGGTGCAGATCTTGTGTAGCATGAGCTGTCAGGCGTGCCTGAGCATACGGCTGTGGCCTGTAGGAGCTATTAAACATTGTCCCAGGAGAACACTAGGACAAAAATGGCAAAAATTTTATACAATAAGTTAGCTTTTGACGAATATACATTTTATACTACTGATATATTAAAGTCCTTTATAAAATAAAGTATGTAGTTTATAACCTAAATAATATATTAATGAAACTTGGTGAGCAAAGCCACCTATAAATCTGCTAGGATTGGCATGTGCTGTCATTCCCTTAAATATTCCCTTTAATGCACAATGATGCATCAGAAAACAAACGTGAACCCTTTTTACCCAAAAGCATTTCAACACACTGCACGGATGTGAACTAGCACTATTAAAAATAATAGAATACAAAAAGCGTTTCATGCCCTAACTTGCATTAAAACTCATAGATGTGAACGGGCTCTTTTAGAAAAGGTATTAACTACATGCCAGCTGGGCAGACAGGAAATATTTAGCCAGTTCTGATCTGTGCTGAAATAAGTCAAGACTGCAATGTGTACGCTATAGGTGAAGTGGGGTCTTTCACAGGGTCTGGAAGTTCATTAAATGGTAGCTGGCAGGACTGGAATATTGGGGCTGCCATTGCTGTTTTATTTTTGGGTGTGCAAACCTCAGGGCTGTCATCCTGATTCATGCTTCACTTCTTGGTGAGTTAAAGCGGGGTTCCACTCAAATTTTTAACTTAATCTTAACTCCTTCAATTAATTGCATAGATGTTCAAATGCTGCACGGAAAAATTTTTTATCGCTGTAATTACCTTTATATTGTACTTTATTGTGGCACTTCCTGTCTCTCCTCCCATGGGAGTAGGCGTGTTTATTGCCTTTCCCCGGCGCCGCACTGTCTCCTGGGAGCTTAGTGTCAGGCTTCCCAAGATTCAGTGCGGGAACAATGATCATGCTTGTGAACAAGCTGTGAATGAACAGCATTCACCGCATCCAGGAAATCAATGCTTGTGGGCTTCACATGCCCACAAGCAAGATGGAAACAGCCAGCATCACATTTTTAAAGTTATTCTTCAGTACAAAAACAGACAGAGGTGGAAATATTACACCCAAACTGTGAGTATTATTTTGGGATTAGCAAAGTGTCTCAATGACCTAAAAAAAAAAAAAAAAAAAGATTGGTCGCCGGACTCCCACTTTAATGACCTAGATCAAACATGCATATCAGGTGTTGGGACACCTGATCAACATATGCTAATTCTGGGTCAGTAATTCCTTAAGGCTACTTTCACACTGGGGCGTCGGCGGTAAAGCGCCACTATTTTTAGCGGCGCTTTACCGTAATTTTTGCAGAGGTTTTCAGCCGCTAGCAGGGCGCTTTTAACCCCCGCTAGCGGCCGAAAAAGCGTTAAAACTGCCCGCTAATGCCAGCGCTGCCCATTGATTTCAATGGGCAGGGGCGCTTTAGGAGTGGTGTATACACCGCTACTACAGCGCTGCAAAGATGCGGCTTGCAGGACTTTTTTTGGTGTCTTGCCAGTGCACCACTCCAGTGTGAAAGCACTCTGGCTTTCACACTGAAGTGAGAGGAGAGGCGCTTTACAAGCGCTATTTTTAACGATATAGCGCCTGTAAAGCGCCTCAGTGTGAAAGCAGCCTAAGTGTAATGAAGCACAGATAAAGATGACAGTGCAAGACTATACACCAGGGGTCTCCAAACTTTCAAAACAATGGCCCAGTTTACTGTCCTTTAGACTTCAAGGGGGCCGGGCTGTGGCCAGTGTGAGTAGAAAATGCCCTGGGAGTAAATGCCATTGGCATTAGTGGGAGGAATGGTGCCCCATTGCTGGTGTCAGTGGGGGGAAACGTGCCTTGTATCAGAGGCAGGAATAGTACCTATAGTGCCGAATATAGGCAAGCAAAGGGCCGCATCTGGCCCCCGGGCCACAATTTGGAGACCACTGCTACACACCTTCAAAAGCATCAGCGAGAGCTTCCACATTATAGTCCTGACAGATTCTGTTTAATGGGCAATCATAAATTATTACAAATAAAACAACTCACCTGCTGAGGAGCCTGAGACAGTGCATAGATTTGTTGAGAATGGGGCTGATACAGAGGCTGTTGGGATTGAATACCAGGAGACAGATGTCCACTCAAATTGAATTGGCTCATCTAATGAAGAATAAAATATAAATAACTGTGTATATACAAATCAAATTTGCTATGATGCAGTTGCAACATATTACCACTTACACTGGATCCATGTGAACTCATGGTATTAAGACCAAGAATGCTTTGCTGCAAGCTGACAGGTATATGAATCATTTGTCCGGGCACTGTGCTGGCCAGCTGACCTACGTATAAGAAAAAAGCAACAGGTCACATAACAGGCATCATTTAACACAGCTGGATCAGATTTTACTAGTGTGACACTTCATATACCTGATTGCTGTATGACCGAGTTCTGTGAAGGATGACTGTACTCCATCCTGTTACCAGTCATCTGCTGTAACCTGGGTACATCCACAGAAGTCAGCCATGACAAAGACTGTAAGTCGTTAGGAAGGTCATCATTTCGCATTTGTGAAGCGTCTGAAGCTGTAAGTCTTGAGAATAAAAGGGAAATAAAAATATTTGAAATGAAACCAATCCATGTTTAGAAAAAAAAAAAAATATATATATATATGTATATATACAGTGCCTTGAGAAAAAAAAGTGGCACATAATTGTGAAGTGGAAGGAAAATGATAAATGGTTTTCAACATTTTTTACAAATAGATATGTGAAAAGTGTGGCGTGCATTTGTATTCAGCCCCCCTGAGTCAATAATTTGTAGAACCACATTTCTCTGCAATTACAGCTGCAAGTCTTTTTTGGGGATGTCTCTACCAGCTTTGCACATCTAGAGTGAAATGTTTGCCCATTCTTCTTTGCAAAATAGCTCAAGCTCTGTCAGATTGGATGGAGAGCGTCTGTGAACAGGAATTTTCAAGTCTTGCCACAGATTCTCAATTGGATTTAGGTCTGGGCTTTGACTGGGCCATTCTAATACATGAATATGCTTTTATTTAAACCATTCCATTGTAGCTCTGGCTGTATGTTTAGGGTCGTTGTCCTGCTGGAAGGTGAACCTCTGCCCCAGTCTCAAGTCTTTTGCAGACTCTAACAGGTTTTCTTCTAAGACTGCCCTGTATTTGGCTCCATCCATCTTCCCAGTGGCGGAACTTTCAGGGTCGCAGCAGTCACACTTGCGACTGGGCCCTGGTGTTCTGCCACTGTGGGGGGGGGGCCCAAGACCTGGCACCTCCCCCTGCACCTCTGGCTGTCAATTTAGAATGCAGTGGGGGGAGATGGGAGGCGGCGATCGGCAGCTCTATAGTGCCCATGAGCCGTGGGATCTCCCTGGGTCTTGTAGTTCTCTTCCCGACTGTATACAGTGGAGAGGGGAGGGGCCTCTGATCCGGGCATGTATCTGCATCACTCAGTTTACAAGTGAGTCGGCTCTGCTTCTACACTCTTGCTGATACCTGGTCGGGTCAGAGGCCCCTCCCCTCTCCACTGTATACAGTCGGGAAGAGAACTACAAGCCCCAGGGAGATCCCACGACTCACAAGCACCACAGAGCTGCCAATCGCTGCCTCCCACCTCCCCCCATGTGGGGGGGTTCCCAAAGATGAGCTGGGGGTTGAAGGTGCACAGCGGAGACCAGCCAGGTACAGGGGAACCTCTGGAAGGGGGGGGCAGCTGTCTGGGGACCCTGATGTAAGAGGGGGGCTCTCTGGGGACCCTGATGTAAGGAAGGCCTCTCTGGGGACCCTAAAGTAAGGGGGGCTCTCTGGGGACCCTGATGTAAGGGGGCCCTCTGGGGACCCTGATGTAAGGGGGGATCCGCACTCAGATATGTAACAATATTTGGTAAATATCAACTCTCACCAGCTTCCCTGTCCCTGCTGAAGAAAAGCATCTCCACAACATGATGCTTCCACCAACATGTTTCATGGTGGAGATGATATGTTCATGGTGATGTGCAGTGTTAGTTTTCCACCACACATAGCATTTTGCTTTTAGGCCAAAAAGTTCAATTTTGCTCTCATTTGACCAGAGCACCTTCTTCCATGTTTACTGTGTCCCCCACATGGCTTCTCGCAAATGGGACTTCTTATGGCTTTCTTTCAACAATGGCTTTTGTCTTGCCACTCTTCCATAAAAGCCAGATTTGTAGAGAGCATGAATAATAGTTGTCCTGTGGACAGATTCTCCCACCTGAGCTGTGGATCTCTGCAGCTCCTCCAGAGTTACCATGGGCCTCTTGGCTGCTTCTCTGATTAATGCTCTCCTTGCCCGGCCTTTTGATTTAGGTGGACGACCATGTCTTGGTAGGTTTGCAGTTGTGCCATACTCTTTCCATTTTCAGATGATGGATTGAACAGTGCTCCGTGAAACGTTCAAAGCTTGGGATATTTTTTTATAACCTAACTCTGCATTAAACTTTATCCCTGACCTGTCTGGTGTGTTCCCTGGCCTTCATGATGCTGTTTCTTCACTAAGATTCTCTAAAAAACTTCTGAGGGCTTCACAGAACAGCTGCGTTTATACTGAGATTAAATTACACACAGGTGTACTCTATTTACCAATTAGGTGACTTCTGAAAGCAATTGGTTCCACTAGATTTTAGTTAGGGGTATCAGAGTAAAGGGGGCTGAAGACAAATGCACGCCACACTTTTCACATATTTATTTGTAAAAAATGTTGAAAACCATTTATCATTTTCCTTCCACTCCACAATTATGTGCCACTTTGTGTTTGGTCTATCACATAAAATTCCAAAAAATACATTTACATTTCTGGTTGTAACCTGATAAAATGTGGAAAATTTCGAGGGGTATGAATACTTTTTCAAGGCACTGTACATCAGACTACCTCTAATCCTTCACGTTTACATCCAAAATAAAAACAGAAAAAGGATGTATGAAGGGATATGAATACTTCTTCAAGGCCCTGTGTGTGTATATATATATATATATATATATATATATATATATATATATATATATATATATATATATATAATATATCTATCTGAGAATGTCAAGTAGTCATTTGCTTGTCATATATCACAAGCATATTTTTATTAATATTTCACAATACTAGTGGGTTATTTTGTTCACCGTCTCTTGGAAACTGCTTCAACCTGATCTAAAAACTAAAGTTCAAGATCCCTGCTGCTGTGGCTTTCTATTCTCTCAGCTCAATTTTACATGGAAGGTTACACAAGGCAGGGCTCTCTGTCCTATTTCTTCTTCTTTTTGCTATATAACCGTGCTATACATATTTAAATGATTTTCTGTATGTGTATTAATTAGCCTCTTTTCTACTACCAGAATGGCTGTTGCTCTATAATTGCATCAATATACTGTTGATCTCTGTTAATAATAATTGTCTTGAGAATGCATCAACAGTGTATTGTTTCAAACAGTATAAGGAAACATGGAACACAATCCTCATTTACAATCTATAGTTTAGATTTTTTTTTTTTGTGTTCTTTTAGCATTACACTTTCAATACAAATGATTGATAAACAGATGTTAATGTGAGTTATAGAACATGACTGGACAAATTTTATAGTATACGGATTCATCATAAATCAATAAAACACACCTGAGCATTTTTACATGATCAATTTTACAGGTATTTGCTATGAAGCATTGAATTCTGGTCTATAGCTGTCTTTAATTCAAATGTGAGTCATTAAAACATACAGAATTACATTGTTAAAAAGAGCATATAGCTATTCAATCAGAATAGTAATGTATTGAGCTAAAACACATCTTCTACCCTCTCCCTGCCTCCTCCAGGTCATGTAGTGCCAGCCTGAAGATTTTAGATTGGATTGTGATCAGTCATCAGGGAAAGTGGTTTTGTAGCATGAGTGTTCTCTGTTCCAGGACATAATATCCCTTTGCAATTTTGCAGTATAAAAAGGCTGTAGTGTGAGCGAGAGGACACGGCTGACCTTTATTCCTGCTCTCTCATTGGCTGAATCATAAACAAACTAGATCAAACAACATCATTTGAAAGCTGGGCAGGCCTGGCTGCTTTGCAACAGTTGGTTCTGTTATTGAATGATTGCCCATTGTGTCCACAAACGGCTAGAGCCGACTGACACGTGTCTCTATTGTTTTGTTTTTAGGTTAATTGTTTCTCTTTTTCATCATCCTCCCCCTCTTCTTTACCCCTCTCTACAGACCCTGCATTAATCTAGCTGAATGACAGCAGACAAGTAACGCACAAAAACGTGCCATCTGCCACCCGCCTGGTGCCTACTGGCCTGAAAGAGGGAGCTCGTGATTTTTCTTATTTTGAATCGAAAGGTCGGATGAGTGGTGTGAAGAGTCAAAACCCTGTGCGAATACCTCCTGTCATGTGGCAAACCTCCTTCCAGGCCTGTAAAGCACTATCAAACATTGTGTTAACATATAACAGGGCAATGCTCACTATAGAGCTCACAGGATCACAAAATGTTACTTAATAAAGCTGCTTTTTTTCACTACCGCTGCTATAATCTCATTATACCAATATGCTGCTCATATCAGCTGGGTTGCAGGTTTGGTTAACCATTCAGTCATTCTGTAATGCTCAACTGATGATAAGAATTGTATTGTTTGTATTTGTTACATACTCTCTATAGGGAAAAGTGACACGTATATCAGGAGAAGCCAGGGGACAGTGTATTGTTCAATAGATCCTACAGCTTTTCTATGCTGGGGCATATATCTATACTGACTCAACTCAACATTTAGAATAATAAATAAATGTACAAATTGAAGTAACCATCAGCAACCAATTAGAATTACAAGTTTACTAATCTGAGTTTATTAAATAAAATCTGGTTAGTTGCTATGGGCTTACATTTCATTGCTGGTAACATTCTGGTAGGTTATTTGATTCCCATCTAAACTGGCTCTAGTATGTGTATGTAAGTATGTATGTGATATAGGGACCTTAGATTGTAGGATCCTTGAGAGCAGGGGCTGATGTGAAAGTACAGTATGTAAAGCACGGTGTAAATTTTCAGTGCTATAGAACATACATGTGCAAATCAAATATAGCAATGTACTGGCTTCCCTCACTGAGATCTAGCTAGGGTACAATAAGGGTTCTGAGGCGATTCCCACACTTATATTATTTTTTGCTGGCAGCTAGAAACTCATCAGTTAAATACAGGTAGGGGTCTACTAGCAGTTTTTGTAGCTAAATAGCCAGTTAACAAATAACCCAGTTCTAGAAATACAACCAAATGTAAGCATTTATACAAAATAATCAGGCCATTTAGGGGACGTAGAGGCTTACAGTTGGTTCCAGAAATTTACCCAGGGTGCTGCTGCCAACAATCATGTGATTATCTTTTCCTAAAGAAATTGGAATACCGTATATACTCGACTATAAGCCGACCCGAATATAAGCCGAAGCACCTAATTTTACCACAAAAAACTGAGAAAACTTATTGACTCGAGTATAAGCCTAGGGTGAGAAATGCGCTGTAAGTGGAAAAGAGGGTCAACAATGCCCATTTGCATGCCTCACTGTCCCCATTTGCAGCCATAGGTCCCCCGAACTTCAAACTCGGTAGTTAAGGGTTCCTAGATGCCCCCTAGCTGCAGCCAAAATTTGGGGTCTCTGGACCGAAAGGGTCCCGAAATGACATTGCTGCAGATGGACACAGTTGCTCGACTTTGGGGCCCCATATCTTGGGGCCACTTGGTGCTAGGAACCCCAAATTTGGTGTGAAAACCCAGTGTAACTGGCTCTATAACATATCCAAAGCTGGGGTTCCTAGCACCAAGTGGCCCAGAGATACGGGGCCCCAAAATCAGTTCGGAAAATGTCAAGCACTTTTCTGCAGCAGAAAATGACATTTTCCAAACCGACTTTGGGGCCCCATATCTCAGGGCCACTTGGTGCTAGGAACCTCAGCTTTGGATATGTGGGTTTGCACACCAAATTTGGGGTTCCTAGCACCAAGTGGTCCAGAGATATGGGGCCCCAAAGTCGGTTCGGAAAATATCATTCTTTGCACCAGAAAAGTGCTTGACTCGAGTATAAGCCGAGGGGGGCATTTTCAGCACAAAAAAATGTGCTGAAAACCTCGGCTTATACTCGAGTATATACGGTAATTATTTTAGCCCCCCGTTCACACCGTTGTGACTTGTCATGTGATTTGACAGATCAAATTTAACAAGTTGCATGACAAGTCACACCCTATTTCTGGCTATGGAACCATTCAAAAAGGTGCGACTCCGTCTTGCATCAACTTTGAAAAGGCTCTTGCACTATTTTTGGCGATTACATTTGCAAATTGCATTCACATCTGTGCATGAAATTGCACAGATATAGGCAAGCCGCACATGAAATCGCATTGACCAGCAGGCTTTGAAATTGCGCTAAAGTGCGATTTCAAAACCGCATTCGGTGTGAACCGGGGGTTACTGTGCATGAGTCAGTAATCTAACTGGGAGAAGTCACAATGGCTTCAAAGATTCTTTAGGCACTTTCGCACTGGGGCGGGGCGTTGGCAGTAAAGCGCCGCTATTTTTAGTGGCGCTTTACCATAATTTTAGCGTGCTTTTCGGCCAATAGCGGGGCACTTTTAACCCCCGCTAGCGGCCGATGAAGGGGTTAATAGCGCCCGCAAAGCGCTGCTGCCGAATCGCTTTGCAGGCACTTCAGCGGCGCTGCCCATCGCTTTGCAGGCACTTCGGTGGCGCTGCCTAGTGTAAACACCGCTCCTAAAGCGTCCCAAAGATGCTGCTTGCAGGACTTTTTTAACGTCCCGCAAGCGCACCGCTTGGGCTTTCACACTGGTGTGACAGGAGAGGCGCTTGTAAAGCGCTATTTTTAGCGCTTAAATGCCTGTAAAGTGCCTCAGTTTGAAAGTAGCCTTAGGGCTACCTTATAGGGCAAGAACAAGTTATTTGGACTGTCAGAAGCAATAATTACCAAACATGTGGAATTATTGCCCCTAGTTTGATCTGTTATGCTTCTTATCTCTATATGAACTAGTCATATTCTACAGCTTCTGAAATGTGCCACTTTACTTTCACTATACTACTAAAATGAAGTCCAGTAATATAACAATCACATTTATTATTTTCACATAGATCCAATATGAGATATATATTTATATAATATATATCCTAACCCTCTTGTATCGCATTGTCTCCCTTTATATTGTAAAGTGCCGTGCAAACTGTTGGCGCTATATAAATCCTATATTATAATAATAATATAAATAATATGCACACACACACGTTGGGGATGTGGGTACCAATACATATAATTAAGGCTCCCATTCTTCATTTTCAAATATCATCTTGTTTTGAACTCAATTTATTATGTTTTTCATCAGACAAATAAATGACACTGATGAATTATTCACATAAAAGTAATCATGTAAGCTACACATGAAAGGAAACAATGAACACAGGAAAAATAAGGCATAATTTTCCCATAAAAGAGGGGATAACAATTTATGCATCATAGATGTAACATACAGTAATGTGTCTCTAGCACAGATATCAAACCGTAACCTGTATATAAACAACAGGCTAGGCCTACTCAGCTGTGAGAGGGCAGTAAAACAATTGCACATGGGGGATGTTTGTTTGCTAGTGAAGCAGGTATCCCCATATGTCAATGATGGCAAACCATGGCGCCCCAGATGTTTTGGAACTAAATTTCCCATGATGCTCAGGCGCTCTGCAGTGTAGTTGAGCATCATGGGAAATGTTGTTCCAAAGCATCTGGGATGCCAAGGTTCGCCATCACTGCCCTATGTGGTTATACTTAGATTCATATCTAGATTCATATAACAACTCAAGAGGCAGAAAATAGGATGAAAGTCAAAAGGAAAAAAACACCATTTTTATATAATATGGGAGAAGGAGGAATTAAGGAGGGAAGAAGATCAATGTGGCAAGGGGGGGGGGGAGGGAATGAAGAAAAAAAAATAAACTAAAAATAAATAAAAAATTTAAGACAAAGATTAGCAACTATAGATAAGCTCATTCAGAGCCGAACAACACCTGGAATCTACCCATACTGGCTGGCTTAAGATGAGTGAACCTCACTATCTATAGGACATTCATTAAAGGTATGTCGTGAATTCAGAGATAGTCTGAAATGAGACCACACAGTCCATTATTTCCATTTCACAGCTGGCATCTAGCGCACCCGCCCAATCCGTTAACAAGGGAGTAGTGGGTTGTCACCCGTTTTCAGAGATAATAGTTCTTGCAGAGGTTTGATTTTTTTGTAAGGAACCAGAGATCAAGCAGAGTAGAGTACGTTGAGGGGTGTTATGTATCTTATCACTTGCCAGTTTGTGATGTATTTGCAGGATTTTGACCCAAAAAGGGGTCATTCTTAGGCATGTCCCCCAAATGTGAGTAATTGTTCCAAAAGCAGAATGGCATCTCCAATACAATAGAGATGCCATGGAGATAGATGGGTTCATGTGGTGTAAACTTGTAGAACAACGATACCACCTAGATAGGATTTTATAGTTGCATTCTTGGGCTCTGGAGTATAAAGAGGTTTTGTGATACCAGTATTTGGTCACAGTCAATGTCATCTGAAAAGACGTTCCTTTTCCCATTTAACAAGAAAATGTGGAGCCTGTTGGAAAGACTCCCTAAATAACAGTTGATGTTAGGATGTTGAAGTAATTATAAAAGTCTGTGTGTGACCTATTGATCGCATCTAGCGGGGGCATGTGATAGTTTACTCTGAACTAGAGCATGTTAAAGAAGTGTCCAGTTAGTCAAGGTCCCTGTTAAAAAGTGTTAAAAAGTGTGGCTGGGTTAAGGTTGGGAGGAGTACATAGTTGCCAAATAATAGTGTCAAGGGGCTTGGGCTTGGGGATAATAGCCCTTTATTTACGTAGGAGTCCCACTTCTGTATGGTTGCCATGACCAATAGAGACAACGATTCTTTGGGAGGCCTACAGTCCGGCGGTGTCAATGGTAATTAGGTAATATCAGGAATAATAAGATCGTCCTCTAGAGCGGGGCTTGGCAACCCGTCGATCGCGGTCTACCCGTGGACTGCAGGCAGCTGATGGGTAGATCGCAAACATTGTCTGCTTTGCCAATCCTTCCCCTCTGCTGCCTCCACCACTCTCATCTTCACCGCAGAGCAGAGATCGGGAGGCAGCACAGTACTGAAAGGAGGGCAGAAGCGGGAGCTGCCTCAGTTAAACTTTCAGGTTCAACAGTAGGTAATTGTTTGCTAGGACGTCGGGCCATCCTAGCAACCAATCACAAGCTTGTCAATATGAAAAGTTAACTTCAGTAGCTCCCACCCTCCATCTGGTACTGTGCTGCATCCTGCTCTCCACTCTGCTGTACACAAGCTGTTAGGTAGGAGTGCTACTTAAACAGTGCTATGTGTTTGTAAAGGGGGAAAAGGACACTGCTGTGCTAAGGGCAGGATGGGGGACAGAGGACACTATTGTGGGGGCAAAGGAAACTGCTATGAGGGCCAGAGGACACAACTGTGGGGAGGGGGGCTGAGGACATAATAATTACTCTATAAAATAGCTTGTGTGGCTGAGGTTTCATGACAGTGGAATTCTCAAAAAAAAAATGTAAAAAAAAAAAAACCCTTTCAATAGGACTCTCAGCAGTCTTCGCACATGATTTTAAGGGTGGGAGGCCTTTGAGTGTTCCAAGTCACTGTGGGCATAATTTGACATCGAGATAACTGTGGATGCAGACGAAACAAACCCTTGGGTCAACAAATTTTACAATCTATACTATGCCATGGGAAAAACAGGGATTAGTCAAAATTTTCGAACCTCTTACATTTCTGTTTTACCAAGAGCTCTTGTAGGGGTTGTCTGCTCAATCCCCAAAGATATAAGATTGTCACCAGATCCAACTGATCGTGCAGTGCCCATCTCACGTCTCTAGGCACCCTAAGAGATTTTGGTGGGTACTCTGGACTATTCTGTCACACCCTGGTATTGGCACAGTGTATCAGAGGAATATGATTAGAAGGAATTAATGTTGTATAAGCTTGCTCTCAAACTATAAAACACATACTATATCCAAACATTGGTGAATAGGTGAATTTGTTCCATTGTAGACCTGAGCACTTGTCAAGGTAAATAAGCTCAACTACATACCTGTAGGCTTGGTTCACACCAGAATGACATCCATTTATCCTATTGTTCTGTCAATAGTATACATGTGTGTTAAAGACTAAATTAATTTGTTTTGAGTGGAAAAATGCAGGTAGCGCACTCAAATGTAGTTTTCATGACTTTTTGCAAATGCAACAGATTGGAGTGAATGAGTTCAATTGAAAACAATGTATTTTTTTCTTGTCAATGCATTTTTCCAGGTTTGTAAATACTCTAAAATGCATAGCCACTAATAGGATGTGAAGAAGCCCATAAAAAGGTACCCTGTTTAACCCATTGTGTCCAACATGAGGGCTGCGGTCTGCAAGTGACCGGCCAGTCTACTTTGGACGTGACTGTGGTCTGGCACATTGGGCACCACAGATTTCCAGTGGCACTGGCTGGCCTGTCAGTGACAACTGTGGTTCAATACTTAACCCAGTTGCTAAATTGTTTAGATCCTGGAATCAGGATCTTGCTGCAGAGCACTCCATATGCTCGACCTGTAGTAGCATAATACAATGCAATGCAATACAGAATATATGTGTAAAAATAAGTTCCAGCTAAAGCCCTTCACACTTGGCAATTTGGATTCGCCGGAAGAATTGATGCGGTTCTGCCCACGATTCCAAATCGCAATAACACATGCGACACACCTTGGGATGATAGTCATCCATAACCAAAGTCAGCATGACTCGGGCCTGCCACCTGCTCCCTTATCACAGGATTTGACAGACAGCAGTGGGAGCTACACGTTTCAGAGATGCACCAAGTTTAGCTGAACTTCAACAAGCAAAGCAGTCAGGTAATACAACATTGGTGCATGTAGTCTCAACCGAAAAGGGAGTAGATTTGAGTAGAAAGGACATAATAGGATACTTACTGCCAATAAAGGTAACAAACCATAAATTTTTGCTGCACCAAAATCCAGTGTCCCAATCGGGGTGTAAGAAACTGCTCATAGCTCCAGAGCCACTTGGCAAGTCTGGCTTTGAGGAAGCACCACAAAGCTTTCACAGAGCTGGCAATACTTCAGCACCAACTCACTGCTTCTTTTCTCCCTCAGGAGATTAGTATCATGTCCAATAAGGGTCAGAATAATACACAAAATGGATCTGAACAACCATTCCAAATTTAACCCTCTGTGTGCAATAAAGACAACTTTAGATCAATGTATTAAAACAGCCTTTTTCAACCAGGGTGCCCAGGCATAAACAGGGGTTCATTTTCCTCCCATACACTATCCAAAATGATGAAAAAAAAAGTTTTGCCTTTAGTTCTACAATGTGGTACTTTACTGTCTCTTACTAGCATTATAGTTTTTGTCCTTCTGAGTCTTCCCTATAACATAGTTTTTTACTTATTGATCCTGCCAACAGATCCATTATTTTCCACTAACTTTAACAGGATGACAACACTGTTCCTTCTGCAATGAAATTGTGTAGCATCATTACCATTGCAGGGACAGGGTAGCCTTAGGTGGACATCTTATGGACTCTAACTTATTTAGAGCCAAAACTATTTCTATTTTAGTATGTAATGGTTAAAACCCTTGTGAGTTTGTTTTTCACACCAGTGTCCCATTCAAAAGATTTTAATTTACTTCTTGTCACGAAGACACAACTAGGCACAACACAAAGTGAGAGGAAATCTCTTCAACATAAGGTAAATCTTTTGGTTGTTATTTGAATGAGTGTATGCATTGGAAGATTTTTCTACTATTCTTACTCTGGTGGCAACTCAAAATCTTAAATTTTACCTTACTTTTAGTCCCAGTGACCGGTCACCAGGACAAATAGAGACCAAAGCTGGACAAAGATTTGTATTATTTGTAAGATTTGCTAGTGGACTCAAGAAAAAAAAAAAAAAAGGAAAAGATTCCTCAATCCACACAAATAAGGTGGATGGAGGAATCACCGCTACCAGTACATGGTATTCTGACAGCAGGGACTTTCTGTTATCAGAATACACTGATCAGTGGCTGCAGCCGTTGATGAACAAAAGTTCTGCAACATTCCTGTTCAACAGAAGTCGATCGAACAGGGATGCCCACATGTGGTCCGAAATTAGTCTGTTCCCTGCTGAACTGGCTTAATTTTGAAGAATCTATGGCCAACTTTACCCTGGCTAACACCATTTTAAAGTGGAACTAAACTTACAAAAAACTGCTAGAATGTAGTTTTCTGGGAGATCAGACTGGCAAAATCTCTTCTGCCACAAAACTGCTTCTTCTCACTTCTAGTGGGTTTTCATGTTCTGTGTACACTGCATTAGGCATGTGCTGTGTAGTGTACACTCCGGCTCCTTCCGCCATTTGTAAGATGAAGTGTAGAGCCGGGTGTAGGGGGACAAACTAAATGCTGTGCACATATGCAGGAGTTACATCAGAGGTCACCCAATGATTAAAAAGGATGACGGTGTCCCAGATGTAGTGGGAGAGGTGATGAAGCCTGGGGACGGAGCACTGACTGAAAGCCTTGATTAGTCAATGCACAATTGTAAGGTAAGCTTTTTTACTCCTTTTGGAAAAAAAGTTTAAAGTGTACGTAACAGGAAAAAAAAAGAACCTACACATGTGCAATACATGCAAAATTTCCCCATGCTTCATCCCTCATGCTGCAAGTAAAGAAAACGTGTGTTGATCCTGGCAGAGACTGGACTGCACCCAGCTCCTAATTTCCTCTTATGTGCTGAAAAAACAGTGCTTTTGCTACCCTGAAATTGAAAGGCATGTTGTCAGCCCTACCCAGCTGCATAGTGCTAATTTGTTGAACTACAGAATAGCCACCCTCTCCTCTCCATAACTTGGTGGGGAAGGGTTATATGGTCTAAGGTAAAAACTTGGCAGGACAGATTAGACTCCTTGAGATAATACAGAGTGCATAGGATATGCATTGCAGTAAAACACATGCAGGATAATACATTCTTGCAACCACGTACTGTGGTGCAGCACCATTGATTTTAACTGATACACCAATGCACTTACACAGGGGTCTCTAAACTACAGCCAGTGGGCCACATCCAGCCCAGTACAAGATTTTATCCGGCCTTCAGCAACTGTTAATAAAAACACCCTGGCTGGATGGGAGTGGATCAGCTATCACATATATCTGTAACAGCCGTGACCGTCCCCAATGCAGATCACCCCATCCCCCGGCATCTTAGCAACCAATTATGTGAATGCTCTATTTACAAATTCACAGGATTAGACTTGATCTGCCCAGTCCTGCTATTTGTAAGTTGGGGGGGGGGTTCTTCCAGGCACACATTGAATGAAAGTGGGGGCTCTGCCAGGTACAGACTGGGTGTAAGGGGGGCTCTGCCGGGCACACATTGGATGAAAGGGGGGGGGGCTCTTATGGGCACACATTGAAAGGGAAGGCTCTTATGGGCACACACGCTGGATGAAAGGGGAGGCTCTTATGGGCACACCTGGGTGAAGGGGGGGACTCTGATGACACTTGAAACAGATGCAATCTGTGACACGGTTTACTTCACAGCATAAAGTTCATTTATTTAGAATAGTCAGAGGTAAAAAAATCCAGAAAGCATGCAGCTTACATTTTCCAGCCCTCATGATGATTGTCAGTCCCCAGCTCTCTGCTCTGCCCCTTCAGCACTCACTGGAACACTGGGCTGTGCAGGGGACAGAAGCAGTTGGCTTATGCTCACAGAGGAGCGCTGAGAGGCTGAGCCAGCTGCCAGTCAGGCATCTAGGTGGATCCCAACATTAACCACTTCAAAACTGGACACTTGCATCCCCTTCCTGCTCAGGTCAATTTTCAGCCTTCATTGCTGTCATACTTTGAATGACAATTACTCAGTCATGCAACACTGTACCCAAACAAAATTTTTATCATTTTTTGAGACAGATAGAGCTTTCTTTTGGTGGCATTTAATCACCACTGGGTTTTTTTAATTTTTGCTATATAAACAAAAAGATACCAAAAATTTTGAAAAGAAAAACTTTTTTCTTCATTTCTGTTATACAAATGTGCAAATAAAGAATCTTTCTTCATAATTTTTAGGCCAAAATGTATCCTGCTACATTTCTTTGGTTAAAAAAAAAATCATTGTATATTATTTAGTCTTTGTAAAAGTTATAGAGTCCACAAACTATTGATCATAAATTGACCAATCCTGATATACTCTTGGCCTACCTCATTTCTTTCAGCTCTAAAATATCAGGAGAACACAAGATATTTAGTAAGAGGCATGTCGAGTTTTTTGAAGCTGTCATTTTTTATCACACCGCACTAATACATCATTACACTCATTAAAATGAATGGGGCTGGCTTAATGCAGCATATGTTAACATGTGTTTTGTTAATGCACCACAACACAGTGCCTGGAACTAAATGGGCCCCCAGACTTTAGGTTCTGACCACCCGACACAAGCTGAGCTATCAGACTAAGAGAGTAGGTACAGCTTCTTCAGGAACAAATAAACATTTTAAAAGTAAGCCTGTACAATTACAATATTTTTACTGAGCATTTAGATTTTTGCATAAGGCCAACCATGACCAGGTTTGATGTGGTTCTCTTTAAAAGAGAAGTTTGGGGTTCACAAAAAACAAACATCTATAATCCCTGCCGGCTCTAAGCCCGAGAACTGAGTGATCACATGGCTGCTGATCGCTCAATTCTTGGCCAGCTCTGAGCAAAGGGCGGTGACTGTTAGTGTCAGAGAAGGGTCCTCTCCAATCACATTCATCCTGTCCCTGGGCGCGTGCGCGCTGGATTGGCGCTTCGGCGCATGCGTGCGCGTGGCCCGATGGAGCGGCGAGCACGCGTGCGCGATAGCACACGGGTGCACGCGGTGACTCATGCACGCCCACCGTGACACTCTGGCGGGGCTATTTAAATCAGCTCCAGCACCCAAACTGGTTGCTGGTTTGTCTTCAGCTCCTGTTGCTTCCTGCTTCCTGTTTCCTGTTGATGCTCACCTGATCTCCTGTTGTGACCCGGACTGCTCTTACCACGCTGCCTCTCTCCTGGATTGACCCCCGGCCTGATTAACGGACTTCTTCTGCTTGATACCAGTGTTTGACCCCCAGCCTGATTAACGGACTTCCTCTGCTTGATACCAGTGTTTGACCCCCGGCCTGATTAACGGACTTCCTCTGCTTGATACCTGTGTTTGACCCTCTGCTTGCTTACAGTTTGTCTGCTCCACCCAGCAACGGGATTTCCACCGGTTCCTGGACTCCTGCATCCCCAGACCCGGCTCTGCAGTTTCCCACAAGGGACCCATACCTGCTGGTGGCCCGTGCTCCTTAGTGCCACCCATTCCCTGTTTAATCACCAGGGGACGGGGTGCGCGTAGTGGCAAGGGCGAACCGCTCTCGGCATCTCAGCCTCGGTAAGTACTTATCTGACAGTTAGTTAATAAAGTCAAAGCAGGATTAAGGTCTGGTTCACACCTATGCATTTTTTTAGTGGGTTTTCAGTTTTGCAGAAACACACTACAGTCCTCCATTTATCATGGTTTCCTATGAATGTAGTTCACATCTGTGAATTTTATGGAAAGGGCCAGGGACTTTTTTCTGGTTTTTGGTTCCATAGACTTCAATGGATCAAAAATGTGTATTGAAAAACGCAAAATGCACCTGGAATTTGCAAACTGCAACCTGCATAGGTGTGAACCAGGCCTAAAGGAGTGCACAAAACAGGATTTTCCATCAATATACGCCTTGTGATGAACTGTAATGCATGGAAAAACAAAACGACATGTTTCTTTCAGAAGTTCTTGCACGAAAAGATGGGCTTATTATTATTATTATTTTTTTTGTAAGTAATAAAAGGCCCTGGTTGAAAATCCAATCCAGTTGGAGCAAATCAATCTTTTTATTTTTTTGTATCAAACAATGTTTTTTGATTGAAAGTAATTTTCAGACACTTGAATCTTGGCCAGCATTGGATCAGGTACCACAAGGTGCCTGCTATTACTTTTTAGGAGGGCCCATTCACACCATGCCTTTGCAATATACTGAATGGCACCCTAACGTACCTTCAAAATGCATCTTTCCTATAGCACAATGCAATGCACAATAACGCGCTTCTGTGTGTAATGCCGCGTACACACGGTCAGACTTTTCGACCGGACTTGTCCGACGGACCAAATCCGGCGGACAATCCTATCGTGTGTGGGCTTCACCGGACCTTCAGTGGACTTTTCGCAAATCTGACGGACTTTAGATTTGGAACATGCTTCAAATCTTTACGTCGTAACTCAGCCGGACCCAGAAATCCGCTCGTCTGTATGCTAGTCCGACGTACAAAAAACGACGCTAGGGCAGCTATTGGCTACTGGCTGTCAACTTCCTTATTTTAGTCCGTGTACGTCATCACGTACGAATCCGTCGGACTATGGTGTGATCATGTGTAGGCAAGTCCGGTCGTTAGAAAGTCTGTTGAAACTCCGCCTAAAGTCCGTCGAAAGTCTGTCGAAAGTCTGTCACACGGGCTGTCGGACTTTTGTAGCTGAAAAGTCCGACCGTGTGTACGCGGCATTACAGTTTACTGTGTTACCAAAAGTGAAGTAGGTAGGAGTTTTGATCCACGGTGGTGCATTTGGCAGCCTATTTAAATGAATGCTTAATGCAACGCACGTTAAAGCGCCACATAATGCACCGCAGTGAAGCACCTTGGTGTGAATAGCTTCTTACACAAAAACTGCTCTGATGCCAGAGAAATTAAATCTTTTGTTTCAGAGCAATAGTGACTGCACAGATGAGGGCTTTCTGGTTAATAGCAGGCACCTTGAGGCACCTGAACTTAGGCAGAACTTTTACTTTTAAAACTTTGAAAATACTGATTTGTGTTTTTGCATAGCTACCACTGTTACATCCATTTGTCTCTAGTCCAGTTATGAACCAATTTGCTGAATGTTCTTACACAGTGTTTCTCAACTCCAGTCCTCAAGGCACCCCAACAGGTCATGTTTTCAGGATTTCCCTCAGATGAAACAGATGTAGTAATTACTAAGGCAGTGAAACTGATCAAATCACCTGTGCAAAATAATGGAGCCTGAAAACATAACCTGTTGGGGTGCCTTGAGGACTGGAGTTGAGAAACACTGTTCTAACATATATAATGTGGCCCTTGAACTGAAAAAAACTGGAGGACCCCCCCTATGGCCATGAAAACATTGTGGGGTGTGGGCCAGGTCTACCTCGCCTATGTACGTAGGGTAACACCTTGCCCAAAGGCATGCTCAACAATGCCCATTACCAGGTGCAGTCTGCGGTCATGTGAGAAATCAAACATTTAAGCTGGCCATACATTATGAAATTTTCTTGTTCAATTTTCTTTAGATTTACCTTCAACTATGTAGTGCAAGGGACTGCCTGATTGGAATACGCCAGAACCCAACATGTACCCAGCAACCCTCTTCTTCTTCAACAGTTCCCGTGCCACGGGGACCCGGACCTCTCCCCTTTTATAATACATAGGATGGGAGGGCGGACCCCAAAAAAGCTCACAAACTAACCCTGAGAAGGCGGTAAAACAATAACACCTTCTCCCTGACTTAGGCAGCCGAGCTGGCTAGCTAACTCACAGTAGGCAACCTGACTACAGGTTAAACATAACAGGTCTTAGTCACAGCAAACATTCCAGCTTTTTTAAACTTTTAAAGGTTCTTAGCCTAGTTTATGCAGTAAAACTTTAAAAAGGCTGACTGGTTCACTTTATGAGACAATTGATAAAGCAGGCTAATATACTTCTCTGCTTCTACCGCCAATGCTGCGTGTGATTGAAACAAGTTGCTTCACTCCTTTTTTTACTATTTCAAGTAATTATTACAATGGAGAACTGGAGATGTTAAATTGAATCTGTAATGTTTTTATTATTTTTTTATATGCATGGCAGTGTGACCTGCCTAAAGTGGAACTTTACCCATAACAACTTGGTAAAAAAAGTAATTTTTTTTTAGCAAGGAGCATGCATTCCACATTAATAATTTTGCTACCAAAATTAGTGTGTGCTGTAAATTGTCTCCACCATTGTTCCTGTTTCTTCTTGCTGGAGGCTGCCATTTTGGTGAAGCCCGGAGCCCCTGAGCAACACTGAGGCTGGGTTCACAGCATTGTGAATTTGTGGGTTCCCCACATCCAATTCGCAATAGCAGGAGATTTTGACTGGCTCTCTATGGAGCCGATTCACATATCTCCACCCCGGCTCCGGTGCAAATTTGCACAGGAGCCCTCTGCGTCTTTTGGTCCCTTTCAGGTCCGAATTTAGCCAAAAATTTGGGTTGACTGTGAACCTGGACGTATCGGACCCCTGCTGGGAGCCGCATGCGGCGACGGTGTGAACCCAGCCGAAATCTTTAAGCTGTCAGCAGATCGACTTCTATATTTTTCGACACAGCGAAGAAAAATATAGAGCAACCAATCATGTGCAGAGCAGGGTGAGATAGTGTATTACTGGATTTTAAACAGTATAGGCACTTTTTTGTAAAGTTTTACATAGCTATTCCTGCAAAAGGTGCCAGCGTGAAGTGAGCTATTAGGACCTAATTTTCTGCCCTCTTGGATGTGGCAAGCTGGCTGTGGCCTCCTGGTACTTTAACACTAGCTTCCCACTGTGCATCTGCAAGTAGTTCTGCACTTTCTCAATGGACCCGCAGACTCCTGGGACCTGTATTGTATCCCAGAAGATTGCGGGCATGGGGGAGGAGGCTGAACTTCTGCTCGGTTTGCCAAGGTGAGTCAAGCGTAAGTTGAGCAGGTACCAGTCAGAAATAGAACTGCTCCAAGAAAACAAAAATTAAACATCCAATAGTGGTAGAAGAGGGGGAAGGAGGAAAAGCAGAACTTCCCTTTTTAGGTGAAGTTCTGCTTTAAAGTAGAGATGCACCGAAATTTCGGCCACCGAAACATAGCGGCCGAAAATGGCCCTTTCGGCAAAAAGCCGAAATAGAATTCTTGCTGATATGGCGCCGAAAATCGAGCATGCGCTGTAGAGGCGGAAGAACCAGCGGGTGACGTCACTCGTTGTGTGGGCGGCATGCACGTTCCTCGTGGTTAAGACACAGCAACGCCGCACTCGTAAGCACGTTCCCTGCTGAGACGCTGGCACCTTCCCCGCGGACACTCCTCGTGCTTGTGAGACGCTGCTGGGACCTGAGAGACGCTGCTGGGAAGCAAGAGACGGAACTGGGAAGCGAGAGACGGCTTCATAGAGGGCTGCACATAGCATACTCAAGTACAAGAGTGGGCACTTTCACTCCTGGATGGCTACCATTACTATTCCATTACTATTCGCATTGCTGCTTTTGCCTTCTTAAACTGACAGAAACAAACTAGTAATTTTATTTCTTGATTATTTTATTATAGTACTAGTCTAGTACTGACTATTTAAAATGACTGTGTGTCTGCACTGCAGTACATCTGATCTGACTTGTAGCAAAAAAAATTATATAATTGAACTGAGTGATTAAATATGATTTGAAATGGAATGGAATGGATTTGCAAATTGCAAGCTATTTTTTTTTAGCTATTCTGTAGTATACAGTAAAAAATTCCTGCGCTTGCTGTTATTGAATGTGTCACTTTGACAGCGTAGTATAAGTTATACAGTACTGACATGACAGCAAGCGCATGAATTTTTTAAACATGACAGTATGCAATAAATAATATATAATGTATTATAATTCATATATAATATATTAATAATTATATTTATTGCGTACTGTCATGTTTAAAAAATTAATGCGCTTGCTGTCATGTCAGTGTCGTATAACTGTATAACTTATAATACTACGCTGAGACAAAGTGACAAACTTTATTCAATGACAACAAGGCGCATGAAGTATACTACAGAATAGCTAAAAAAAATAAAATAGCATGCAATTGCAATTTGCAAGCAATCCATTCCATTTCAAATCAAATTTATTCAGTTCAATTATATTTTTTTGGTACAAGTCAGATGTACTGCAGTGCAGACATAACTACCTTGCATGCCAAGAGCAGCACCATAAAAAAAAAAATTGGTTAGTTTTTATTTTATTTTTTGAAGCTGCCTCCTGGGGTTTAGCTTTTAAATTGATGTCGTCCTTTTTTTTACCCCCCCTCAAATTTCACTCCCACTATAAATCATTCTATGATATTATTCTACGTTACCAGCAAAGGTGGACCATGTCTGCAGTGTGGAAATATTTTAAAGTTTCTGATAAAGACCCCAAATTTGCAATCTGTACTCTGTACTTTGCTCAACAGAAATTTCAAGAGGTGGTACAGTGCCAAAGAATTTTTCAACAAAAGGTTTGATACACCACCTGAAAACACGTCATCCAGTTCAGCATTCTCATTACAAGAAAACAGTGCCACTTTCAAAAAGTGCCTCAGGCTTAACACCATCTGTGGCCACAGTGTTTGAAAAGGTTAAAAAATATGCAAGTGACAGTCCCAAAGCTCATGCCATTACAGCTAAAATTATGGAATTTATTAGACGACCAGCCATTCTCTGTTGTGGAGGACATTGGATTCCGTAGGCTCATGCAACATATTAAACCGCGTTACTCACTACCAAGCAGACGCTACTTTGCAGATACCAGTCTACATGAATTGTTTAGCAGTGTTAGAAAACACGTTCAGGAGCTCATGACTACCGACATCATAGCAATCAGTTTTACTACCAACATTTGGAGTTCAGATGTCAGTCCAACGAGAATGCTCAGCCTGACAGCGCAGTGGATAGATGACAAATTTCATTTGCAAAACATCCTACTTAACGCACGTGAGTTTGTTGAATCACATAGTGCAGCAGCAATATCTGATGCTTTAAAAACCATGCTTGACACTTGGCACATTGAGAAGTCTAAAGTGCATTTGATTGTCTGAGATAATGCGCGGAACATGGCAAAGGCAATGGAGGACAGTGAACTTCAAAGCATACCGTGCATGGCACACATGCTACAATTGGCTGTGAATGAAGGATTGCTGAGACAGCACACCATATCTGATATCGTATCAAAAGGAAGAAATATTGTGGGTCACTTTAAGCATTCTCCGCTTGCTTATTACAGATTACAAGCTTTGCAGATGCAGTTTGGAATGGCACAGAAACGGCTGCAGCAAGATGTAGCCACTCCTTGGAACAGCACCTACTATATGCTACAAAGTCTTTTTGAACAAAAGCGTGTTTTAGCTGCATACAGTGCAGATTACGAGCTGCCAGCAACACTGAGTGCACATGAGTGGACGTTAGTTGAAAATAGTTTGTCTCTTCTATCTCCATTTGAGAAGTTAACAAAAGAAATAAGCTCAGCTAATGCTTCCATTGCTGAAGTTATCCCCTTGATTGCTGCACTGAAGCGTCTGCTTGGAAAAGAGGTAGAAACAGACCATGGCGTAAAAACGGCTAAAACCACTCTACTGAAGGCCGTTACCAAATGGTTTCGAGACACCGAGTCCAACCCTCTGTACTGCATTGCAACAGTTCTAAATCCTCGAATTAAAGAGCATTACTTTAATGTGGAGAAAAAGCAGCATGCACGGGAAATGATACTGGCACAAATGGAGGTGGTGGAAGCATCTAGTGAAGGAGTTTTGAGGTGTCGCACAGAGGAAAGTGAGAAACGGTCGCATACAAGTGAAGAGGTACACACTCCCTCCATATCTGATATGTTTGAAGAAATTTTACACGAATGCACCCCAATCCATAGCGGTGCCACAACAAGTGCAGATACCCAACAGTTGGACATTTATTTAGCTGAACAGCCTATTGCCAGAAGCAACAATCCCCTTGAGTAACTGGCACATCAACAAAGAACGTTTTCCCTTGCTTGCACAGATTGCACGTAGATATTTATCTGCCCCAAGCACCAGTACAAAGAGTAAGAGACTATCCAGTCTAGCATCTCATATTCTTGATGAGAAGAGAAACCGTCTCTCCTGTGAGAAAGCTGAACAGCTTTTGTTCTTAGAGCGAAATCTGCCACTTTTACTGAAATAGATTTAAAAATCCGTAGCATAGACCAAGTCATTTACCATGTTGAACATAGTAAATGAATTGGTATTGGACTGTGCTATTGGACAATTGGAACATACAACATAGTATGACTGACTACCTAGTATGTTCCAATTGTCTAGTTGTGCCATTTGTTGGTTGTTCATTGTAGTTCTACAGTTTTTTGCACATCAATTTAAGAGAGAACTCCAACTTTTGAACTACTGTACCATAGTTTTTTGCTGTTGGGCTAAACTATGTCTCTCCTTAAGCTGTCAGCCCACTGCATGTGCAAATGCAAAACTGTATGTTCTGTATCTGTGGCTGTCTACATACTACAGTACTATACCGCACTGTGTTCCGGGTATGGGAAGTGACTTCCATAAACACAGACTAGACTAGTCTACATTGCTTGCTGCGATTGGCTGAGCACCGCTGCTATAGACTAGTCTGTGTTCCACTTCCAGGATGTCCCCATACCCGGGGCCAGAACACAGTGCGGTCTACTGTATGACTAGTATGTATCTAACCCGCAGCTACATACATACACTTTATACGGCACATCCAGCCGCTGACACCTTAGGGAGAGAACTTGGGGAAAAAAACTACTAGTTCTCATTTAAGTTGAAAGAAAATAATAAAATAAAAATTTTATTATAGCATAGCAGATAGCACTGTACTATGTTATATTTACAGAAACTGTGAAACAGAATAACGGCCTTCTGCCATATTATTTCTGTTATGGTTAGTTGAGACGAGAGTTGTTCTTTAAAGTATTACTTACTTATACATAGTTTGTTCTGTTGTTGGGCCAAACTATGTCATTGTCTCTCCCTAAGCTGTCAGCCTGCTGCATGTGCAAAACTGTATGTTCTGCATCTGTGGCTGTCTATATACTACAGTACCACACTGTGTTTCGGGGAATGGGCGGTGACTTCCACAAACACAAACTAGTCTACATTGCTTGCTGTGATTGGCTGAGCACCGCTGCTGTAGACTAGTCTGTGTTCCAGGATGTCGCCGCCCATACCCGGGGCCGGAACATAGTGCGGTCTACTGTATGACTATGTATGTAACACGCAGCTACATACATACACTTATCGCACATCCAGCCGCTCACACCTTACGGAGAGAGAACTGAATTACTAGTTCTGATGTAAGTTGGAAATTAATAAAATATAAAAATGTCAGTCTTTGGCATTTTTATATTATTATTATATTAATATTAATTATATTTATATATTATTATTATATTATGCCTGTTTTATTTGGTATGGTGGTGCAATGTGCACTGACTGCAGTCTTATTTTATTTTATTTTTATCTTCTGTGTCCACTGTCTAATTTTATGTGGATTACTTTTTATTAAAGTACTTTTTGACATTACTGGATTGTAGTATTCTTTTCTTCATAAAATTAATGATTAAGTTGAATATAAATAATATAACGAATACGAATGTAACACAATTTTGTATATCCAATAATTTTTTTGTGTAATATATATAAAAAAAGCCTATTTCGGTTTCGGTGCTGTTTCGGTATCGGTTTTCGGGATCAAGGAAGATTTATTTTCAGTATTGGTTTTGGCACCAAAAAAAACATTCGGTGCATCACTACTTTAAAGTAAGTTGAAAAATAAAAGACTTACTAACTAGATCACCAGATGACAATAAAGGAAAAAAGCTTAACCACTTCAATACTGAACACTTTCACCCCCTTCCTGCCCAGGCCAGTTTTCAGCATTCAGTGCTGTTGCACTTTGAATGACAATTGCGTAGTCATGTAACACAGCACCCAAACTAAATTTTTATCATTTTTTTCACACAAACAGAGCTTTCTCTTGGTTGTATTTATTCACCACTGGGTTTTTTATTTTTTGCTTAATAAATGAAAAAAATACCAATAATTACAAAAAAATTGTTTTTCTTCGTTTCTCTTATAAAAATTTTAATAATCCTTCTTCATAAATTTGGGCCAAACTGTATTCTGTTACATTTCTTTGGTGAAAATAATACAAATCAGTGTTCATTATTTAGTCTGTAGCAAAGTTATAGAGTCCATAAGTATATATTTGAAAATTGATCAGTCCTGATGTGCTCACGGACTATATCCTTTCTTGAGGCCCTATTTGCAAAGCAGTCAGTCCAAGGTATTTAGTAAGAGGCATGGGGTTTTTTTTGCAATTGTAACTTTTTTTTGCATTTTTTTTTCTTTTATTTTTACATACTGTCACCAATGCAGTACAGTGTGATCATATAACTGATGTGGTGGTGATCAGGGACACTGACTGGTGACAGGATGCAAAAAAAATAAAATAAATAATATTCAATTTTCTTTTCCTTTTTTATTACATTGTTTCACAATTTTTAACACACTGTGACCAGCGCAGTACAGTGTTACCATGGGACAATTGTAGTACTCTGGGGAAGTGATCAGGATTTTTTTTAGCACATTATGATTGCTTATACCAGCGAATATTGCTGTAATCAGCAACCATTTTTACTGAATGAAATAGATTTATTCAGTGTGTATTGTTATGATTAACTGTGATTGGCCACAGCTAATCCCATTGTTCAGATGGGTTGTGATTGGCCCTGCCTGTACCATGTGATCACTGGGACCAATCACAGCTAGCAACACAATTGTACACCATGAATGGAAGCCATTCATGCATGTACAATTGTCACGTGATCTGCTGTGATTGGTCACAGTGATCACATGATACCGGCAGTGGCCAAGTACAGTGATCAGTCATTGGCTGTATCCGGTGGACACAGCCAGTGACAGATCATGCTGCAGGATGTCATATGACGTCCATCCGGAAAGACAAATGCCCCACCCGGCCTATAGACAAATGCCAGTTAAACGATTAAAGAAGAAACAAATGCAGCCACCGCTTCTAAGAATTGGTAAGCTGCAATTTAATACATTTTTGTTTTTGGGTTTAATATTGCTTTAATTCCACTCATACTGAAATTTCAGTCCCAAGTAAAAATATCTTGTAAAATTCTTTACCTGACAAGTCAATTTTCCCTTTCACTTTTTTTACTATGATGATCTCAGGGACAGTAGCAAAAGATGAAAGCAGAGAACCCTGTTGCAGAGATTACAAACAGGCTCTTTCACAGTTGTACAACTAGTAATGCAAATGACCAGCTAAAAGGTCTGTTTCTGCTTGCTTATACACTAGCACACACAGGCAAACTTAATTATCATTCAGACCTATTGTAATTAACTGGCTTCTGACTAAATCAGTAAATAAGAATGAACAAGCATTTCATCACAGTGCATTTTTACACTGAAGTTTATGAAGCTGGACAAAGACCAGATCCCTTTTCATGTAGCATAAGATATGTTGTGCTAGTTACAGCAGTTATTAACAGAAACTGCCGTGACATCATTTAAAGCTTGAGTAACCATTCCCTAAATATGCTTTGACTGCTGCAAGAGATGTTCTCCCAGAGATCTCCACACAGTGGCAAATTCACACAGTCCTTCTCTTAATTGGGAGCCATTCTCTTGGCGATGTAATGTGGGACTGCACAGCAACCCCGCAGCGATGTTCGGGCCCCGTTATGTGCTATGGTGACAGGGCAAGTGTAAACAGCACTCATACAAAGTGACAGCTCTATTCTTTTCTCTGTCAGGCCTCATGAAAAAAACTTGCCATTATTTACGCCACTCTCTCAGGAACAATCACAACTACTGCAGAAGAAATACAATGTGGGTACAGGTTTACAGAGAAGAAAACACCATACTATGCAGTTTCTTCCATATCATGCATACAATGCAAACCACCCAGATACAAAGTGCTAAATACTAATGGGCTGTGCAAGAAAAAAGTACCAATAGAACCAAAGTTAATTGCACGTTTAAAATATGCCACGTTTTAATATTTTTATTAGACACATGAAAACAAACATATAAAACGATATGATGTTCACTTTAAAAGTCAACCCCACCTCAATCCACAATCATAGTTTAACATGGTTGATGGCAAGTTCAATATGTTGATGACTTCTTATATTACCTGGGAACTGCAGTGGCAAGATATCAAAAAAGTAAATTCCAAGTTCTACTCAATTGCCCTGGCATTACAGAGCCAACTACTGGTATCATGTTCTCTTAAACCATTCTTCGTGATGCAGTACAAAAATGATACCAAGTAAACTATGGCCAGTACAAAGGGAAGCAAACACTAGCTATTGTTTGTAGAGTCACCAAGACCTATAACAGACTAGAAACGGATCCAGTTTTCTGATGTCCACCCACTATATCGGTTTTGTATAAACGTTAAATGCCAAGATTGAGCTTTCCAATGACTGTTCATTTTTTATCTTGTTGGTCCTTTGCACTGTGATTTAATTGCATGGTATGGTTATAGGTATAACTTCTACCCCCTGTGTCACCTGATGCTGTTTTTGGATTACCTGAACTTTTGCAGACTGGGATATGTATCCTTGTATGACTTTATGATATATAACAATTTTTGTAAAATTCTACTTTTCCTCTACTGTTGGTTTTGTTTTCTGTTAAAATTTCAATAAAAACTTTTGAAAGCAAAAGTTAAATGCCACTGAATTCCACAAAGATATTGTGCCTTGAACCGATAACAGAATTTTCCTAGTTTATTGGTAGAAAGGAAACAGAATTATAACAATTTAAAAAAAGCAAATTACATCACATACACATGTTATTAAGTGATGAAATCATGCTATAGAAGCAATAAACAGTTTACCAAAGCCAAGCATAACTGGGCACTGAAATACAATTATGTCAAATTTTTTTGTTGTCATAAAAAAATCATATTTATTTATAAAACCTTCAGTGTAAAATGGACAATCGATCAACAACATAGCTTACAGCTGCAATAGAAATACTAGCAACAATGAAATGAATGCAAACCTTGATGTCCACAAAATGTGTTCCAAAAGAAACATGTAAATCACAATGTACTTAATTTGGCATATGCCAATCCTCTACTTATAAAGCAT
Organism: Aquarana catesbeiana; assembly: GCF_042186555.1. Classification (NCBI taxonomy): domain Eukaryota; kingdom Metazoa; phylum Chordata; class Amphibia; order Anura; family Ranidae; genus Aquarana; species Aquarana catesbeiana. The sequence goes on along the minus strand of NC_133324.1, from coordinate 317,786,504 downwards.
GACATATATAAATGTGAGAGAGGCCTACTACTACTTATTACTACTATGGGAATACCAAGGGAAGTTCAAATTTGATAAAAATAAGAAATAGTGGAATAAGTTAAATTTGACCAGATGTTTGCTGTTTCACACCAAATGCCTTTAGGCAATATAGGCAATATAGCTGCGTACAAATCATAAAATGACTGAGCAATAAATGTACTGTACTAATAAAGCATAGGGACCAGGGAGTGCCACCAACACTCTATTCTAATGAAGGAGTTCTTACAAATGATATTGAACCTGTACCATTTTTTTTTTGTAAAAATACAGCAAAGCAAGAAAGACACTATTACCGAGCAATGTAATAAAAAGCTACGTAAATATATCAGCCTATTTATAAAGCAGCACTGGGCAATTTTCCTAAGTCAGTGTCCTCACATTCCACATGAAAATTCTACATAAATATATTTTCCAGGATATATTTTACAATGTACAGCTCAAAGACTTGGAAAGTTCAAAAGTACTCTTAGAAAGTATTAATTTATTGAAGTAGTAGAGGTAGTCAGTCAGTAAGTCAGTCAATAAGTGAATTCAAACATGCTTGGGACAAACTATACTCAGGCAAAGAAAAAAAGTAGAATTTTTATATATTTAAATATATATATAAATATATATAAAATGAGGCCCACTACTTGATGGAGTACTTGGTCCTTTTTTCTGACGTCACTCTTCTATTCTTTTGTCTATGAATTTTTGCCACCCTAAACCTGATAAAATCTGTTTCTTTAACAGATCATTCTAAATAGACATTTATGTACACATTCATTTACTTTGCAACAAAATCAAAGTTAGAAATGTTACTTTAGAAGCCATGCTAAATGTATACACTTAATGCAATAAAGCTACTGTTTGCCCCATTTTATGATTTTCTATTTTTTTGGTACAAATGCTCTCCTATGCAAGTTGTCTCCTAAAATGACAATGCTGAAATTATAATCAGCTCTGATGTACTGGATATAGTATTTGCTGAACTGTAACAACATCTTGTACACAGAAACAAATGAGATTTCAGTTGCCCAGTACATGAGGTCGCATGACAGGTAAGAATGTACTAATTCCTACAGTCAAGGCCCTGTTATCCTTCTAATACATTCAGAAATCAGCCCATTTGTAGGATTGTAAAGAGAAGATGACATTTTTGACATATTGAAAAAGCACAAGCACATTAAGATCACATACTGGAAAGACATTCTGTATTTGGATTCTGCTGGCATGGGAAAAGGCTTTATATCAAAACTAATATTTTATAAAATAAAATCAGTCAGCACTATCTACTAAAAATCAAATCAGTTGTGTGCAATAAGGGTAGATATACACACACCAATACAGATAACCAACTAATATTTTATACACCCATAATATAGACAGATATGGATGTTTTGTGATGTTTATGAATTTCTCTCTAAATCATATTACATACATGCTGCTGTGTAGGTAGGTTCCTAGGTTTCTGTCTACATTGGCCCTAGTATGTGAGATAGGGACCATAGATTGTAAGCTCCTTGAGGACAGGCTGTAGTGGGAATGTACAGTATATGAAAACTGCTGCCTAAATTGTCTGCACTGTATTAATAGATAATAATTTTATTTTAGATTTTTGACAGTGCATCTGCAATTAACAAGTTAAAATTATGAATTCTAAAAATGGGGGAAAAAACACAATTTAAGAATATTACTCTGCATTAATAGTGTACCGTTTATTCTGAAATCATGTTTTTTTTATGATAGAAAAAATGTATGTGCAAAAATCACACACTTTGAAAGCACATAACTAGGTAACTGTCAGCACAAAGCTGATGTGCTCAAAACACCACAGGCATGGACATCTTAATTAAACAAAGAGGAAAAAATAATCTTTCTTGTGAAAATACTGTAATACCTTGTTAATGCTCTTTAGACCAAAATCTTAGTTAGTAGGTGGGCTCTGTAATACTTGGGTTACGTGTCCTCTGGTCAATGAAATTGGCCCTAGTATGTATATGTATGAATGTGAGTTAAGCCCCATACACACGATCAGAAAATCGTATGAAAAATACCGCTTTCTAAGCGATCATCAGATAATCGGATCGTTAGTACAGAGCTTTCAAGAGCCGATCAAGACAGTTCATCCGATATTATCCGATCGGACAAGCAAGAAAAAAAATTTCATACAATGCCAGATCGTACAGTTTTTCATTTAATCGGTACAGATGTCGTTTGAAAATGCAATTACAAATACACTACAACACATTACATCACTTCCGAATTTTTATTCTGTCGTATGAGACTTTTCGTGACTTTAGTAAACTCTTCAGGTTCGATCTGAGACTAGCATGCATAAAAAAAAAACAAAAAAAACGACGATCATTAGTCTGATAATCTCATCGTGTGTACCAGGCTTTAGGGACCTTAGATTGTAAGCTCCTTGAGGGCAGGGACTGATGTGAATGTACAATGTACATGTAAAGTGCTGCGTAAATTGACAGCGCTATATAAGTAGCTGTAATAACATAAATAAATCAAAAAATCATGGGACTTACCTGTAATCCTGGTTTGTAGGGTGGGTATGTTCCGTTGTCCTGATAATTCCAGACATCATTCCTGAGATGTCACTGTCTATCATCTCCTTCAATGGGGACATAAAAAAAGATGGTTAGATATAAAATCATGTTATGAGAGATAGATAGATAGATAGATAGATAGATAGATAGATAGATAGATAGATAGATAGATAGATAGATAGATAGATAGATAGATCATAAGTAGATTATCTATAGATAGATAGATAGATAGATAGATAGATAGATAGATAGATAGATAGATAGATAGATAGATAGATAGATAGACATAAGTAGATGATAGATAGATAGATAGATAGATAGATAGATAGATAGATAGATAGATAGATAGATAGATAGATAGATAGATAGATAGATCAGACATAAGTAGATGATCTATAGATGGATGGATGTTATCACAATATGACATATAAGCAGTGGTATGGCTATTCCCATGTTGCATAGAACACTGCAGTGTTTTTTTTTATCCTATGGAGGTGATATATGAATACCTAAGACTGGTAAGGCAGGTTGCTGTGTCGTTGGGTGAGGGAGGCAGAGGATGTGCAGCTGCTGATCAGCTCCCTGGGCACTGCTCTCTTCTTTGTAATGAGATGTCTCTCTGCTCCCAAACCGTTTTTAAATTTCCCTCTCAGGAGCTGTCCAGCTCGGCGCATGCGCACTGCTCCCCCCTTGGGTCACTAGCAGGGCAGTGCTGTCTTCATGTTCTCCTTGCTGTGGCCGGTCCCTAGCACGGAGCTCCCGGGCTGCTCGTGTTATTAGTGTCCCAGTGTCAGGGGCTTGGTCCCAGGGGACGCCGTGTCGTAGAAGTACACGGAGACGCTTGTATTTCAATGTCTGTACTTTATTCACGGCTAATTGCTGAGACACGGCACTTTGTGAAGTATAAAAACAAAACTCACACGGGCGGGCGTGAGAATTGGGCCACCTGCTGCTGTTCACTGCCTTGGAGCAAAGCTTCTTCTCCGGGGTGTCATAGAGGCCGAGCTGCTTGTCCCCTGTGCGCCCTGCTGCTCCTCTCACTGGGGTGAAGGGGATACATTGGCTTCCCTGGAGAAGAACACCCCTCGCTGAGCTGTAGTTGGCCGGTGTAATGTCCAGGCGGGCCGGTGTAATGTCCAGGCGGGCCGGTGAGGAGCTCCGTGCTGGTGTGAGCCCGAGTCCTGCTCAGTCCTCACTGTTTCCTCAGCAGCTGTGAGCAGCCGTTGGCCAGCCAGGGAGCCCGCCCGACCCGCGCTGTCCATGCCCGCCGCTCTACCCGCGTTCTAGCCCGGGAAAAGGCTGCTCAGATGGCGGCAGCACCAGGGAATAGAGAAAGGGAGGGACAGCAGGCGCCTCACACACATTACACACTCACAGAGAAAACAAAGTGCTATTGTGTGTGTGTACGGTGATCTCTGCTCATTACTGGAAAGGTAGAGCTGTGTGCAGGTGACAGGAGGACGGGGAAGGCTTTGTTCCTTGGATGTGACCTGAGTTCAGTCAGCTGGATGGTTCCTCACCTCAGTCTGTGTTCACATTTCTTCAAGGCATAGTCCACCTTTTATAACAGTGTAACCCCCATATCAAGGCCCCCTTACATTTGTGTCATGTAAGCTAGTGCGTTTCCACAGCGAACAGAAAAAGCGCATTCTTTTTACAGCTAGGTTCACAGGCCGTGCCTTTACAGAGATGCATTACAGTCCATATAACACTATTTCCTGAGTCCCATTCACATTTAGCCCGGGCTCACACATATGCGATTCGGGAACCAGCGCCATTCCTGTACGGGTTCCCACATCGCATGTTTCTTGCAGGCACTGCCCTATACGAACCGCTGCGGGGGTCTATACAAAGTTGAAGAGGAGCTCAAGAGCCCCCCCGAAAAATACTGAAGCTTCTGGCTTTTATATTAGGACACTTACCTGTCCTGGAATCCAGGTGTCGGCACCCCAGCCGGTGTTTCCATCGGCTCTTGGGGTGCTGCCGCCGCCATTGCCTATAAGGGAAACCAGCAGCAGTAAAGCCTTGCGGCATCACAACCGGTTCGCTACTGTGCCAGGGTTGCCAACCGCCAGAAAATTTACTGACAGTGTGTAAAAATCTGTGATTTTTTTACAACTGCCAGTAAATATTGGGGGCTGATAATTTCATACTGTGTTGACTGTTTAATGCCACGTACACACGACCGGTTTTTCCGTCAGAATAAACTCTGACGGTTTTTTCGACGGAGTTCCGCTGAAATGGACTTGCCTACACACGATCACACCAAAGTCCAATCGTTTAGAACGCGATGACGTAGACCGGACTAGAAAAAGGAAGTTCAATAGCCAGTAGCCAATAGCTGCCCTTGCGTGGTTTTTGGTCCGTCGGAACAGCATACAGACGAGCGGTTTTCGAGATAGGAACTGATTCCGTCGTAAAGATTTGAAATGTTTTCTATTTCTAGGTCCGTCAGAATTTTCGAAAGTGAAAGTCCAATGAAGCCCACACCTGATCGGAATGTCCGATGGAATGACTCCGTCTGACCTTTTCTGCCAGAAACTCCGGTCGTGTGTACACGGCATAAGAGTAAATCAAGAAAATTACTTTGTTATAGGTATTGTCAGTGTTTCCATATCATATTTATACTGTTCAAATATTCACTGGGTTAGTTTTCAATAGGAGTTCTGTAATTTCTCAGGTTGCCAGTAAAAAATGTGCTCCGCCAGTAAAATGTCCATGTTTTGTCAGTAAAAAATGCTGCGGGAGGTTAGCAACCCTGTACTGTGCATGCGCGAGGCACGCTGCGCCTTGTGAATGGCCCAGCGGGGGGGGGGTCAAACTTTTGGGGGACCTCACTGCAGCCAGGTCTCCCGGAAAGTGGGGATAGGTACCTGTCAAAAACAGATACCTATTCCCCCCCAAAAGGTGCCAAATATGGCACCGAAGGGGGGGGAAGGAAGCAGATAAGCAGAGCTTCCACTTTTGGGTGGAACTCCACTTAAGCCCTGGTTCACATTGGAGAGATTTGGCATGCGATTTGACATGTCAAATTGCATGCCAAATCGACGGTCTGAATCGGTGCAATGCCGCATTGATTCCCAAAAGTAGTTTCTGTACTACTTTTAACGACTTTGGGTGCGATTTCCATAGACATCTGTGCAGCAACCCGCACAGGTCTCACTGAAATCGCTCCCGAAGTCGGGACTGACATGGGAATGAGCTGAACTCGCACGGTTTCATTCCTGCTGTCAGTGTGAACCTACATTTGATGACACCCCCAGATCGGATCGCAGTGTGAACTGTCAACTGGTACAGAAATCGGATTCCAGTACGGGACAAAAAAAGAGTCCTGCAGCATTTTGGTGCGAATACGATACAAGTTCAGCCATACAGCTATATGGCTGATTTTGCATCGCACAGTCATCACCTGTGATCTGTACAGCAATGTGGTGAAAATCACATGCAATGTCTGTGTTCACACCAGGGGTTTTTTTTTTAAAACATGGAGAGATTTTTTTTACACAGCACAGTGGGTTTTTGGCTCCATAGACATCAATAGCATCAAAAATACATGAATATGCCACACCCATATTTTGCACACGCCGCATTTTATTTTGTCGGTCTCCAAACTTTCTAAACAAAGGGCCAGTTTACTGACTTTCAAACTTTAGAGGGGCCGCACTGTGGCCAGTGGGAGAAGAAAATGGCCTGGCATCAGTGGGAGTAAACAATGCTCCATGATTTGTATTAGGGTGAGGAATAGTGTTCCATCATTGGTGGAAGTGGGAGGAATAGTGCCCCATCATTGGCTTCAATGGGAGGAATAGTGCCCATCATTGATGTCAATGGGAGGAATAGTGCCTCATCATGGGTATCAATGGGAGAATTAATGCCCCATCATTGGGAGGATTAGTGCCCCATCATTGGTGTTAGTGGGAGGAATAGTGCCCCATCATTGGTATCAATGGGAGGAATAGTGCCGCATCTTTGGTATCAATGGGAGGGTAAGTGCCCCATCATTGGTGTTAGTGGGAGGAATAGTGCCCCATTGTTGGTGTCAGTGGCAGAAACTATGTCAGGAACAATGGGGGGGGGGGGGGGGGGAATAATGCCCCAAGGGCTAGGTAAAAGCAAGCAAAGGGCCACAGTTTGAAGACCCCTGATTTAGATCCCAGCTCCAGGTCTGTAGACTGGTAGGACCTTCTGTTATGGGGCTGGAGGAGGTAATCAATTCACTACAAGTGCTATTGCATTCACCTCTGAGATCTACAAGTTCCTCTGCTGTGGTGGCTCATGGGATTTGTAGTGTTTCCATTAACAGATCTCTGTGAATGGATGACACAGGATGTTCCAGGGAGAAACACACCACAATTCAGGTAAGTGGGGGGAATTGGGGTGTAACATGAAGGCACAGTCTACCTTTGGTCACAAAAGTTAACTAGGCATTTGAACGCGGCCGTACCCTATACAATTTGATTGTACAATCTCCTTTAGATGTATGAAAAGTAAAAAAATAGAAGGATGCACCCAATCTTTTAAATCAGGCATGTCCTTGCACTACATAGTTGATGGTAGATCTAAAGGAGATTGTACAAACAGATTGTATAGTGTATGGTGAGCTATAGAGAAATTTGAATCTCAAGAAAATTCACTCCAACTAAAAAAGTGTATGTCCAGCCAAAACTTTTTTGTTTAGTTTTGGATGGAGTGGGGAGGGACTAGATTACTGCTATCTGGGGTTTTGTTAAGACATCTCCCTTTACTTGCTGTCCGGTGACAGCACTTTCACCACACAGGAATCTGAGATTTCAACTTAGAGGAACAATACAGTATATAGGGTGATACTATATAGCTTATAGGGTGATAAGAAAGTGACCTGCACTGCAAACCAATAGTGCGCGTTTTGCTTTTTTTATTCTACCTAAACACACTGACACTGATCCTAAATTTATATATATATATATATATATATATATATATATATATATATATATTGTTTAAAACTTACACTGACCTAGATCAAACTCTGATCTACCTATTTTATTTTTATTTTTTATCATTATTTTTTTACACACATACATTTTTTTTTTTTACATTTCCCCTCTAGCAGGAGAAAAAGATACAATGTATCCTTTTCTACATTTAATAGGAGGGAAAAAACCCACAGAGGCAGGTTGCACAGTTACTGATCACTGTGATAGCCTCTGATTGGTTCCGAGCGTTAGTACAAAACCCGGGGCTCTTGGGGCTCTGGCGCTGTAGCACAAACACAGATACGCATATATGCAGCCTCACGGATAAAGACCCACTCCTGTGAAGCCGCATATATGTGTACAGGCAGCAAGGGGTTAATAGGGTCTCTAGTGATCTAAGTCTCATAAAAAAAAAAAAAACTATGTATGCTGCTTTGAGAAAGCTATGGTGCAAGGATACAAGTGGCTGTCCACACCAACTCATATTTTTCTAAACTTTTGTGACCCTGACAGCTCGAGGTATGATAACTCATAATGATGTCTTGCTATGGCCAGTCCACCCGTGTCTTTCATAGAACCTGGGGGTGAGAGCAGAAGACTTCCACAGGAAGACCCCTCCGGTATTCTGATCCTGTTCGATTATATATTCAAATGTTTCACTTTATTTGTTGGACACTGTCTGGCTCTTTTGTGAATGGAGCAGTGGACAATTTGAAGCATGTCAGCGACATATACCTGATGAAGTAGCATGCATGCTCCGAACGCGAGTTCGACTATGCCTCCCGTTCATCACCGCTGACGTGCTTGTTGTGTGACTGTCTTCAGCCTCGAGAACCACCGGAGCCGCCGGGAACTGCTGATCACCACCGCTGCCCAGCTGGACTACAGGAGCCCAAGCTACTTATGCCATGCACATTATATCTCTTCAAAGTGTGAGTTGATTTTACTTTTATTAAACATTGAGTTTTAACTGACATACTGCACTCAGAGTGGCACCACTCCTCTCTCTCTCACTCGTATGGGACATCCTACCACAAATGCAATAGATAGACTGTTGGTTTTTGAATACAATGCCAACATATGGATTTCACATTACATGTGTTGCAACTATCCTTAAGGCTACTTTCACACTGGGGCGGGGGTCGTTAGCAGTAAAGCGCCGCTAATTTTAGTGGCACTTTACCGCTGCTATAGCGGCACTTTTCGCCCGCTAGTGGGTCACTTTTAACCCCCGCTAGCAGCCGAATAAAGGGTTGAAAGCGCCCGCAAAGCGCCACTGCCGAAGCACTTTGCAGGCGGTGCCCATTGATTTAAATGGGCAGGGGTGGTGGAGGAGCAGTGTATACACCGCTCCACCACCGCAGGAAAGATGCTGCTTGCAGGACTTTTTCTAACGTCCTGCAAGCACAACACCCCAGTGTAAAAGCACTCGGGCTCTCACACTGGGGCTGCAGGGAAGACATTTTTCAGGCGCTTTACAGGCGCTATTTTTAGCCCAAAAGCACCTGAAAAATGCCCCAGTGTGAAAGGGGTCTAAGATAAGAAGAGCAACCATGTAGGCTTAGTTACCGGATTCCAGCTTTGGTTTTTTACAAAGATCTGGAAGTAAACCTGGCAGTTACTTAAAAACAACCATATTCTGCTACAAATGTTCAGATTTAAACTGTATTTTTTCTAGTTTTGGAAGGATTAGAACCCCTGTCAGGTTTTACTGTTATTTAGGGCTCAATTCAATAGATTTCCCCTCAATTTCTGCACTGGTGACACTGTTTTACCAAACAAGTAGTAAGACAAATTCTCCAAAAGCAACACAGACAAAAGTAAAAATCCTTTTTTAAGATAATGCTAGAACCATTGTCAGCTTTTTATTGTCTGTTTCCCTGTTTGCAGATTTTCCCTCACTTTCTGTCTGGTTAAAGAGGTGCCACCAAGACAGGAAGTAAGAAAAAATCTCATAAACAGAGCCCTGGATAGCAGTGAAACCTGACAAAGGTTCTAACATCTCCCCACTCCATTCCAAACTAGAAAAGAATTTGGCTATAGATATACTTTAACCTCTTCACGCTCTTCACGCTGCCACCTGATCTTTTAAGTGGGTTTTAATGCCCGGGAGGTGACATCTGTGAATAGCTTTCACAGCGGTGTGGGTCTTTTCTTGAAGGTACTTTGGAGAGCAGCAGTCATTTGTTCAGCTTGGACTCTGGGATATTCGTAATAGAACAGCAGTGGAGCCTATCTTGTTTGGTATTATAAGACGAAAACACTCTATATACCACCTCTATACCCTAAACAAAAGCTTCTTAGTGCCCTCTGTTCATATATCTGGACTTAATATCCTGAGATGTTAACCCTTATGTTATAGACCAAATCCGTGGCCCCCTGGTGGGGCTCCTTTCTGGCTTATGTTTCCATTCGCAGGCACCACTGGGTGCTCTTATCGCGTCTGACTGCTCTGGGAGAAATGTGAAATGCCTTTTGTGGCCCTCCTAAATGAAATGTGTACTCGCTCAACTCTATTGTATTATCCCCCTCCAAGCCTCCTGAAGAAGCCAACAAGGCAAAACATGTAGGGTTGTGTTTTTCCTCCCCTTATGTAATCCAATGCTTGGTGCTTATGATTGCGTGTGATCTCATTCTCTATATTGAGTGTCAGTTACACTATTTCTTTGGAGGAATCACTATCTTGGGGGGGGGGGGTGCAGAAGCTGTCTGGTAAAGCCCCCCCCTACTGATCATTGCATATGTGCATTACGCACCTGGTAAGAGGTTAATTTCCTGATCAGCAGTGGGACACTGTAGCTTTTGACACTGTTGGGTCATTTGTTCAGCTTGGACTCTGGGATATTCGTAATAGAACAGCAGTGGAGCCTATCTTGTTTGGTATTATAAGACGAAAACACTCTATATACCACCTCTATACCCTAAACAAAAGCTTCTTAGTGCCCTCTGTTCATATATCTGGACTTAATATCCTGAGATGTTAACCCTTATGTTATAGACCAAATCCGTGGCCCCCTGGTGGGGCTCCTTTCTGGCTTATGTTTCCATTCGCAGGCACCACTGGGTGCTCTTATCGCGTCTGACTGCTCTGGGAGAAATGTGAAATGCCTTTTGTGGCCCTCCTAAATGAAATGTGTACTCGCTCAACTCTATTGTATTATCCCCCTCCAAGCCTCCTGAAGAAGCCAACAAGGCAAAACATGTAGGGTTGTGTTTTTCCTCCCCTTATGTAATCCAATGCTTGGTGCTTATGATTGCGTGTGATCTCATTCTCTATATTGAGTGTCAGTTACACTATTTCTTTGGAGGAATCACTATCTTGGGGGGGGAGGGGTGTGCAGAAGCTGTCTGGTAAAGCCCCCCCTACTGATCATTGCATATGTGCATTACGCACCTGGTAAGAGGTTAATTTCCTGATCAGCAGTGGGACACTGTAGCTTTTGACACTGTTGGGTTATTTTTTTTATATATCATTTTTCTGTTAGCTATACATTTCTTCTATATGTTTTTTTAGACCTTATGGTTTTTGGCAATTGTATAAGTCATAAAGTATGCTTTTACCTTTGGGAGGAGTAGAACTCTTTTTAAATTTTTCCATTGTTTTTGTATTGCTCTACATATATTTGTGTCCGAGCCCTCTCTCTTTTAGCCCGTTTCAAGTTTTCATTTCTGACTATGATCCTACTTTGTTGATTTTTCCCTCACTTACTGTCTTTGTAACACCAAGCAAGAAATGAGGCAGTACAGAGAGCAATACAATATCAGTTAACTAAATTTGTCAAATAATAAACTAAATTTGTCAATAAATAATTAGAAGTAGTAGAAATTTGTAGTCCCAGTGAATGGAGACTAGTCGAATACTTGGATTTTGCTAGAATCAAAGAAAGTTAGTGTATTGTATATTTTGTATCACAGACCTTAATTTCTATTATATTTTAAATGTTTTGGGATTAAAGAAATGAGTGTATTCCAGTTGTATTCTCAGGTGCTACAAAATAACCCTTTCAAGTATTCATTGCATTGGCACTTCCATTTATTCCCCACTGCCCTATAAAATAATGATAAAAAAAACAATAACAAAAAAAATCAGAAAAGATTCTGAATAACTGATAACACTATTTGCATTGGCAGCAGCAGTTCTGTATGCAGGAATATCTGGTTTGCATCTCCCTGACATTTTCTTGTCAAAGCGGGAGACTCATTCATTGTTGTCTGTGTTATACCTACTATTGATAGTTTGGGGGTTTTTTTTGTCAAGGGTTGGAAATCTTAAAGTGGTTGTGAAGTCAAGACATTTTTTTTTACTATACTGTAATTCATTCCCTGCATTAAGGTAAAAAATGTCCCAGTAGCAGTATAGCCCCCTCACAACTCTAAACACTTACCTGAGTCCTCACTTGATCCATTAGGCTCCATTCACACTTGTATGACTCCAAAGTTGTGCTAACTTTGAAGTGCAACTTTGATGCAACTTTGACTCAACTTTGGATGGGTGGAACTTGGATACCACTTTGGTTTTGACCAGTAATAATGGACAGCTGTTGCATTGTATAACATTCAGGTATGACTTTAGTGTATTTTTGAGGGTTAACATTGAAGTCTATGGCCCTCAAGTTGCATGAAAGTCTGACCAAAGTAGTACATGAACTACTCTGAAGTTGCTGCAAGTTTAAGTTCAAGTTCAAGTTGCTGCAACTTCAAGTTATGAATGGTTATCATTGGAAAACACTGGGAGTGACTTGCCATGCGACTTTGATGTCCAAAGTTGCATAACAAGTCGCACAAGTGTGAATGGAGCCAAACATCAGTCATATTTGTTTGTAAATGTTAAAAAATCACTGTTATACAACTTTTTTTTATTATTAAGACTCTGTTTTATTACCTTTTTTAAAAATACTTTGAATCACTGTCCTAGAACATGCATGCAAATGACCTCTGAGTTGTATTTCTTTACTTGTATTGAAGGCATAAGGTCAGTTTATTATTTAATCCTTGCCCAAATTCAAGTTTCAGCTGGTGCCCTGACTGCTGCCCCAGGTTTCCTGTTTCAGGATGGCTCTTTTCTCTTGCAGCATCCTTTGGATCTACCCTTGCATGCAGGGACTAGAGCCCTCTCTTATTACACTGTGTGCATTAATAGAAATACAGATCTCCATAGCCTAGGATGGCAAGGCCATCCTCTGCTCATCCTCTACTCATCCCCTTCTCCCTTCTTCTTCCATTCTCTAAGCTAACAGACAGACTGGAGACTGCACTGTCCACTGTTAATTCCTGCGAGGACAGAAGTTCAAGGAAGCAGCACTGAGAGCACAGAAGCCAATAGCATTGAACATTGTACACTGAAAGTGCTTGGGTAAGAATTTTAACAAACAGTTTACTGAGAATTTGTTACTCTTATTGTGCTCAATGTGTTAAACTAAAAAAAAAATATACTACTTTAACCACTTGCCGTCCGCCGCATGCCGATTTACGTTGGCACAATGGCAGTGGTGGGCAAATGGGAGTACAGGTACATCCCCTTTAATTTGTGGGCTAGTGTGTGCGCGTGCCCGCCGCGTACTGCGTGACCATGCACGCATGTACTGCGTGACCATGCACGCGTGTACCGTGGACTTGATGTCCGCCAGTGTACCGCAATCATGTCACGGAGCGGCAGAACAGGGAGATGCCTATGTAAACAAGGCATTTCCCTGTTCTGCCTAGCAACAGGACAGAGATCTACTGCTCGCTGTCATCGGGAGCAGTGATCTCTGTCATGTTGTAGTGAGCCCACAACCCCCACAGTTAGAATCACTCCCTAGGACACACTTAACCACTTGATCGCCCCCTAGTGTTTAACCCCTTCCCTGCCAGTGTCATTTACACAGTTATCAGTGAATTTTTATAGCACTGATCGCTGTATAAATGACAATGGTCCCAAAATAGTGTCAAAAGTGTCCGATGTGTCCGCCGCAATGTCGCAGTCATGATAAAAAGATCTCCGCTATTACTAAAAAAAAAAAATAATAATAATAAAAATGGCATCTATCCCCTATTTTGTAGACGCTATAACTTTTGCGCAAACAAATCAATATACAATCAATATACGCTTATTGCGATTTTTTTTTTTACCAAAAATATGTAGAAGAATACATATCGGCCTAAACAGAAAAAATGTGTTTTTCTAATATATTTTTGGGGATATTTATTATAGCAGAAGTAAAAAATATTGCTTTTTTTTCAAAATTGTCGTTCTTTTTTTGTTTATAGCGCAAAAAATAAAAAACGCAGAGGTGATCAAATACCACCAAAAGAAAGCTCTATTTGTGGGGAAAAAAAAGACGTCAACTTTGTTTTGGTGTAACTTCACACGACTGCGCAATTGTCAGTTAAAGCTACGCAGTGCCGAATCGCAAGAAGTGCTCTGGTCAGGAAGAGGGTAAATCATTCCAGGGCTGAAGTGGTTAATACTGCAAAAATATATGTTCCCTGAAAATGCAATATACTTTCCCTTTAAGAATTTGTAGTCTAGTGTTGTAGTATCCATTACAGCCTGAGTTTAAATGGCTCACATAATTTTAGATATTACAAAAGGAGATACTTCTTTGTTGTGGTGATGCAAATGTCAAAACTTAAATGTCGTTTGCTGACTTTAGAAGGTGTGGCCAGCAGGCAGAGCAATATTAGCTTTGTTACGT